>NC_048306.1:31197089-31559608 GCF_013100865.1 Trachemys scripta elegans
CAAACAGACACATGCCACCTTTTCATACATCCTCTACACTTGTCAAAGAATGCATGAGTTCTGGAACACCATATTCAGAGCTGTCTCAAAAAAAACATGAAGTGTTTCGGTCTTTCCTTCTGCAAGCTTGTATATTTTAGGGGTGCTAGATGAGTTGGTAGTACCAGTTAACATTAAGAAACAGACTGTAGTAACTATTTTAGTGGCCAAAACAGTTATTTTGAGAAAAATGCAAATCTGCAATTTCTCTTTGATACACAGACTGGCTTAGTGAGCTCTCTATTTTTGCATTGATGGAAGAAATGGCTTTGTCTAATAGAAACACTTTGAAAAATATGAGGCTATCTGGTCACACATGAAACTATTGCATAGTTTAGTATGCATTAATGCATGGTACTCATAGGTTATGTTCTCCCTTATTTCTCTGTTTAGTCATTAACAATTCATGCCCTGCATGATCTCCATGGGTTCAGGTTTCTTGCTGTTCCTCCCCCTCCCCCACCCCCCCACAGATTTTGCAAATAATGAACATTGAATTTCATTATTTATATGCTATTTCTTTCTTGTGAATGTATTTATATGTTTTGTTTCATTGTGTGTTTCTGTGTATATAAAAACAATAAAAACAAAGTTAAAAAATAGTACTGAAGAACTGTAGCAAGTGATAATGGTACAGACTTAGTACCTGAGTCTGTAAGGATAGTTTAGCATGTTACTTCAATGGGATAACCTTATGCTGAAGAGACATGAACCAAGTCAACCAATCTGCTCCACATTGCCACATCATTTGTATAATAATCTTATCTTCTTGCATCTCTTCACTGCGGTGTGGCAGAAAGATCCCCTCCACATGCACAGGGTGAGCTAGACCTATCACACCAATATAATGCCACGAAGTTCTTCCATGGAAACAAAGTTATTTCAGCCAGATGAATTTCCACGAAGAGGTCAACTAGGATGGGTATGATTTGGGTGGTATTAAAAACTTCTTGCATTATAGGATGAAACTACTTGGTGTTATCTCAGTCCACTGGAATGCCTGATGGTTCAGTACCTTAACACAGGCACAGACTCAAGCAATATCTCTAACATTAAAAAAAAGATTACAATGGGTTTGCTGAAGAGAGAAACAATAAAATAGGTGAGTGAAGCATCATGAAAGAAACCTGGACCTTCTTATTCTCATAAATCCTAAGAAAGGTTGAGTGCTATCTCCAATATGCCTGACAGCTCTGCCTTTGAGGAAGATGTGTGATCCAAACTGCTCCAGAAGAAGAATGGAACACATAGCAAAACAGTACTGGGCACATTTGTGCACCTTCTTGATAACAAGAACCAATGATGGGCCAATGGCAGGATGCACCATTGCCAGGGAAGCAAGGAGTGTTCCATTCCATGTTTGCTATAAATCTCTGCAAAGTCTGTTCTGCTTTGGAGAAATGTCCAGCATGAGCTATGTATCAAGGATGTTCAGAAGGCATTGGCCTTGCTGAGTTTGTGGACATGTGGATTCCATATTGTTCCAGTAAGGGGACTGCGGCAGGTCAGTGCTAACTAAAAGCCCTACAAATAATTACCAAGTAGTGAAAGTTATAGACCACCGGATCAGAAGGATAAGGTAGACGAGGCTTTCTTCGGACAATTAACTGAAGTTTCCAGATCACAGGCCCTAGTACTAATAGGGGACTTCAATCACCCTGACATCTGCTGGGAGAGCAATACAGCAATGCACAGGTAATCCAAGAAGTTTTTGGAGAGTGTTGGGGACAACTTCCTGGTAGAAGTGCTGGACGAACTGACTAGGGGCCGTGCTCCTCTTGACCTGCTGCTTACAAACAGGGAAGAATTGGTAGGGGAAGTAGAGGTGGGTGGCAACCTGGGCAGCAGTAACCATGAGATGATTGACTTCAGGATCCTGACAAAAGGAAGAAAGGAGAGCAGCAGAATACAGACCCTGGACTTCAGAAAAGCAGACTTTGACTCCCTCAGGAAACTGATGGACAGGATTCCCTACTATGAGGGAGAAAGGAGTCCAAGAGAGCTGGCTGTATTTTAAAGAAGCCTTATTGAGGGCACAGGAACAAACCATCCCGAAGTGCAGAAAGAATAGCAAATATGACAGGCGACCAGCTTGACTTAACAGTGAAATCTTCGGTGAGCTTAAACTCAAAAAGGAAGCTTACAAGAAGTGGAAATTTGGACAAATGACTAGGGAAGAGTATAAAAATATTGCTAGAGCATGCAGGGGTGTAATCAGGAAGGCCAAGGCACAATTGGAGTTGTAGCTAGCAAAGGATGTGAAGGGTAACAAGAAGGGTTTCTACATGTATGTTAACAAGAAGATGGTCCCTTACTGAATGGGGAGGCAACATAGTGACCGATGATGTGGAAAAAGCTGAAGTACTCAATGCTTTCTTTGCCTCGGTCTTCACACACAAGGTCAGCTCCCAGACTGCTGCACTAGGCAACACAGTATGGGGAGGAGGTGAGCAGCCCTCAGTGGTGAAAGAACAGGTTAAGGACTAGTTAGAAAAGCTGGACATGCACAAGTACATGGGTCCAGAACTAATGCATCCAAGAGTGCTGAGGGAGTTGGCTGATGCGATTGCAGAGCCATTGGTCATTATCTTTGAAAGTTCATGGCGATCGGGGGAGGTCCCGGATGATTGGAAAAAGGCAAATATAGTGCCCATATTTAAAAAGGGAAGAAAGAGAACCCGGAGAACTACAGACCAGTCAGCCTCACCTCAGTGCCCCGAAAGATCATGGAACAGGTCCTCAAGGAATCCATTTTGAAGCATTTGGAGGAGAGGAAGTTGAACAGGAACAGTCAACATGGATTCACCAAGGGCAAGTCATGCCTGACCAACCTGACTGCCTTCTATGATGAGATAACTGGCTCTGTGGATATAGGAAAAGCAGTGGACATGATATAGCTTGAGTTTAGCAAAGCTTTTGATATGGTCTCCCACAGTATTCTTTCCAGCAAGTTAAAAAAGTAAGGATTGGATGAATGGACTATAAGGTGGATAGAAAGCTGTCTAGATTCTCGGACTCAGCAGGTAATGATCAATGGCTCGATGTCTAGTTGGCAGTCAGTATCAAGCAGAGGGCCCCAGGGGTCGGTCCTGGGGCCAGTTTTTTCAATATCTTTATTAATGATTTGGATGATGGGATGAATTCCACTGTCAGCAAGTTCTCAGATGACACTAAGCTGTGGGGAGAGGTAGATATTCTGGAGGGTAGGGATAGGGTCCAGAGTGACCTAGACAAATTGGAGGACTGGGCCAAAAGAAATCTGATGAGGTTCAACAAGGACAAGAGCAGAGACCTGCACTTATGACAGAAGAATCCCATGCACTGCTACAGGCTGGGGACCGACTGGCTAAGCAGCAGTTCTGCAGAAAGGGACCTGGGGATTACAGTGGACAAGAAGCTGGATATGAGTCAACAGTGTGCCCTCATTGCCAAGAAGGCCAACAGCATATTGGGCTGTATTAGTAGGAGCATTGCCAGCAGATCGAGGGAAGTGATTATTCCCCTCTATTCAACACTGGTGAGGCTGCACCTGGAATATTGCGTCCAGTTTTGGTCCCCACACTACAGAAGGGATGGTGGACAAATTGGAGAGAGTCCAGCGGAGGCCAACAAAAATGATTAGGGGGCTGGGGCATATGACTTACAAGGAGAGGCTGAGGGAACTGGGGTTATTTAGTCTTGAGAAGAGAAGAGAAGATTTGATAGTAGCCTTCAACTACCTGAAGGGGGGTTCCAAAGAGTATGGAGCTAGGCTGTTCTCAGTGGTGGCAGATGACAGAACAAGGAGTAATGGTCTCAAATTGCAGTGGGGGACGTCTAGGTTGGATATTAGGAAACACTATTTCACTAGGAGGGTGGTGAAGCACTGGAATGGGTTACCTAAGGTGGTGGTGGAATCTCCATCTTTAGAGGTTTTTAAGGCCTGGCTTGACAAAGCCTTGGCTGGGATGATTTAGTTGGTGTTGGTCCTGCTTTGAGTAGGGGATTGGACTAGATGACCTCCTGAGGTCTCTTCCAACCCTAATATTCTATGGTTCTATGATTTACTTGAGTGTTTATACTACTAAATTCTGTAGCTGTCATCTTCATACCACCTTTGCTGTTTAACTTAAACTATGTCACCTTAAAAAAAGATGTTACAGTAATTTCAAATATTATATGGATTTTAAAGATGAGGCATTGTTATTTTTTTCTAGGCCACACTTCATGCTGTTCTAGCTTTTTATACCTATTAGTTGGAAGCATGACAGAAACAGAAACATAGCAAATTTTAACAAGTGCAATCTTTTAAAAAACTACATTCTGTCAGATGACAGCATTTTTCATGTTCCAGTACATCATCCCATGATTTATTCTTAATTTTGTACTTTGCATATTATGGAGAAAATAATTTAGTTTCACAATTAACATTGCAATTAGCAACACAATACACAAAGTTCAGTTTTGATCACTTCTCCCACAGGATCATAAAACTCAAACCATTCTCGGCATTTTTTCATGTGCAGCTCTTTGTCACAGGTAAACTTGAGGGCAAAGTTTGGGGCCAGTGGGGAAAGGAATTTATGAGTTTTAACAGTTTGAATAAAATTAGAGATTTTTCCATTTCTAAAGTGAATAAACAAACTTTTGTGCATATCATCTCAAAAATTGCTTGGTCTAGAATCAAATTTGATTTGATAATGTTGGTCTCAGTGAGGACTAATGACAATTTTCAAAAAGTTCAGGTGGTTAATTTTGAAACTGTTTACTAGCATTTGAGAATCGAATGTTGCTTAATGAAGTGACGTATACTTTTTCATGAGGTCCCATGCAATGAATTTGATATTTGTAAAGTCCTATGCACATATTACAACATTTGCAGGTATACCTTGTGGAAATTATTGTCTGGCACAAGTTTAGAATAGAGTGTAACTTATAAGAGTATTAAACTACCTTGAACTCAAATCCATGTAACAATCCAATGCCTGGACACTATATACCTTCAATATGGGCAGAATGAACCACATACCTGCAGAGTGTACTATGCTGAGAATTCTATCACCCACCCACTCATGCAGCTAGAGACTAACCTTCAATTTATTTACCATCCATTAACAAAACAGCAACAGCAACATCTTTTGCATACAGAATCCTCCTCCCACCTTACAAACAGTTCCCTCACATCAGACTCTGGAAAATTCACAACAACATGCTATCCACAATAGGCAGTCACATTGTCTTCCAATGTCTTTTCTTTTTTATTAGTTTAATTATAATTTTAAAGCATCTCCCCTTCTCCCTCTCCAAATTTAGGATATATATTTATAACTCCAGCTGAATTAAGTTTTTTCTCTGAGACTCTAGCTATTATTCTCCAGTCTTCATTACTCACATAACTAAAAAACTCTAGTGGTATAATAGACTTAGTACTCAATTATTTTTAACGTTCTCCTAGACAAATAATTTTAAGTTGTTTTAAGTAAAAATAGAAGCAAATTGCAAAAAATAGATCCAGATCAAAAGACAAAACGCACTTTGGAGGGGCTTAGCTGTGGCTTTGATCTAGATTTAGAATCTGATCCTGAATCCATGTGGAATGACCTTATGCCCATGTACAATGTCCAGTGAGCTGAATTTTGATATATGACATTCAAAATATGTGAAGCTTATAAATAATACACAATAAGCAATATACTGGATGGTAACTGTCATAAGGGACAAGCTAGAGTAACTTGTACTGAGAGTCTTCACACTGAAGTGGGCACAACAACTAGGCTAAATTCCTCAGTGCGTGTGGCAGGAAAAGCACTAAGAACAATAAATAAATATATATAATCTTTTCAGCTGTGGTGCCCTTACATCATAAGCTTGATTCTGTTCCACTGAAGCCAATGCAAGTTTAGCCATTGACCTCAACAAGGTGAGACCTTTGATATTCTTTAATTACTTATATAAACATAACAATGATTTATTATTCAGTGGAGCTGACATTCTAGTCTAGGTTTACCAATTCAGGAACTACTTGTAAATACCTATGTACTTGAAAACCTTTATACCTCCACTACTTACACATGAAATATGTATCAGGCTTTGCCAAACTTCACAGTTTAGAAAAAGTAATTAGCATGAGCACACAATATAATGGTCAAAATGTACTTTTAAAGACTGTCTTCTCAGTTTTAGTAATAAATTGGACATAGAGAAAATGTTTAGGTGGCAAGGGTATAGCAAAGACAAAGCTGACAAGAAAACATGCAATCAAAACTCTGGATTCCATAAAATAAGCTTGTTACAATCACAAGAGATGACTGTCAAAAAATTTTCAGGGTCATAACCATTAATCATTTTATTTAGTTGATAAGCAGGCAGCTTGCAGACTTAATTATATGTAACAGCACTCTTAAAATTCCAGTACTTGCACAAATGTTGACAACGCTATCACTCTGTATATGAGTATATTTGTTACTCAAGTGACTTCAGAGTCTAAACATTAATTACACTCACATAATTATCGCGCTGACAATTAATCTGAAATTCTGTGCTGAACACAGATTGTTTTCTTTTTTATCCGAATTGACATATTTGGCTTATTCCCTCAGTCACAGCTGTATGACCATCCCTTTGCTAATTTAGACTAAATTCATTATGTTAATTAGAAAAGAAAGTTTGATTTTTTTTCTCCTTATGTACTCCAAGAAACCAGGAGGATGTGGTTTTTAAGACACATCCTTGGAGAAAGAAAAGAGTTTTTACTTATTCAGAGCCAGTGAAAGTCTAAGTATCTATGCTGATTAGGTATTGAAAACACACTTCTAGTAACTAAAAGCAATGAACTAAAATGATTAAAGATTATTGTGTAAAACTGGAAGAACCTTAATGGCTTGGATTTTAATTTGTGATTAAAAACAGTATGCCTGGCCATTAAGCTTGACAGTTAAGGTTGAATTGTATGCTACATGAAAAAAAAAAAAAAAATTCAAAAAATGACCATACCTTTCTAATAATTTTAAGAGCTACTGGTATGTTTTGTGTATTAGTATGAAAGCCTTTTAAAAACTTGGGTATTGCATATGCATAGAATATGAGACACAGTGTTTGCATATGTAAATATTTTCATTTCATTGTTTGTATATATTTCAAATACAGATGAGTTGCATATATTTAAAATTCAGATTTTTTTAAATCTCTATCAACTGTTGCAAGGCATCCATTCAGAGCCTAACCCTCCATGTTGTCAGATAACTCCCTCTTCCCTTGCAGTATGAGTTGGGTGGCTATATTGCCTCTGCAGCTAGTCCTGCCTGGGCTGTGGCTGTTCACTCTTAACACTTCCCCAAGGGTTCTGTTCAATACACATAATCTAGAAAATGAGTGACAAAAGTACCCACAAAACTGAGATGAATTAAATAATTGTACTGTTATGCCAATTAATTTCATAACCAAGAAAAAATGCAGCACTCATTCAGTAACGGGTATTATGAAATGCCAAGCCCCTTGTCTAGTCATATTCTTTAAAAAAAGTGTCCAATAACTAACAGGTAAGTCTGCAATTTAAAAAAAAAGCCTCAGGCACATTTCAAAAGGGATTTGGGTGCCTAACTCACTTATGCTTTTTTGAGAATGCCAGCCTAGAGGTGCTGCAAATATAAGTACCCTCTATTGGTATTTCTTTTCCCCCACCAGATATTACTTGAGTCTCACTACAACTACGGATGCAGAATAGAATTTTAAAAGGAAATATTTTCAGTTTTCCTTCTTGGTCTTCACAGGTTTAGTCCAGAAATTATCAGTTCACCCAGTTAAGACTTTAAAGTAGGGCATCCTCCTTCTCCTTGAGGTGTGATTATCAGGTGGGTTTTGAACATGCCATGGGCATTGTGTTAGTCGCTCTTTTTTAGGGGGCCTGGGAAGGAAGTTTTCCCTCACCACCGTACTGGCTTCAGTAGAGTGGGATTTTTTGCCTTCCCCACAGCGGGTGTTAGGGAACACCTATTATGGTGAGCACAAAAGGTGTGGTAGGCTCTATATATACGGGGGGGGAGGGATAGCTCAGTGGTTTGAGCATTGGCCTGCTAAACCCAGGGCCACTTAGGGATCTGGGGCAAAAATCTGTCTGGAGATTGGTCCTGATTTCAGCCGGGGGTTGGACTAGATGATCTCCTGAGGTCCCTTCCAACCCAGATGATTCTATGATATAACACAACTTGTTTGGTAAGTGTGGGGCGGACATCGAGTGCAGATACTCCATAGGGAAGGCATCCAGTGACCAGATAAATGACCTAGTAAAGGACTTAAAAAGGAGGTGCTAGTTAAAGGAACAGAACGGTGTTGGTTTGGGGCTCCTATGGTTGGAATGGCAGGGAGTCAACCCCCCTTTCTTATATCCCACCTTACCCCTCTTACGAGGGGGGTGGATGGTAAGATCCTGGCAATGGATTTGCTGGAGGAACTTGGATGGGAAAAAGAGGGGGAGCTGGTAAAAGCCCCCTGAGTATGGTAAGGTCCCGGGAATAGATGTGCTGGAGGGACTTGAATGGAAAAGGGGGGGGGGGGTTGGTGGAAGCCCCCAGTGTAATTACAGAACAAACAGGGGTTACCTGCACTGAACACTTTTATTTGCTGGGTGGTTCCAGCCATCTAACAATAAAGTTGCGGCCTGAGTAAATCCATATCAAGTGTCTCCTGTCCTTTTGGTAGAGCTGGATAACGAGTCTAGTATTGCTTCCCCTGCAACGTTAATATTAACAACATGAAACTTTTGTATAATCCTTGAAGTCTTAATTCAGGAAGGAATTTATTATCCCTTCATATTATATCAATGTACGTTAAATGTACATTAGAAGGGCTACCACTAGACAGTTTATGGTTTGTCAACTTCAAATAAGCCCACACTGCTTGACATGACTAAACTGTACATTACTTGTCATTTCAGTACTATTGTTTGAAAATATCATGGCTCGGAGCAGAACACATACATCTTAGTCTTTTGTTGCTATTAAAACTCATATCAGCTTAAATGACTTCTGAGAAGGCTTAAGAGGCACAGCTATATTGGTATAGGACAGATAATATTTTTCATTTAAAGACTTGGCATTTGAGGGACATATTATATTTAAAAATAGCAACTGCTCATGGATCTAAATTGGACCAATATGCCAGTGAGGTGCACTCTGTTTTCACACTTTGTATCCTAATAGTTTGTGCTAGAAATGTACTATCAGTTTAGTTCTTTAAAATGAGATACCGATAGCCTTTCTTAGTCTTCTATATAAAAATAATTGTGTTTGAAGGTGACTACTCTCTGTAATAAAAGTACAGTAGGGTAAAATAAAAAATAAGTAACTTCTAAGCAAGTATTCACTTTAAGGTCATCTTCAAATTACTTTTTTCCCTAGATCAAAAATATGGATGAATGCATATTTGCATTTATATAGAGCTGTTTATCCAGAGAAAATCTCAAAAGACTGCACAGTAGAATCACATCACAACCATTGAAGTGCACCAACCTCTAGGGTGAAATGTGGCAGCCTTTCTGCACCAGTAACCTCAGCACAGGTGAAGAACTGAAGATGTTTATGTAAAATTTAATAATTGTAGTAGTCATTTAGTCAGGCTGGGGATATACTGGAAACACAAGAGAACCAAAGTAAACTCAGTACAATAAACACAGTCTCAAAATCCTTAGCTTCTGTTATCTAAGCAAGAAAGCACGAAAAACCCAAATAAAGGGCCTGATCCTACTCTCAATGACAGTGGTATAAATTCACTAAAGTCAGTAGATTGATACTTATGTAAGTCAGAGGAGAATTTGGCTCATAGCATATGCTGAGAACACATTGTGCAACGGGGAAAAACAAGTTTAGTTTAATCATATGTAATTATTCTAACTGATAAGTCATATGAACAAAAATAGAAATAGTTAACCTGTGTTTTCTCTAGGCATATGATATAATTAATATAGCATAATTTGTAGGCATTTTTCTGTAACACTAAAAGAGTTCTCCAATCCAGACAATATACCAAATTCTTCCTTCCTTCCATGCAAGCCTGGTCCATGGGATTTTGGGATAGGGATTTTGCCAGTATACCAACATATGTTGCTGTATCAGGCTTGAAGGAATATATTCAGAGGAATAATGTGTTCTATTGTCTGGATTGGAGCAACAATTAAACAGGAATCCCAAGAAATTGCCTCTATGCATAATTAAGTGAAGTTACATTCCAGTCATGTCAGACATGTCACCCCTGCTTTTAGCATCCAAATAAACCGCCTTGTGCGAGTGTGTAATAGGTGTTGCAAGGCAAATCTTATGAAACGTTGATTATTTTCCTGTAAAGAGAAGAGAACATCTGGAATTCTAGAAGAGAAATGTGCAAGTCATGTGTGTTTAACTAAAAGGTATCACTCAAATTCTGAAAAGCACTTTTTATAATCAATACTAACCAATTAATGTAATGGAATAGCATATGAACCGAATTACTGATGAACTGGTATCAAATTACATTTGATACAATATCACCTAAAGAACTGAGTTTATTAATCACACTACTTGTATGGTATATTAAGTATAGTCTATAATCTTTGCAAATAACGAGTGGAACTGGGAAGCGAGACTTGCTTCAACCTTGAAATAAAACGTAGCCATTACTCCTTCAAACCTTATCGGCAATACTTTTTCTTCAAGTAATTTGTGCATAAAGATTTCACTACTAACAACTATTTGTATGCTTCTGTGAGTGCATATATCAATATCTATATATTTAAGAGGTAACATTGCAACAAGAAATTTTACATTCTCATTTAAATGCATCATTTATACAATAAGCCCTTTAACCAACATTTTAAAAAGTCAACAAATGTCTTTGAAGAAATCTTTTCACTAAGCTCTATCTTTTCAAGAATAGCTATAACAATTACATTCTTATTCCCATTGCCCTCTTTATTTGTGAAGTAAGTAGTTTCATTTTTTGTAATTTTTTTCTTGTCAGTGATTCTCATATTTTTGATAGCTTGAATTTTATCATTATGTCCTAATCAGATAATCGTTTTACCTCTAGATTTAAATAGTTTTATTAATTTTGTCAGTTGTTTCCACCCACATGTTCCTATGGCTTTGCAAGTTACTAAGCCAATTGTTCTTGGATACCCTCAGGATTTTCCAGTCACTTTTAACTTATTCCAGTTCCAGCCAAGCTTGGTCTTTGTATTGGATCTCAGCAAAAGACTGATAGAGCCAAATATATTACTACTGTGACTTTGTTTTTAAATGTAAGAAAGGTTTTGGAGATTCATTATTATGCTAGTTTTCTGCTCCTCCCCCCTTTCCCTTGTAATTAACCTTGTACACTGCCAGATTCGGATACCCTTACTCACACTGCCTAGAATCTCACTCCATGAAAAATCCTATTGAAATCAAAGGAGCTATATGACAAATGGTACTTGTCAACATGTGGAAAGTTGGCAAAATTTGGCCCACAATGTGTGCACATGTTATTTGCTTGTTTAGAGGTGTGAACAGGAAAGGGGGAAAGTGCTTCAGTTTATATATTACCTTGAAAATTAAAATGGACTGAAGGTTGACTGAGCAGAATTTTTCTTTTTAAAAATAGATGTTAGCACAGCAATTGCTTCAGGCTGAAATGGTACTTTTGAAAAGACAAGATGCTGCTTCTCTCAGCAGCATTGAAAGGTAACAGCCATTGTTGAGAAGAGAGAGGATTCAAAGTGCAAGGTCAGCACAAGGAGAGGAAAAAATTACCCAGATGTCAGTACTATACAAAGTACTTGTACAAACTAGCAAATAAACAGGCCCCTAAAAAGAAAAAAAGTATAAATAATTAAATTCTCAATTCATCTCAGGGCTGCTATAATAGTAGTAAAGAACTACCATTCTAACGTCTAATTGTCTTGTTTTGGATTTTAACAAATAGCTTGAGTGATAAGTTACTGAATTCCTTGTTGAAAACTGACATGACACTACTGAAATTACTGATTGCCGATATGCACTTTCTGTAGATTGGTTCAAGTCTGAACCTTTCAAAGCAGCAGTTTTATACAGATAGAGAAATGTGGACATTGTGACTGAAATTATTCAATTGTTTTTTTCAAAATAGATCTTGCGTTTAGTATTGCCTCTTCTAACTCCTCAATAGCAAGATATCAGGGCCATCAAAGTTAAACATCCACAGCAACAGGGCTAGTGCTGTTGGCAATATGATGCAAAGTGTTGGTAGTGACACAGATGACATTGACAGTCTGACATTGTAGATTAGTTTATAATTAAAATAACTGGGATATCCAGACCATCATGTGAGACCATCTGTACTGTTATTCACCCCTAAGGCCTTGGGTGGGACATATAAAGACATTACTTAAAGGGGGCAGGGCCTTGCTTTTCAGTCAGAAAATTGGCTAAAAGGGCAAGAAGAAATGTAGAGGAGAATAAATCTGAGATCCTCCACGCTCTTTTTGGTTTTGCTGTTGATTATTTTATTTTTACTTTATTCTACTTTGTAGCACCTGTGATGTTGATGTGTTTGCAGTCTCAAACAGTGATTTTCCTTAAAAACTACCTGTAAGTAATAGCAAACATACAATTTAAGCATAACCCTCCAGTGAAATATGAAATTAAATGCAATGCACAATTTTTTTTCTGTCCCATCAAGAGGAAAGGAGGTTACATTATTGTATTTTCTTCACTGTAACTCGGGGTAACATCATGGCCACAGTAGATCCACCCCACACCTACATACTGCCGTTCACCCTCCTAAAAGTTGCCTTCTTTTAGTAGAAGGCTGCCTTGTGTTCCCTGGTAACATTAATCTTGGATTTGAAATATTAAAAGCATTGTCTGAAATGTGTATCTCCAACTACTATTTACAATAAAGGTAAAAAATTACCATTGAGAAATGAGAGCTAAAGATGGTATACAAATTCATAACTCTGGAAAGGTACAATTATAGACTCAGAGAAAAGCTCTATAGAATTGAAGAGGGTAGGTGAAATGAAACCCACAGAATTCTATAGAAACTAAATGGGATTCTAGAGAAATTGCTCTAAGAACTTATAGCTCCTCTAAGAGGATTAATAGTTATTTTTAGGATTATGCCCTGTTCTTGTTCTCTCATAATTTATTTACTTCCAAATTGACGTGATCTTTCCACACATATCTTAACTTTATCCATGAACCAAAAGAAGGCACTCAAAACTGTAGGAAGGAATCTATGCCATTCACAAGCTAGCACAGTTTCCACCATAATGCACCCAAGATTCTACTGGCAGCATACAGCACTGCCAATTATTTCATAAATAAATGTGTACTTGCTTGACCTTATAAGAGAGTAAATTGTCAAATAAAACACTTAATTTGATGGCAAGTACTGCAAATCATTGATGCACCAAGGCAGATAGAATTTATAAGGCCTTCTTATTGATTTTTCCACCTTTCTTACCCAATGCATATTTTATGCTACATGATTTTTGCTGTCTGTGCTCTCTTTTGGAGTTATACACTTCTTGGAAAACATACTGAGAGATGTATTCACTTTTACATATGAAAAGAAAAAAATTAATCCTACAAGTTTGCAGGCCGTCCACTCATTTAATAATACTGGGTAACACTGACAAATTGTAATAAACTACTTATCGCCTCATTAGGCCCTACTCATCATGGAAGTTCTATGGAAATCTTCAGGATCAACAGGTGGTCATGCATCTGGCTTGTGCATGTGTATAAGCATCATGTATTGATTGACTACAAACCTGGAAAAAAATCAGAAGTCTATTGTTTTGCTGCATAGGAATGAACTGTAGAAAGAGTGAAATGGTGCTAGAGGCTTAATATAAACAAACATATATCCCTAACTCCAATATTTGTTTATACAGCCATAGATATCAATTTAATCTTCAGTTACAAATTACAAACCCTCAGTGAACAAATACACAGCATCCATCTTATGAACTGAGATCAGAAGAATGTGCATTGATGAAAAGTCTGTCCAATTTTACAACTGAAAATAAATACTTCACTACTTGTATTTAACATCCATCCCCACCCTTTGAGGACCTGATGTCCTTATCCAACACTGTTTTGAGAAGTTTAAATGCATCTCCATTAGGGTAGTAGAGGATGGTTATTCTTGAACACTGTAGACTTCTCAGAAGGTAGGATAAAGTTTTTGGTCTTGTGTACCAGTCAGCTGGAGACAAGTTTCTACAGGCTATCTGGATAGCATGATTTCAATCCTCCAGTTTACCAGAGGCAGGCCATAGCCAGAAAAGGGGTAGAAGGGCAGGTCTGGAATCATCAACAAAGGAAACTAGCAGATGTATATCTTTTACTAGGTTATTCTAAATATTTGCTATCAGTGTATTGGAGAGACACTTGAGAACACTATTATATTCCTTGAGAGAAGCACGTACACTGACAAGATGAAGGAAATGATTTGAAATCCCCATTTCACATCTGAGTGTGGAGCTTGAGAATTAGGGTATGTCTACACTATGAAATTAGATCGAATTTATAGAAGCCGGTTTTATAGAAATCGGTTGTATACAGCCGATTGTGTGTGTCCCCACATAAAATGCTCTAAGTGCATTAAGTCGGCGGACCGCATCCACAGTACCGAGGCTAGCGTCGACTTCCGGAGCGTTGCACTGTGGGTAGCTATCCCACAGTTCCCACAGTCTCCGCCGCCCATTGGAATTCTGGGTTGAAATCCCAGTGCCTGAATGATGCAAAACAGTGTCGCGGGGGGTTCTGGGTACATGTCGTCAGGCACCTCCCCCTCCGTCAGTGCAATGGCAGACAATCGATTCGCGCCTTTTTACCTGGGTTACCTGTGCAGACAACATACCACGCCAAGCATGGAGCCCGCTCAGTTCAGCTCACCGTCACCATATGTCCTCTGATGTGGTACTGCATTGCTACACAGCAGCAGCTAATTGCCTTTTGGCAGTAGATGGTGCAGTATGACTGGTAGCCTTCATCGGTGATCTGGGTGCTGGCAGACGTGGGGCTGCATTGCACACAGCAGCAGCTCCTTGCATTTTGGTAGAAGATGGTATATTACGACTGGTATCCATCGTCGTCGTGCTGCAGTGGCTGTCAATCATGGGCACCTGGGCAGTCTCGACGATGATGGCTATCAGTCGTAGTATGCTATTTTCTGCCAAGCACCCAGAAGATGCCGAGGGCTATCAGTCATGCTGCACCGTCGTCTGCCAGCTTAAGATGTAAAAAATAGATTTGTTCTGTATTCATTTGCTTCCCCCTCCCTCCGTGAAATCAACGGCCTGCTAAACCCAGGGTTTTGAGTTCAATCTTTGGGGGGAGGGGCATTCTGTGTGACAGTTGTTTGTGTTTCTCCCTGATGCACAGCCACCTTTGTTGATTTTAATTCCCTGTACCTGTACGCCATGTCGTCACTCGCCCCTCCCTCCCTCCGTCCGATACTAGTTTCGTGCCTTTTTTCAGACCAGACGCCATAGCACTGGGATCATGGAGCCCGCTCAGATCACCGCGGCAATTATGAGCACTATGAACACCACGCGCATTGTCCTGGCGTATATGCAGAGCCAGGACATGCCAAAGCAAAACCAGGACCAGCCCAGGAGGCAATTGCAGCGCGGTGACGAGAGTGATGAAGAAATTGACATGGACATAGACCTCTCACAAGGCACAGGCCCTAGCAATGTGCAAATCATGGTGTTACTGGGGCAGGTTCATGCTGTGGAACGCTGATTCTGGGCCTGGGAAACAAGCATAGACGGGTGGGACCGCATAGTGCTGCAAGTGTGGGACGATTCCCAGTGGCTGCGAAACTTTCGCATGTGTAAGGGCACTTTCGTGGAACTTTGTGACTTACTTTCCCCTGCCCTGAAGCACCAGAATACCAGGATGGGAGCAGCCCTCACAGTTGAGAAGCGAGTGGCGATAGCCCTGTGGAAGCTTGCAATGCCAGACAGCTACCAGTCAGTCGGGAATCAATTTGGAGTGGGCAAATTTACTGTGGGGGCTGCTGTGATCCAAGTAGCCAACGCAATCAAAGACCTGCTGATATCAAGGGTAGTGACTCTGGGAAACGTGCAGGCCATAGTGGATGGCTTTGCTACAATGGGATTCCCAAACTGTGGTGGGGCGATAGACGGAACCCATATCCCTATCTTGGCACTGGAGCACCAAGCCACCGAGTACATAAACTGCAAGGGGTACTTTTCAATGGTGCTGCAAGCCCTGGTGGATCACAAGGGACGTTTCACCAACATCAACGTGGGATGGCCAGGAAAGGTACATGATGCTCGCGTCTTCAGGCACTCTAGTCTGTTTCGAAAGCTGGAGGAAGGGACTTTCTTCCCAGACCAGAAAATAACCGTTGGGGATGTTGAAATGCCTATAGTTATCCTTGGGGACCCAGCCTACCCCTTAATGCCATGGCTCATGAGGCCATACACAGGCAGCCTGGATAGTAGTCAGGACATGTTCAACTACAGGCTGAGCAAGTGCCAAATGGTGGTGGAATGTGCATTTGGACGTTTAAAAGCACGCTGGCGCAGCTTACTGACTCTCTCAGACCTCAGCGAAAAGAATATCCCCATTGTTATTGCTGCTTGCTGTGCGCTCCACAATATCTGTGAGAGTAAGGGGGAGAAATTTATGGCGGGGTGGGAGGTTGAGGCACATCGCCTGGCCGCTGATTATGCGCAGCCAGACACCAGGGCTGTTAGAAGAGCACAGCAGGGCACGGTGCGCATCAGAGCTTTGAAAACGAGTTTTGTGACTGGCTAGGCTATGGTGTGAAACTTCTGTTTGTTCCTCCTTGATGAGCCCTCCCCCCCCCCCCCCCGGTTCACTCTACTTCCCTGTAAACCAAAAACCCCACCCTCCCCTCCCCTTCGAGCACCACTTGCAGAGGCAATAAAGTCATTGTTACTTCACATTCATGCATTCTTTATTAATTCATCACACAACTAGGGGGATAATTGCCAAGGTAGCTTGGGATGGGTAGGGGAGGAGGGAAGGAAAAGGACACACTGCAGTTTAAAACTTTAACTCTTATTGAAGGCCAGCCTTCTGATTCTCGGGCAATCATCTGGGGTGGAGTGACTGGGTGGCCAGAGGCCCCCACACCGTGTTCTTGGGCGTCTGGGTGAGGAGGCCTGTTGGTTACACAGGGGCTGTAGCGGCGGTCTCTGCTCCTGCTGCCTTTCCTGCAGCTCAGCCATACGCTGGAGCATATCAGTTTGATGTTCCAGCAGCCGGAGCATCGACTCTTGCCTTCTGTCTGCAAGCTGACACCACCTATCCTCTTCAGCCCGCCACTTACTCTGTTCATCCCGCGATTCAGCCTGCCACCTCTCCTCTCGTTCATACTGTGCTTTTCTGTAGTCTGACATTGACTGCCTCCACGCATTCCACTGTGCTCTTTCAGCGGGGAGGACTTCTGGAGCTCCGTGAACATGTCATCCCGAGTCCGCCATTTTCTCCTTCTAATCTTCACTAGCCTCTGTGAAGGAGAAACATTTGCAGCTGGTGGAGGAGAAGGGAGAGGTGGTTAAAAAAAGACACATTTTAGAGAACAATGGGTACACTCTTTCACATTAAATTTTGCTGTTCACATTACACAGCACATGTGCTTTCGTTACAAGGTCGCATTTTTCCTCTTATATTGAGGGCCTGCCGGTTTGGTGTGAGAGATCACTCATGCAGTGCCAGGCAACAGATTTCAGCTTGCAGGCATCCATGGTAATCCACAGTCTTTTGGCTTTAACCTTCTTAACATGCGGGAATGGTTTCAAACAGTAGCGCCCTCATTTCCCATACCAAGCACCCGTTGGGTTGGCCATTTAAAATGGGTTTGCAATGTAAAAGGAGGGGCTGCGGTTTCTGGGTTAACATGCAGCACAAACCCAACTAACACCCCTCTCTCCCACACACCCAATTATCGGGGATGATCACTTCACCCCTCCCCCCCACTGCATGGCTAACAGCGGGGAACATTCTGTTCAGCAGAGCAGGAAGGGGCACCTCTGAATGTCCCCTTAATAAAATCACCCCATTTCAACCAGGTGACCGTGAATGATATCACTCTCCCGAGGATAACAAAGAGCGATAAGGAATGGATGTTGTCTGCATGCCAGCAAACACCGGGACCATACACTGCCATGCTTTGTTATGCAATGATTCCAGACTACGTGCTACTGGCCTGGCGTGGTAAAGTGTCCTACCATGGCGGACGGGATAAGGCAGCCCTCCCCAGAAACCTTTTGCAAAGGCTTTGGGAGTACATGAAGGAGATCTTTCTGGAGATGTCCCTGGAGGATTTCCGCTCCATCCCCATACACGTTAACAGACTTTTCCAGTAGCTGTACTGGCCGTGATGGCCAGGGCAAATTAATCATTAAACGTGCTTGCTTTTAAACCATGTGTAATATTTACAAAGATACACTGACCAGAGGTCCCCTGTGTGCCCTCAGGGTCTGGGAGCACACCTTGGGTGAGTTCGGGGGTTGCTGGCTCCAGGTCCAGGGTGATAAACATATCCTGGCTGTTGGGGAAACCGGTTTCTCTACTTCCTTGCTGCTGTGAGCTATCTACATTATCTTCATCCTCATCTTCCTCGTTCCCCGAACCCGCTTCCCTGTGTGTTTCTCCAGTGACGGAGTCATAGCACACGGTTGGGGTAGTGGTGGCTGCACCCCCTAGCATGGCATGCAGCTCCGCGTAGAAGCGGCATGTTTGCGGCTCTGCCCCGGACCTTCCATTTGCCTCTCTGGCTTTGTGGTAGGCTTGCCTTAGCTCCTTAATTTTCACGCGGCACTGCTGTGCGTCCCTGTTATGGCCTCTGTCCTTCATGGCCTTGGAGACCTTTTCTAATATTTTGCCATTTCGTTTACTGCTACGGAGTTCAGCTAGCACTGATTCATCTCCCCATATGGCGAGCAGATCCCGTACCTCCCGTTCGGTCCATGATGGAGCTCTTTTGCTATCCTGGGACTCCATCATGGTTACCTGTGCTGATGAGCTCTGCGTGGTCACCTGTGCTCTCCACACTGGGCAAACAGGAAATGAAATTCAAACGTTCGCGGGGCTTTTCCTGTCTACCTGGTCAGTGCATCTGAGTTGAGAGTGCAGTCCAGAGCGGTAACAATGAAGCACTGTGGGATAGCTCCCGGAGGCCAATAACGTCGAATTCCGTCCACACTACCCTGATTCCGACCCGCTAAGGCCGATTTTATCGCTAATCCCCTCGGAGGTGGAGTAAAGAAAGCGGTTTAAAGAGCCCTTTAAGTCGACAGAAAGGGCTTCGTCGTGTAAACGTGTCCAGGCTTAATTTGATTTAACGCTGCTAAAGTCGACCCAAACTCGTAGTGTAGATCAAGGCTTAGACTCTATACAGGAAATGTAGGTTAGAGGAGGTAACATGGGTGGGGAGACACAAATGTACTTTTTACGGTGTGAATGCTTTATTTTATTTTTAAGTCTAAAGATTGAATGAACAGAGAACAAAAATTAATAACAAACACCTTTGCTTTAACTACAGTATTCACTTGAAGTTTAAACAAAATGTTGTTAAAAGCTTTGAGACTAAGGTGAATTGGACAGGAAGAAACTACTACTGTTACTGAGAGAATGAGAAATAAAATGTGCATTTTTATCATCCCAAGGAAAGTGTCAAAGTAAACTAATGTATTCACAATCTGCAACCATAATTAAGGACGTTCTCTCTTCAGCAATCAAACATAATCTGATGAGGATAATATCACTCATTCCCTGACAACTATGCTATTCATGATTTATTATTATTTTTTTTCATTTTTAATCACAATTCCATGTTCCAGAACAGCTGTAACCATTGGATTATCTTTCCAGTTTTGGGGCTTCTACCGGATGTGTTCATGTCATGATCACTGTTAGTGTTCTGGTGGAACTAACTTTGGGAGAAACCAAAACTGACAATATGCACTAAGACTGTGACAAAAAGCAGAGACATAAATGTCAACATAAGCAGCCCTTTCAGGTCCTTAGACAAAGACGGCACTTAAAATAGTCAGTTTCAAAATGGAGGGATTCTCTTCAGAGAAGGCTAACATTCTATTTGGCATGAGAACAGACACCATCTGCTTGCAAGAGACAACAGCACCAAATATCCTGGGCATTCATATTACCAGGGACATCAAAAGTATAATCTATAGCAGCACAGTACTTATATATGATAAAATACTGGTGAAAAAGATTGCTATGAAAACACCCTGTATAGTAGAACTTGTGATGATTGAATGTGATCAAGTAGCAGTAGTTTCTGTTTAGAAGCCACCTGGTACACAGTTTGTGTGGCCAATTGACTTCCTCCTGCCATATCTTGTCACAGGCAACTTTAACCATCACTATGTCATTGGAGATACTCCAATAATGAAAACAGTGGGGAAGAAGTTGAGAAATGGGCAGAAATAAATAACTTAACCTTGCTCTATGTCTTCCAAATGTACCTTCCAAAGTGCATGATGGAGCAAATGGTACAATCCCAATTTAGCCTTTATCACCTTTGAAAATGCAGGCTACTTCAGAAGGGAGATCATGGCAGCAATCAGCATAGATGAGTGCAAATGACAATAGAGGCTGTGGTACAACCCAGGAAAACACAGTACATGCCAAGCTTCAGCTTCAGAAAGATGACTGGGGAGCAGGAGTGGCACCAGGATTTTTGGTACCCTAGGCGGGGGTCCTTCCATGCTCCCAGTCGTCATTGGCAATTCTGTGGCGGGGGGGCCTTCCGCGCTCCCAGTCTTTGGGGCACTTCGGCGGCAGGTCCTGGAGCGAGTGAAGGACCCGCCGCAGAATTGCCGCCGAAGACCTGGAGCGCGGAAGGACCCCCCGCCGCCGAATTGCCACCGAGGGTGGCAAAATGCCACCCCCCCAAATCCTGGTGCCCTAGGCGACCACCTAGGTTGCCTAAATGGAAGCCCCGGCCCTGCTGGGGAGGCTGTACCTTTGAATTGGATTAATCCATTTAATATTACTCTGACACATGAGCAGTATGGAGAACTGGTCTCCCAGGTCTGGAAGACTGCCCGAAAGCACATGCCTGGGAGACATCAGACACTATATATACCCTGTTTTTTAGAACAGACAAGCCAACAATATGAGAGAAATTCAGAACTGTTTGAATGGGATCCCTTCAATGATGAAATCATGGGGATGGGGAAACGCTTATGAGAGAGATTGGAAAGAGTGGAGGGATGGAGGGAAGTGATTAAAACAACTAACATGTGCCATAAAAGTAATCAAGCAAGCTTAATTCCAACTGAAAACAACCAAACCACATTGCCATGGTCTCTCCCAACCAACTCACACACCAACTCATCCTAAGTGGTAAACCACCCCACAAAGCAAAGTGCAGAACAAAACAAGTCAAACAGGAATTTTGCTTACTCCTCAGAGACACAGTTCACAATGAGAAGCTCAACACAGAGGCACTGACAATAGCTATGAAAACCTTGAAATATAGAAAGGGAGCTGGACTTGATGGTACGACTAATCAACTATTACTACACTTTGGGACAAGAGCATAGAAGTGGCAGCTTTACCTCCTTAATTCTTGCCTGGAGAGAATATAGATACCCACCTGCAGAGACTGGTCAAAATGGTCACACTATTCAAATCTCAAAGACTCAATGAAGAGTTTGTCACACAATATCCTTACTCTGTCAACCTACAAGCCAAAAGAGTGGATAGTAAATCGCTAGAATAGCACCGATAGTGGAAGGCCAGCTGCATAATGACCAAGCCAGGATATTCATGCTGTGGCCAATTTGCAAACCTAACAAAACATCAATGATGACTTTAAAACCTACAAAAATGTAGAGACTATATCTATTGATCTGTTGTCTGCTTATGACACTGTGAACCATTGTCAGCTTCTACTGAAATCAGCAAGAATTCTGAGAAATAGCAAGATGGTCCAAGACATCTCCTCCCTGTTTCACAATCGACAGCTCTTTCTCAACATGGATGGTTATAAAAATAAACTGAGTACTGAATGGAATGGATTGATGCAGGGCAGATGATCTTTGCAGCCCCACACCAACCAGATTTGAAATATTCTAACTGGCTCTTTGAGATTACTCGGAAAATACTATCAGACATGGTTCTTGAGTGCCAAACCTAGCAAGCCACAAGTGTGTGCCTTCCACCTCAAACACTGTCAGCCTCAAACAAAGACTACAGATACTATGGAATGGTACAGTCCTTGAGCACTGTGAATATCCAGTGTACCTAGGGATCACATTAGACTGAAATGTGATATTCAAATATCACATTAAGAAGTTGAAAAAAGTGAATACCAGGAATCATGTACTTCAGAAACTGGCCAACACAAAATGGGGAGCTGACCTCAAAACACTCTGAGCAACCCAATCTTGCCCTGTGTTTCTCAACTGCAGAATACTATGCTCAAATACAGTCATGCCAAAGCCATACGCACAAAATTGGTACTGAACTCAATCAATCCTGTAGGATCATCACAGGGACTTTGAAACCAGCTCCCATACCATTACTAAACTCCTTTGTGGGGATTGCACCATCATCAGTATGGTAAATCCTTCAGTAAAAAGGACACACAAAAACGAGCATATGATCCAAGACATGCACTACTTAGATACATTCCACCAACCAACAAGCTGAAGTCCAGAAAGACCATTCCCTCTGAAAATCCCTTCCTCCAAAACACCACTGCAGAAGGCTACAGAATAACAAAATGGTAGGAAATGCAGATCTTGGAGAACCTGATTCCTTCAGAACAGGTCTTTTCAGGCACTGACCAAATGAAAACACTGGTGTACTCTAAATTGAACAAAAGCTGGGATGACCCAGACTGGTGACAATATGACAAAGTGGAAGCTGAGGAATAACCCCAAATATGAATGTGGAGAGCTCAAGCAAACACTTGAACACTGCATGATGCAGTGCTCCTGTCAACATCCTGTACTCCCAGGGAACTATTCGAGATAAGTGACACCAGATCTTAGCTGTTGTTTGAAGTGACAAGTTATGATAATGACCTTACAGGTCCTATACTGCTTACCTAAAAAGATATCAGTGACATGTGCTTAAATATATTAATAATTTACTTAGTTTAAAATGTATAGAAGATTAGCATATAAAAAACCCTAAAATCTGCTCCATTCATTTTCATGTGAGTCAAGCAAATTACCATTCTTGAAATAGCCAGATGCAATTAAAATACAAAATTAAAAATCTGTCCCTTGTTTGAAGACTGGTGTGGGATGCCCAAGTGTAATTTTTTTCCTGTTGGCATAAAAACATAGATCTGTTATATTTTCCCCACTTTTTTTTTTCTTTTAAGTATTGTGCTGTATTTTCTATATGGAGTGATGTAAATTGTTATGGATGGTTTCCCACCCCTTATTTTTTCAGGGAAGTTAAATTTCCATGTATTGGAAGCATAAGAGAACCTGATGAGATACAGCTCTTTGGAGGAGGGGAGGGGAAGAGGGTGAGAACCAACCAAACAAGAAGCCCCTCAACTCACACACAATACAAGGAACATTTTTTTAAAATGTAGGGTAGTCCTGAATCCCCTGCCCATTTCATTCCTTCCAATTTTGTTTCCATGAATCTCACTTTTACTTTCATTTCCCCAAAACCTGATCCCAGCGTGTGAAGCTGCTCCCCGTTAAGGGGCCAAATTTCCATGGACATATAAAGTTGGTCTGAAATTTGCTGAAAAAAAATGTCAGGTCTTCAAACCCAGAATATTTCACAAAAGCAGTTTGAGTTTGGTGAACTTTAATCAAATCACAGGCAGGTTTCATTTGAAAACTGACTAGTTCTTTGCCAGTTCATGTGAAGGGGCTACTGGAGAACTCAGGCTTCCAAGGTCCACAGCTTTGGACAGGGGTGACAGTAAAGCTGAAGACTTACTGGTAGGGGCCGGTACTAGTAGCCACTTTTTACTGGTATGACGTACCCGCTTACATCACCCCTGGCTTTGGAGAAACCTCTCCAGGTTTCCAAGATCTACAGCTCCAGGGCTTCCCTGAAATGCCCTGATTTGGAACAAAATATAGTTTTTAAAGATTGAAATTTCTCATGAACCAAAAGTGCTGATATTCAGCCACAGAATTGATGACAGAATGAGGCAGTGTGCCTGGCAGCAGTTTTATGTCTGCAATCTGCCAGCTGCCATGTCCTTTCCTTGTTTGCTGTGCCACTCTTGGTAATGAATTTCTGGTAGTGAAATCCTATGCTTACATATTTATCATCAAAAAGTAGGACAGAAAAAATGAAAACTTTTCTTTTTAAACACTAATCTGTGATGTTTTTAAATAATGTTTGGGTTTTTTCCCCCTCCACCTCAACAGTTTGTTTGTGTGTTTATTTTATAATGAGTCGGTGTGGGTGGGATGGGATGTGACAGTGAGTAGGTTTTAGCAATTATTACCCATCAAGGATCATCCTGAACTGATGGCAGAAGAATTCCTCTTGGGGCTACAAATGAAACATTCCATGTGATATTCAAGACAATGACGTGACTGTTTACTGAGCTATAGAAATCTGAGAGGATCAGAAAAGCTGCAGGATAGCAGTGGGCCAGTTTCAAAATGTGAAGGTGACTTTTACACAGTATTCAGAGGCATGGGCATGTTGTACCTGATTTCCCAACTGAACATTTGAAGCTGTATATGATTACAGGAAGCTGACTGTGAAGGACTGATTAGATATTGTTACAGGGAATACATCCGGCAAGCAATATTTACAAGAGTGTAATTTAGATGATGATGTTGATTGGTCAGTGCAGATCTCATTTCTGGAAGCATCCCATTTTGTAAGCGTCTCACTAGAAATGGCTTGCCTGTGCACACTACCTGCAGGAGGCTTACTATTTTGGGTGTGCTGATAGAAGCACAGTGCCTCCATTGCTGCTTCTGCCCACCTGTGCACACAGCACAGGGGAAAAAAAAAATCTACCCCTCAGATCCATATATTGGCATTAAACTGTGATACTCTGCCCTTTACCTCCAGGTAAAGATTTCTTGTTGACATCAGTAGGAGTTTTGCTCACATAGAAACACAGGAATCCAAAGCCGAGTACTGCCATATACATGAGGAAAGAGACATTTACCTCTACCGTCCACATGCTTCACAAAGACCCAAGCTTCAAAGTTAGTCCCACAGATGGCATATCTGCAAAGTAAATTATTCACTGAATAATGTTTTGATGGGGATATTCTGGCATGGTGGTCAGCCGACCCTGCCATCTGGCATGTCCCCTTTAAAGATTCAGAAAGGTCCAACAGATATATAGAGACACCTGTGGGTCCTGGCAATGATTGGTGATTGGAGAAGGAATCTTGACACTCTACCTATAAGGGTCTGAAGCAATTCAGAGCAGGCAGGGCAAGGCTTTTGGGAGCTAAAACCAAGATAATACTATCTTGGACTGAATAGAAAAATCTGCATAGTGCAAGCTCATACTATCTGTCCTCTTCCTCAATGTGAAGAGAGATGTGCATGACTTCTCCCCCCCCCGCATTAGAAATTACATAAACTGGGTTTAATAATAAACAAAACAAGTTTATTAACTACAAAAGACAGATTTTAAGTGGTTAAAGAGAGAGCAAACAGAACAAAGCAGATTATCTTAGTAAATAAATGCTGCAAACTGAGCTTAACACACTAGGGGTAGGTCCACACTACCCGCCCGATTCAGCGGGTAGAGATTGATCTTCCGGGATCGATTTATTGCATCTCATCTGGACGCGATAAATCGATCCCAGAAGCGCTGTCGACTGCGGAACTCCTGCTCACCAAGAGGAGGAAGCGCTGTCGATGGGGGAGCTTGCCTGCGCCGCGTGGACCCACAGTAAGTAAACTTAGTTCGATCTAGGAAATGTCGACTTCAGCTACGCTATTCTCGTAGCTGAAGTTACGTTTCCTAGATCGATCCCCTGCCCCAGTGTGGACCAGCCCTAGATAGGTAGGATAGAAATTAGCAAATTCTCATCCTGAGTTATAAGCAGGCTGGCAGATTCTTAAGGCACAAGTTGCCGTGGCTTTCCCAGATTTTCATAGACAGGCCAAAGGTCTTAGTCTGGGAATATCACTTCTCACAGTTCAGTCTTTGTTCCTCAGGCATTTTCAGGTGTGTTGTTATAGGGAAAATGAGGACTCCTCATATTGTCATTGTCCCTCTTTTATATCTCTGAGAGGTTTCTATTGCACACAGTTGCTTGGGGTAATCCTTATACTTGTGTGCATTTCTTCAATAAGCTACTAACATTGTTTGGCCTCATCCAATGTAGCACATTTGAAATACAGAGATGGTCAATATTTCCAGCTTCAGCTACAAAAATGATACATGCATACAAATTGGATAAACACATTCAGTAAATCATAACCTTTCCAATGATACCTTACATGAACCCTGTTGCATAAAGTATACCTCAGTTATGTCATATCTACATCATAAGCATATTTCCATAAATAATACGGAGTGTAATGTCACAGGGTGATCCAGTGGATGTAGTGTATTTAGATTTTCAGAAAGACTTTGAAAAAAATCCCTCAAAGGCTCGTAAGCAAAGTAAGTTGTCATGGGATAAGAAAGAAGGATGGATTGGTAACTGGTTAAAGATAGGAAACGAAGCATAGAATAAATGTTTCATTTTCAGAATGGAGAAGGGTAAAAAGTGATGTTGCCCAAGGGTCTGTACTGTTCTGATTACCTGTTCTGTTCATCCCATCTGAAGCACCTGGCAATGGCCACTGGCAGAAGACAGGATACTGGGATAGATGGACTATTGGTCTGACCCAGTATGGCTGTTCTTATGTTCTTAAGTGTGTTGTCTTCTGAGAAAGGTGAGTTTCCTGCTAACTTAATGATTATACCTCCTTTACTAATTCCTGCTGTAGGCTTCAAGTAATCTGAGGTGCAAAATGTACTTGTTATTAATAACAGGTTCTTTAATTTTAAGTGATCATCTGAATAATTAAGATGATGAAATTGTTGGGACACAAATATTCTCTGGGTTTTATTTAATATAAACAACTATAAATGAAATAGAAAATGAAATAAAACAACATAAGTATAACAAGATGAGTCCCCTTAATAGCACATATTTACATCTGTATGGCTGGTACAGAATATAACAATTCCAAGTGTTGACATATTTACAGTATCAGAGAATACTCACTTTTTCTTCTATCTTTCCTGTTGAGATCACCACAAGAGGGCTTGTTTGTACTCAGGCTTCTACTATTTGATCATCCCTGTATCCCAACTGGGGCTGGGACTGACAATGTTTTATAACCCTTTTCCCTTATCCCCTCCCCCCACACGTGGGCCATATTTGATTACATCTCAGGCCCTTGCCCATATTTGGTATTCCAGGGGACCATGCATGGTATTCCAGGGCAACATAATTATACTTTCAATGATTAAACAATCCATTTCAGTCCTTTAATTTCACCTCCAGGTGTCAATGTGGTCAGTTCTATGGTTACCTTATTGCAAAAGTACATAAAAATCTACTATTTAAAACTTATTTCTGCAAATATGCAGTGTACTTATTATTTTGTGGTTTATTTGGTCATGCCAAAATGCATATTGCTAAATTTCATAGCATAAGCATAGCTATTTAATCTAGGTTTAAGTCAAAAGAGGCCTCTACGCCTCACCAGGATTTATGCTAACTCTTAAACCTTAATTCAAACAGCTAAACCTACTGTACTTAATCTTTTGTTTACTTCTATTTGTGTTACTGCTTAGCATACAGACCATATGTTAATCAGAAATATACCTCCCCTAAAGATGTCACTAATAAGCTAATCTAAATCAAATACTCTCACCCTTATGCTAACAATTTACTATGCTAAATGCTAGGCCTCAAGCATATTGCAGAGTCTGACATCAACGCATTTTATGTTCATCTCCTTGCATAACAGCATTTCTTAATGCAGAAGTTACTAGATATAGGTTATCAAAATCAGGTCAGGGATCAAAGGTCAACATTGTTAAGGTAAAGTATTTTTCTGGACACCCTTCCTTATATATTTTTATATCTTCTTCTGCAATGTGTTTATTAAAGAACTATACTGAAGTACTCTTTTTAAAATTCCATAAAGAACAATTTCCATTCCAGTCCTGTGATATACATCAACAATGGAGTTTGTCACCCATTTCTACACAAATAGTGTCTTGAATTACAACTTTAAGTTATATATAAGCAAAGTTTTTGTACAAAACCCACTTTATTTCCCACCTCATTATGCATAACAAGCAATGTGCATCACACTTTGTCATGTGCCCTATTACAAGAGTGCCTGGATCCTAAATTCATGGATCCAACTTTGTACCTACTGGTTCACTACATTGGTTGTCTGTTTAATAAAACTAACCAAGGACTAGTACTACCTGGGATGGAAATTTTTGTTGTTGAACTGAAAAAAAAGAAAAAAAAAAAAAAAGGGAGAACTGTTTAATATACATTCCAACTCCAAAATGTATCTAGGCTCAGCCGTGCATTTACTATTAGACGGTTCATGGCATCCAGTCCATTACCTCTTCATGGATGCATTCAGCTGCCAAACAAAATTGTCATAGTTTGGATAGCTCTAGTCCAAAAGTTCTGATATTTCAAAAACAGTGATAGAAAATACGTCCAACTTCTGATCTCAACTCCGACTGAATTCTATGAGACTCAGACTCTGCCTAATCTGAAGGAAGATTTTGGTGCACAAGGTTTACCTCACCAGAGAGCTAGTATTCTGAATTTTTAAATGATATACACAGTATTTGTATACAGAGTTGGTGGTTTCCTAGACACCAGGCTAAAACATATTGATACTGTATAAGCAGGTACTTTTCTGAGGGTTTTAAATTTCCCCCACCCTAACATTTTTGTCACTTGAAGGCCTGTACATCATAACTCATAAAACCTTTATTTTTTTATATTCCTCTGGAAAGAAATTTTGTAAATTTTAATTTATATGTAAAATATATGATAGTGAGAAACAAAGAGATTGAAATTTTTAGCTTATCAAAAGAAGATAAAGAGGTGACTTGATCATGGTGTACAAGTATCTTCACAGGGAGAACATACTGGGTATTAAAGGGCTCTTTAATTTAGTTCAGAAGAGTATCAAGAATCAATGGCTGGAAATTAATGCCTGACTAATATGAAACTTGTGAGGATGACTGACCAACTATTGGAACAGACTACCAAAGGAAAAGCTGGATTCTCCCTCTTGATGTCTTCTGATCAAGTCTGGAAATCTTTCTGGAAGATATGCCTCAGTCAAACACAAATTCCTGAGCTCAATTACAGGGGTAACTGGGTGAAGTTGCATGGTCATTCTAGATTAGATTGGTTCCTTGTGGCCTTAAAATTGTTGAATGTATGATTTCTTAGAGATTTTATTGACATTTGTTTGGGAAGGTGTTAAAGCCACAAGTGAGCTATGATCACCCATCATTTAAACCAGACACACATTGTTATATGTATAATATCCTACATATATTTAATGTTTACAATTATTTCCTGGTTGTAGTATTTGGAGGCAATGTGCAAATATAAACCATTCAAATACAGAGCTATGCAAAAGGACCATCCTACTTGAAACAAAAAATATCTGGAGCATCTAATCAAAATAGAAGGGCTATAAGGGGTGAGGGAGAAGGTAATTATGAAGGCTGAAGTCGGAACTTCAAGCTGGAAGTATGTAGAATAATATTGTGAATACAATTCTGAATAGTGAAGCATAATGCATAAACAGAGGTGAGGAGAAGGGGAGTTCCAAACTTTAGGGTCTACCACAGCAAAGACACTCAAGGCAAGATGTAGGGATTTCTAAAGTTATCTTCTTTTGAGCTACTCGGACATTAGCAGGAAAATTTGTTAGCCTACATGGAAAAATTCTCACTGTGTTGATTAGATAGGAAATCATTTATATATAATTGAAAGATATATTTCAATTTTTATGAAATAAAAGACTGAGACACCCATCCTTTGCATATAAGTGGTATTTCACCAGAAATTGGGATTTGTTAGGAAAATTATGGGAATGTACAAACTGCACTTGTAAATTTTTAATTTTTCTCCAGGGCCAAAACTTCACATCATAATTTACAGTGAAAAAGTGTTAGCAAATGAAATGAAATATTTCTCAGTACCAAATTTGCAAATCGTCTTGTAAATTCACAAAAACCATCAGTTTTTCCAATCAAATCCAAAGCAAAGACTGACACTGCAGTACCAAAGCTGTGCTAAGGTATCTTGATTAAAATGATATACATGATATAAATCTTTTCTGTAAATAAATTTTAAGAACTTTTTACCTATATTCAGTGGGTAACTGTTCAAAGGTACTCCTTATGTCACACATGTTGCACAATATATTCAATAATTACCTTTATATTCTTCCGATTCCCAGCTTTGCATGTTGTTTGTGCATAATTATGTTTATGAATAAAATACTTTCCAAAAATACCTTTAAAACCTAGTGACATGCATTCAAAGCTGATTATTATTTCAGATAGACTGTACTAAAGGTGAACTGTTGTTCCCAATTAGCTAAAGTTTTACTATTGTAGTTGCAATTTTACCATGAGGCACAGCTGAGAAATCATTATACCAGAAGCTACTAGCACTAATATAGTAAGGGGTCAGTTACATTATAAAATGTAGCTTGTTAATGTAGTCTGCCCTTACTCCCCAATTTTCATTTCAGAGAATATGGAAGAGTGTATACAGTTTAAAATGGTTTTCACTTTTGTTATTTTCCTACTTAAAAGAATCAATTTTGAAAAAAAAAAAAAAGTCACTACCACATGTAATGGGACTGTTGCCCCCTTACTAACATTCAGTGGGGGTGTTTTGGTTGGCTAGCTCCCAGCACTAAAAGGGGAAGGGTCGATGGCAAATCAGGAGCCTCAGACCGACAGTCCCTAGGAACAATGGGGAGAGGCCAATGCTCCAGATCAGCCTGATTGACAGGGCAGGCAGGCTAATCAGAGAGTCAGGAGGGTCCGTCCTCCGTGTGACCTGGAATTGCCTGGGTCAGACAGAGTGGGGCTGAGCTAAGGAGAGAGCAGGGGCCTGAGCTAAGTTGCTGGAAGCAGAGCTGCGGCCCCAAAGCCAGAGCACAGCCTAGAGAGAGCAGACCTGCCCTGGGAGCAGAGCTGCAGCAACCAGAGCCAGAGGGGCCAGACAAGCAGCCAGGAAGCAGGTCAGAGCTGGGAGCAGAGTCACAGAAGCAGCCTGCAGAGCAGACCTGTGCTGGGGGCAGAGCTGTAGCAACCAGAGCCAGAGAAGCAGCCCAGGGAGCTGAAGGCAGAGCAGCAGCAGCCGCCGTGCTGAGGCAGTGTGGAGCTGGAGCTGGGTGCGGTGAGCAGCTAGGGAGAGGAAGGGGACCCTGGGCAGCAGGCCCAGCACAGGGAGACGCCTCAGCCAAGAGGCTCTGCAGGCCAGACTTGGAGGGGGGATCATAACCCTGACTGGGCAGGGGCAATGCTGGGAAAAAGGGTCCTGCCACCTAGAGCCTGAGAGCGTGTGGCCACCGCCAGAGCAAGTGTGCAACCCGCAGTGTCTCTGCAGCACAGCCAGGGCCTGAGAAGGAGGCCTGGGACCTACAAGGAACAGACTGAACTGCCCTGATGTTCCAGAGACACTGTAATGTTCCCTGCCACAGAGCAGGGTGATGTGTTTTCCTTTAACCTTTCCCATTTTTCCTTATTTTTAAAAATTAATTGTTAATTAAACAACTTGTATTTGCTTTAAATTGTATGAAATGTTCAGTGGGTCAGGGAGGTGCCCAGTGCAGAGAGAGTACCCCGGAGTGGGGACACCCTAGCCCCTGTCCTGGGTGACCACAGCAGGGTTGGGGATTGAGCCCCCCAGGAATCCTGGGCCCAGCATTGTCGGGGTTTACGAGGACTCTGCCAGACAGGGGAGTGGAAGGGGAGTCCTCAAGGGCAGGGAGGCCTCTGGGTAAAGGAAGTGGGAGTGAGGACTCAGATCCTTTCACTAGCCCGCTTCACCGGGGTAGTGCAGAAGCCAGGAAAGTTCCCCACAATAGTGGGACCATTCCCCCGCTTACACACACTTTTTAGCATGTGCCTAACACCTTTTTGCACAGTAGCTTTTTCTCCCTGTATGTAGTGGTAAGTTATAACCCAAATTATGATTATTTTTTCCTCTGACTTTGGTTAAGACATTCCCCATGCCAGTCAAAATGCAGTCAGTCACTCACTCACTCAGTGGCAAAGCTGATATACAAACTCCAGAACAAAGCAGAGCAGCAGCAGGGACCCACAGAGAAAGAGACAAAGCCAAATCTCTCTTCTGCTGTTGGGGGAAGGCCTGTACAGCCCCCATGCAGATTTCTAAACACAGGGCTGCCCAGAGGATTCAGGGGGCCTGGGGCAAAGCAATTTTGGGGGCCCCTTCCATAAAAAAAAGTTGCAATACTCTAGTAATGTGTATTTGGAAAAGTAAAAAATAACCAGTGAAATACATTCAAAAATTAATTTTTAATAATTTGAAAATACACTAAATACTTTATTTAAAAAAATTTAAATGCTTTAATGGTATGTATACATTTGCAATTACATAATGGGCTGTCGCTGGGTGATGGTGATGGTTGGTGCCAATGGGCTGACGCTGCCTGGGGGTGGTGCTACTGTTGCCCAGGGCTGGGTGGGGAGCTGGGCTCTGGGTTGGGGGGTGTCCAGCTCAGAGGGGCTGGGCTCAGAGCTGGGGTGGGGGGGGAAGGGATGGGGTTGGGGGGTGCCCGGCTCAGAGGGGCTTACTATGCCACCTCCCCCCGCTCCCAGAGCCTCAGCGAGCTGCATCCAGGATCTCCTGCCGCTCGGCCCGCTGGAGCTTGCAGCCCCGCCCCCTTACCACGCGGCTCCGAGTGGGAGGACCTCAGGCCCCGCCCGAGCCACGCCGCTGCAGTGCTGTCCAGGGCCATTCCTGGACGTGGTGCGCTGAGGCGGTGGGGGAAGACGGAGATGGGGGGAGCCTCCGACATTCTCACGGGGGCCCCTGCGGGGCCCGGGACAAATTGCCCCACTTGCCCTCCCCTCTGGGCGGCCCTGTCTAAACAATATGAAAGGGTTGCATGGCATTCCCTGAAAATCCCCCTGCTGCTGGAAGGTATGTTAACAGAGCTTATTGGGGGATATCAGGAATAAAATTAAAGCTTCAGAGGGAATCTTAAAAACTTTGGAAGTTCAGACACTTAGGGACCAAGTGGTAAAGTCCAAATTCCCAGGTAACACAAATGGCAGTCCAAGTTACTCATTGGCCCATCCATTTCTCCGGTAAAGCAAAGCAGCTGGAAAGCTGGGTTAACCAGCACTCTGAGGATTTATCCCTTTTGTGTAAAGAAAATCCCTGATTGGTGTAATGTTGGTATAGCAACTCTTTGTCAACCTCATCTTGGTCTTTGATACAGTGAAGAGGGAGAAAAGGGATGTGTGTGTCTATGGGCAACTAGGCTTATATTACAGCAGTCCTATATCTACTCAATTATTTCAGAAATAAGCCTTGCCCCAGAACCAGAGAAATGCAAGGGTAGCACTGAGTATAGCTGCTGGAACGAGTGGTGCTGCCGCACCCCCTGGCTTAAAGTGGTTTCCATTATAAACAGGGTTTACACTTTTGTTCAATGGCTCTCAGGACTCCCAGTATACCAGTAGTTCCAGCATCCCTGGCCCTGAGCCACCATCTCCCATTTCAGCTGCAGCAAGTCTAACTTAGCTACAGATGAGGATCTAGCCCACTGAGTGTAAATAGGAGCCATCTATTTACCAAGGAATGGAAGGGCAGGGTTGTATCAAGAAAAGCAATCAAAAGGAGGTTCTAGGAAGGTACAAGACAAAGAAGGGAAAGCTGCCTGATCTTCCAACTTGTTTTGACTCTGGCTTGGCATAAAGTTATACCAGCTTTTGTTTACAATTGCTTACCAACATGTAACTTACAGCATCATTTACTTCTGAATCTGAAGTAAGGAGACAATCTAAACTGACAATACCGAGCAGTTCTGAGCACAGACTGTCATTCTCATTTCTATCTCAACCTTTGTGCTAAGATATAGCAGCATATACAGTACTGACTGACCCCACCATTATAAGTTATTTGCAATACCTAATCACAGCAGTAACTTGTGCCTTATACATGTACAAACTTACATTCAATAGAGTAGTTACTATTTAGCTTAGGACATGTTTTCTACCCACTTTTAAAATTCTTACAATTGACGATCTTGCTTGAAATTCACTAATTGAATAGGTGTACAGTATGTCACAGTACAAAAGGGGTTATTTAAATGACCATTTTTGAATACCATTGAATTTTCTGTTTAAAGTTGGACAATTTAATTATTTTGGCATGTGTTCTTTGTATGGGCAGTATCCATGTGTTCATGAGCTAACATTTCAAAGGTATGTTAAGGTTCATGAACATTAGGAAGACCATATATTCTGGGAATTCTGTTGCTTTTATTAAAGACATCTTTTTCATTTTCTTGTGCTATTGTCACCCTGATTAACTGCAGTATTTAATAGGAAATGATTTTTGTAGTTTCACCACAACTTAGATTTTTATTCACAAAACAGAGCCTAACAGAACAGTACATCCACATTTTTGTCTTCCATTTTATGGATTTCCATCAATGCTATAATGGGATTTTCCTTGTGAGACCAAATGAGACCAAATGATCCATAGAGATTTATCTTTCCACACATTTTTGATTGCTTTAAGTTTTGTGAAGAGTAACAGTGACTTTATTTTTTCAGTCTACCAAGAACAGTAGCACGCATTGTTATTCAATATCTTCTGTCATTTGGATTCAAGTGGTATTAGAAATTTCAGTGGTAACAATTGTTTCTGCATATTCCAGTTTATGATCACAGCAAGGATTTCTGTTCATCTTATTATTCTGCACTTCCATCCATACCTCCACCCAAAAGACCTGTCCATTATTGCAGAAATTGTATCCTGTTAGAAAGGATTGATATATAGCTTTCACTAAAGCTGTAAATTCACTGAAAATTTGCCCACAGTCTAGAAAGTAATAAAATACCAACAACAGTAAATATATAGCTGGGAAGGCTTTTGTGGTGGCAGGCCAGGGTATCTGGTTTTTTGCTTCTGTGGAAGGATAAACTAATACTGGTAAGAGACACACCTACTGTACATACATCCAAATCGGATATACCTGCCACTCTAGTACCTCAAAGTCTCATTTATCAGAAATGAGGTTCTGTATCCCAAGTATGTCCAATAAACTGAGGACTCCTACATATACACAAAGGCACGTTTATCCAAACCACTTGTATAAGCCCATAACATTCAGCTGTATATTACATTTACACCCAGCTTTCTAAAAAAATATAAAAATGTTTTGCTAAGCAGTTTTAGATGCCAGAATGTTTCCTTTGGCCACCTGTAAAAGCCATCCCAATCTGCTTGCCATGAAGCTGAGACTAAAACTTTAACTAACTAAACTACCCAAAAGATAAAAGAAGACTACAGATTGTTCTTAGAGTATGTCCGTATCAACATAAATGTTTGGAATATTCTTCAAAGTCTTAGTGTCTCACACAAATACAACAATGAAACTACTGTTTAAGACAACAGTACATACAGCTACTACCTGGATCAAGGAGAGACAGGACATAATGGTAAGCAACCGTAGATGACTGACAAAATTGTAATCTTAAACACAAGAAGAGAATGCAAAGGAAAGCTTCTGAACCAAATGACTGGAGGATAGCTAATGTGATGCCAATTTTTAAAAAGGGCTCCAGAGGTGATCCTGGCAATTGCAGGCCAGTAAGCCTGTCATAACTATAAAGGGAAGGGTAATAGCTGTCCTGTGTACAGTACTATAAATCCCTCCTGGCCAGAGACTCCAAAATCCTTTTCCCTGTAAAGGGTTAAGAAGCTCAGGTAACCTGGCTGGCATCTGACCTAAAGGACCAATAAGGGGACAAGATACTTTCAAATCTTGGGGGGGGAAGGCTGTTGTTTGTGTTCTTTGTTTTGGGACGGTGTTCGTTCTCGGGGACTGAGAGGGACCAGACATCAATCCAGGTTCTCCACATCTTTCTAAACAAGTCTCTCCTATTTCAAACTTGTAAGTAAATAGCCAGGCAAGGCGTGTTAGTTTTCCTTTGTTTTCTCAACTTGTAAATGTACCTTTTACTAGAGTGTTTATCTTTGTTTGCTGTACTTTGAACCTGAGACTAGAGGGGAGTCCTCTGAGCTCTTTAAGTTTGATTACCCTGTAAGGTTAATTTCCATACTGATTTTACAGAGATGATTTTTACCTTTTTCTTTAATTAAAAGCCTTCTTTTTAAGAACCTGATTGATTTTTCCTTGTTTTAGGATCCAAGGGTTTTGGATCTTGATTTACCAGGAGTTGGTGGGAGGAAGGAGGGGGGATGGTTAATTTCTCCCTGTTGTAGATCCCAGGGGGGTTGGAACTGATTCACCAGGAGTTGGTGGGAGGAAGGAGGGGAATGGTTAATTTCCCCTTGTTTTAAATCCAAGGGGTTGGATTTGTTTTCACCAGGGATTTGGTGAAGGTTTTTCAAGGTTTCCCAGGGAGGGAATCCATTGAAAATGGTGGCAGCCGAACCAGAGCTAAGCTGGTAATTAAGCTTAGAAGTTTTTCACGCAGGCCCCTACATTTGTACCCTAAAGTTCAAAGTGGGGATCTCAGTCCTGACAAAGCCTGACTTCAGTACTGGGCAAACTGGTCAAAACTATTGTAAGCAGTCAAGATGAGGTCTACCCTGACATCTGGTGGTAAATTATGGTGAGTGTGGAAAATAACTCCAGGGGCTGATCTTGTTTGCATAGGCACACCCACTCGCCTGGCATGAAACAACAGCAACTGAAAGTGGTTACTTTGGCTGGTGTGGGATCCCCAGTTTCTCTTATTGGGGCAGGAAGAATAAAGTTTTGTTACCCTGATTCTGTGAATCAAGGCCAGTGAAACTGTTGTATTACAGAAGGACTCACCATTACCTAAGTAGCACTTGCTTGACAAGGGGCATGGGTTACAAAACTCAGTGGATTGAGAGAGAGAGAGAGAGAGAGGGTGGAGACAGGTATTTGTACCTGATGGTATAGGCCCCCTTTGAGGGCTTGAAACACCAATTGCACCACCACCACCACTTTCCACTGTTGAATGTCAGAGCTAACTTTGATTCCATTAGGAGTCTAGTTACAGGATGCTGAGCTGAATTCACTTTGGGCTAATGGTGCACCAGCACTGGGGCTCTCTTACTATGAGCTGAAATCATTAAGAACTGAAATCACAAAAGAGCTAAAGTTATTAAGAGCTGAGATCGCTGAGTGCTGTGTTAACTAGTGGGGGAGCCTGAAGCTATATTGTTAAGCAGCTGGTGGAGCAGCGAGCAGCATGGAGCCTTGTGGGGACAGTTGGAGCGGCCCAAGGAATGGCGAGCGGAGCTGTTTGCGGGGACGGCTGGAGCGTCTCAGGTCGGGGAGCGAAGCAGAGCAGTTCGTGGGACGGCAGAAAGTGGACTGGCTTGTGGTGAAGGCTGCGGTGGAACCCCACGGAGAGACGGCCGGCCAGCCTCGGATCACGTAAGGTACCCCTTAACACCCTGTGTGCTCCCCTTTTACTCTGGGGCTGCACTGACCAGGGACAGAGACTTTGGGGGTTGTTGGACTTTTGGTTGTTGCTGGACCCAAGAGACTTTGGGGGTGTTGGACTTTGGGTCTCTGGGTGATTTTTGGGTTGCTGGATTCAAGAACCAAAGGGAAAGGACACAGCCCAATTTGCTGGGGTGGGTCTTTTGCTCATTGTTTGTGTTATGAATCCTGTTTGTGGTGTTTTTCCAATTTAATGCTGATGTCGTTTACCTCATGTTATTAAACATTTTCTGCTACACTCAGACTCCGTGCTTGCGAGAGGGGAAGTATTGCCTCTTAGAGGCACCCAGGGCGTGGTATGTAATTGTCCCAGGTAACTGGGTGGGGGGGTCGAGCCGGTTTTGCATTGCGTTATTGAAACGCTACCCCTGGATACAGAACCTGGCCCTTGTTGCTGCCAACTTAGATGGGCAGAAGGGTTACATTATAATAAAGAACAATATTGTCAGATATGTAGATGAACATAATTTGTTGGGAAAGAGTCAACATGGTTTTTGTAAACGGAAATCATGCTTCACCAATCTACTAGAATTCTTTAAGGGGGGTCAAGCAGCATGTGGACAAGGGGAATCCAGTGGATATAGTGTACTTAGATTTTCAGAAAGCCTTTGACCAGATCCCTCACCAAAGGCTCTTAAGCAAAGTAAGCTGTTATGGGTCCTCTCATGGATTTGTAACTGGTTAAAAGATAGGGGAAAAAAAGGTAGGAATAAATGGTCAGTTTTCAGAATGGAGAGAGGTAAAGAATGGTGTCCCTCAGAGGTCTGTACTGGGACCAGTCCTATTCAACATATTCATAAATGATCTGGAAAAAGGGGTAAACAGTGAGGTGGCAAAATTTGCAGATGATACAAAACTACTCAAGATAGTTAAGTCCCAAGCAGACTGTGAAGAGCTACGAAAGGATCTCTCAAAACTCGGTGACTGAGCAACAAAATGGCAGATGAAATTCAATATTGATAAATGCAAAGTAATACACATTGGAAAACATAATCCCAACCATACATATAAAATGATGGGATCTAAATTAGCCGTTACCACTCAAGAAAGAGATCTTGAAGTCACTGGATAGTTCTCTGAAAAAAATCCACTCAATGTGCAGCAGCAGTCAAAAAAGCAAACAATGTTTGGAATAATTAAGAAAGGGATAGATAATAAGACAGAAAATATCATATCGCCTCGATATAAATCAATGGTACACCCACATCTTGAGTACTGCGTGCAGATGTGGTCGCCCCATCTCAAAAAAGATATATTGGAATTAGAAAAGGTTCACGTGGCAGACTTTGTACCTCATCGACCCCTTAAGTCAGGGGGACAGGAGGTAACCCCGCCTCTCTCCCCCCCCATCAGTTTTTTCCCCCCCCCCCCCCCCCAGGTAGTCAGAACAGTGTGGCCCAATGGCCAGGATCCGTCTATTGCCTCTTCCCAAGTGGGGTAATGTGGCCTAGCGGCCAAACTCTATTAAATGTGCCCCTAGGGCAGTGTGGCTCAGTGGCCAGAGTCCGCCTAATTCTCCCTCCCCTAGTACGGTAGCGCAGCCATAGTCCATTCAATGTACCCTTAGGGCAGTGCGGCCCACAAGCCAGAGTCCACCTAATCCTTCTTTTCTAGTGGGATAGCACGGTGTAGTAGCCAGAGTCAATACAGCCACCTTTGGAGGCAAAGCAGAAGGCCTATGGCTGGTGCCTGGGGCTGCCACAAGGGGTTGGAGGCCTCAATAGAGGGGCCGTTCCCCCTCCAACTCCACTGGGCCCCAACCCAAGGCCCTGACAGCAGCAGAGCAGTCCACCATGGGGTCAGCAGGGAATCCTACCAAACACACTGACTTCATAAGGGTAGGAGGTACTGCTCTCTCACCCTCCCTTGGTCACTTCCTACCAGCTCTCCTGCAGCAGTAGTCCATATGGTATCAGGTTCTCCAGGCTCCTCAGCACCAGACACTTCCTGGGGTTCTGGTAGCAGCAGGCCTCTGGTCCAGGTTTCTGGCTCTTCAGATCTCATAGGTAAGGGCTGTAACAACACCTCGGCGGGGGCCCCTGCTGAGTTTCCTTCCTCCTCAGCAGTCAGCCCTGACTGAGCAGATCTGCAGGCTTTTATACCTGACTTCCAGGTGGAGTGTGCCCAACAGAGCCTCGGGGTAGGGCTTCCTCTGCTAGGAGGGAAGAATTAACCCCCTACGTACCAGTGCGGGGCTGATCCGCCCCCCATCACCATTCAGAAAAGGGCAACAAAAATGATTAGGGGTATGGAAGGGCTTCTTTATGAGGAGAGATTAATAAGACTGGGACTTTTCAGCTTGGAAAAGAGGCGACTAAGGGGGGAATATGATTTGAGGTCTATAAAATCATGACTGGTGTGGAGAAAGTAAATAAGGAAGTATTATTTACTCCTTCTCACAACACAAGAACTAGGCAATTAATAGGCAGCAGGTTTAAAACAAACAAAAGAAATTATTTCTTCACACAACTCACAGTCAACCCATGGAACTCTTTGCCAGAGGATGTTGTGAAGGCCAAGACTACAACAAGATTCAAAAAAGAACTAGATAAATTAATGGAGGATAGGTACATCGATGGCTATGATCCAGGATGTGCAAGCATGGTATCCCCAGCCTCTGTTTTCTATAGACTGGGAATGAGCAACAGGGGACGGATCACTTGATGATTACCTGTTCTGTTAATTGCCTCTGGGGCACCTGGTATTGGCCACTCTCGGAAGACAGGATACAGGGCTAGATGGACCTTTGGTCTCCCCCATTACGGCTGTTCTTATGTTATGGGAGAAAGGAGAATACCACAAGGCACACTTCTCCTATTTTTGCATTCTCTTCTTGTGTTTAAGATTACAATTTTGTCAGTCATCCATGGACATAAAAGAAATTACTAGAAAAAATATGCTTTGAAATTAATGAATATTGAACCAGAAACAACTACAAAGAAATACATTACTCTGTAAAAAAAAACCATGAGACAAAGAAGTCAAGAAAAGGAATTAACTGCATTAAATCTAAGGACAGAAGGGTGAGCTACAAAACCATCATCATCCAAGGAAATGGAGGGACTATATGAAGAATCTTTTTGAGAATTCTGAAAAATTGGAAGATATGGACATCAAAAGAGAAGAAGAAAAAGCACCACATATATAATGTGTGAACTAGAAAAAGTATTCAAGCAGCTGGAGATGATAGTGGTGTGATTCAAATACGACAACCTCTGAATGAAGATTTAAAAACCTACCTGCTAAAACTTGTTAATAGGAGAACTCTTAGAGGATTTAAAGAGGCCAGTCTTCATTCCTTTCCTAAAGGTTAATACTACTAGAGAATGTGAATAACATCTAACTATAAACCTGCTAAGCCCCACACAAAGTTTTGTTGAAAACTGTTGGCACACAGATACATCAACATCTTGAAACAAAAAATAGCAGAAGTTAGTTTGGTTTGTTCTCAGGAGTAGGCATGAGGGAGGCAATCTTTGCCCTGAGGATCTTATGAGAATGTGTAATAGAAATAAAAAGGGATATTTTTAATTGTTTTGTAGAGTCTGAGAATATATGTATTCTTAAATAATGTAATATTGACTAAAGATATAAAATTAATAAAAAGACAGTATTGGAGACAGGAAGCAGCAATCCTAACAAACTATGAGCTATCTGAGTAATGCAGTTTCAAGAAAGGTATACAATCAAAAACCCATTGTATCTCCACAACGATTTAAATACATATGTAGAAAGTATAACAAGGCAAAATTTAGAAGACACCAACCAGAGCATACAGGTCAATGTCATATACATCACAGTGAGATATGCCGATGATGTAGTATGAATTGCTTTGACTAAAGAAGATGTTAAGAACATACCTTATTGCTGTGAACAATGGAAGAAAGGAATACTATCAATCAATGCTAGGAAGACAAAAAATATGATGATAAATAAACACAGTGACTTGCAAACAAGGCAAGCACATATACTATGATGATCAAGTTGTGGAACAAATGTATAGATTCCCCTATTTAGGGAGTCTAAGGCTAGGTCTACACTACCCACCTAAATCGGCGGGTAGAAATTGACCTCTCGGGGATCGATTTATCGCGTCCCGTTGGGACGCGACAATCGATCCCCAAATCGGCGCTCTTACTCCACCAGCGGAGGTGGGAGTAAGCGCCGCCGACAGAAAGCCGCAGAAGTCGATTTTGCCGCCGTCCTCACAGCGGGGTAAGTCGGCTGCGATACGTCGAATTCAGCTACGCTATTCACCTAGCTGAATTTGCGTATCTTAAATCGACTCCCCCCTGTAGTGTAGATGTACCCTAATAATATTAGATGGAAGATGTGACAAAGAAATCAAGAAATCAAGAGAAGGATACAGCTTGTAAAAATGTATTTAACAACTTCCAAAGAGTTGTGTTGTTGAAAGTTAAAACGGCACATCCACACTAGAATGATTAGAATGATGCATCCGAAGAAGTGAGGTTTTTACTCACGAAAGCTTATGCCCAAATAAATCTGTTAGTCTTTAAGGTGCCACCAGACTTCTTGTTGTTTTTGTAGATACAGACTAACACGGCTACCCCCTGATACTTGACTAGAATGATTAAGTGCCACATATGGATAACTATCATGTATGGATGTGAGAGCTGGACACTTAAAAAGGTCACCGAGAAGACTCTGAGCATTTGAGTTTTTGTGTTACAGCAGAACGTTAAAACATTATTTGGATAATCGAAACTACAAGCAAAGATAAATGAATGGATGCATTTTTTGTGGACATGTACCTTGCCAACTGCAGAGCATCTGTCTTCCAGCACTCATACTATCAGGCAAGGTCACAGGCAAACCAGGAAGAGGAAGAAAGAGAGCCAATTACATCAGAAATATTGCCAGATGAATTTGTATCCAAAGGAGAGTGGAAGTCTTACAACTCTCTCATGATTACAAAACATAGAAGATGATTGTCGACAACCTCTGCATCGGAGACATCACTAGAAGAAATGTGACTAAAAAGAATCTAAAGAATAAGGAGTCACAATATCCTTAACCTTAGTTGGCTTTTGTACATCCAGTTATACACATACACACTCTTCAGATATCTACCAATACCTGGGCACAGCAGTGCAAGTTAAGAATAGGATATTTTATATTTAATTATTTTGATTGATAAATTACTTAGAAATACTTTTACTTTCTTGTCTAACATTCAAATTGACACTGGATCATAAGTAAGGCCCTTCCAGCACTTTTCCACTGTTTTTCTCACCTATTATCAATAACTGATTTCAAACCATTTTTCCACAGTGAAACAAAAATAAACCCTTGCTCACGGAATACATCCCTACCTAATTTTTATCTGGCCATTCAGCATGGCCTCTAACAGTTGTTTGTCTAACATTTAAGCTGCACAACTTCATTTGTAAGCACAATGTGGTTTCAAGGTATAAACTGATATCTTTTAAAAGATAAACAGTGCATTGTCTTATATACCAAATTATTTTCAATATTTGCTCAAGTTTAGAAGCAAGAAGGCTTGTGAAGCTCTGCATTCAGTTTCTGGAAGCACTGCTAATAATTCAGAAACCCCTACTGAATGCAAGAAGACTGCTTGCTTTTGTAATAACAGTACTTTCTTTGTAGCACCTCTAGAAGCTTTTATAAAAAAAAATGATAGTATTATCAAAGATGTCTGTGGGAGTATCTTGAGCTGTTTTCCCTTTTTTAAGCATGAATTATATATTTTAATACTTAGCAAGGCTTGCCAAAATGTGTTCCAGAGAGTTCTTCAATGCAAACTACATCTATAATACAGAGAAACCATACATTATACAGTTGGCAAAGATTACAGGTCTCAGCAAATGATAGTCCATCTTCATCTGAGAAGCATCTGGTGTGATGTCCTGGGTCTTGAGCCCAGGCCTGGGAGTCCCCAGACAGCTGGTGAGTTGAGAAGCTAGTAGGACTATAGCCTCAGTCAAGGCATTACTCATGAGAGCCCTGATTGGAAGATTGCCCAGCTCCACGTTATTTAAACCAGGAGAAGGCACAAGAAGTTTGTCTGAGCAATAAGGTGATTACTTGTTGTGCCTGCCTCCTGCACTCAACCCCATACCTGATTCCTTCTCCACCCCTGGTTCCTGCCTCACTATTGCCTTTGCTCCTGTTCACACCTTGCTCCTGCTCCATGCTTGATCCTTGCCTATTCTGAGGTTCCTGCCCTTACACCTCACCTCTTGTCATCCATTACCAGTCCTGGCTCCAACCCCAGCCTCCAACTTCCGACCCTGACTCTCGCTTAACCATTGGCTATAGCATTTGATATCCAACCTCGATTCTCACCCTCAGCTTTGATTCCTGATTCTCACTCTGGATGGATCCCTGGCCCTGGTAACTGGCTTCATTCCCCAAACTCTATGCCTGCTCCACCTGCTGCAGCTGACTCCTGTTCTGACTACTAGGCCAGACTGCCAACATCCCAGTGCATAATGTCTAGCTGGATTTAGTCAAAGTATTTCATGCAGGGACCTACAGCCTCCACTGGCTCCTCTTCTACAGTAATGGAGAGATTGCATGTCATGTTTTCAGTTTTATGCAAGTTAGGCAAGGGTCTCATTCTCTAAACAGACTGTCAATGCAATCCTCAGATGGGAAAAGCATGGACTGTATTAAGCTAAAAAGAAAGTTTCAGAATATTGCAGTCTAAAACTATCACCTCCTGCTGTTACTAGAACCCTTCCAATCCCATCTTTTCCATGCTATTAACATCTCTGAACACTATCAGGAGAGTAAATATTTGAAGCTGTTGATATCTATGTAAAACTAATTTGTTGTAGTGCCTTCTACAAAAGTTAGGGTATAATTTTAGAAAGCCTTTTCTAGCATGGCATTTGTGAGTTTAGCATAAACAGAGTAAATATTTATGGACTGAGATGTTTTACAATATTGCATATTTAAGTGTTTTTTCTTAGCATGTTATTGCATAGCTGATATTGTAATCCGGGGAAAGTTTCTTGATATTCATTTTATTATAATGCAATTGTAAATATTTCAATTTCAACTCTCAAAACATTCTGTTTATCATGTAGCCCACCTACAGCCTGAAATTAAAATTACAATCTATACTAAAAACAAAAACAGCAGTAGCAGATGTAGAAGCACATGCAACCCAACATCAGCAAGTAGTCACCCAAAGAGGGGTGCCCATTACAGCTGCCAGAAAAGTCTCAAATACCATAAAACCGTACACATCAGTATTTTCCCAAATGATCACCCAAAAGATGGAATGCCTTAAAAATATGGATTATTTAGGACCAAGGGGAGTTCATCTCTAAATTCAAGAGTACCCTGAGAAAGCCCCTTTTCTCTTATAAACCATGGGGAATTAAACTTGAATGTTTTCACTTGAGTGTCTGTCTCTTCAGGGTACAGGAAAATAGGTGGGTCACAAGCCATTTAGGTCCTTATAAGTCAAAACACCGTACACTCTACTGAGAGCTCCCAAACAGCTAGTGAAGATTTTGGAGCATTGATGTCATAGATTAATGGTAAAAGCCCCTGGTTATAAAGTGAGCAGTTTCAGTTCCCAAACTTATTTAAAGTGTAGCCATTTAGGGAACATTGCAGTAGTCTAATGCATCACAGTAGCATGATCTGAGAGAAAATTCTTCAGCCTGTGAATTTCTTTCCAATTACAGAAATCTGAGCAACGTATAAATACAAATGTAACCTATACAATATAAAAGTGCAACTATTATATTCAGATAATATAGAGTAAGACACATTTTCAGAAATAGGAATTGCTGGATATTTTTGAAGATCAAGCTTCTTAAGTCCAGATTTTTAAATATGTCTAGGTGCCTAAAGATGTACATAGGCACCTTGGTGATTTGAAAATGCCACTAGAGGTGGGATTCACAAGGGGGACTTCCAGGTGCCCTGCTAGCTAATGGAATTCACAATCCTGAACCAGCCACCAGGCTTCCTATACAATGCACACTGAGCGTTACACACCTGAGAATGGGATTCACAAAAGCCAGCATACTGACCAGGGAGCTGCCTATGCTAGACAACAGGTAATGCTGAGGAGAGTGATATGGCCTAAGCCCCATCAAAAGGGTCTTAGCTGGTCTGGAAGGATGAACCTCCACTCACAGCTGTGAATCCTTTCCTGGATTTCAGTGTCTAAACCAGGTAAGTGGTTTCTTGCAAAAAAAACATTGGGAAGGGAGAAGCTCATACTCCTCTTACCCATTCTCCTTATAACCTTTATCTCAGTGGTTTAAACACTCTCCAGGATATTCAAATCCCCACCCTGTTTGATATGGAACATGCATTTGAACTTGTCTTTAAGCAGAGTGGGGATATGAAGCTAGGTCTTCCACATCTCAGCAGACTGCTGTAACCATTGGCCTAAAGGTTGTAAGAGCATTGCTGACTTCACCATCATTTGTCATCTGTGCAGGTTTAGGCATGCTCAGAGCACGTCTGCTGGATCTCCTTACACAGAATGTTTCAGGGCAGAAGTGCTCTGTGTAAGCTTGAAAGCTTGTGTCTCTCACCAACAGAAGTTGGTCCAATAGAAGATATTACCTCACCCAGCTTGTCTCTCTAATATCCTGAGACTCCCATTTCATACACAAAGAATAGTTCTTTGACAGAAGGGCTGGTTTCTGTTAATGAGATATTTAATCTGGAGTAAAATAATTTTAGCAATAAACTGGTAAAATCTGTCAGTTACCTTTCTAAATGCCGATAAAGATGTAGAATGGATCAGATCAGGATCTAATGGAGGCTATCTAGCATCACTTCTTCAAATATTATACAGGTAAGAAATTACATTTTAATGAACAAAAAACAGACAAACCTCAAAACAAGTTTTAGAGTTGGAGTTTAAGGACAGAAGGGACCACCAGATCATCTAGTCTGACCTCCTGTATATCACAGGCCACCAACACCTGCACGCTAAATCCAACAATCAAAATTAGACCAAAGTATTACAGCCCTCAAGAGACAAAACTATTACATGCTACAGGTAGAGAATAGGAGGGATTGAGGTGCACCAAATTCTGAGGGCCTTATAATGGTGGAGAATTAAGTTAGTTGTAAGGTCAAGTCAAACTCTCCAGCCCAGTTATGCTTAGTACTCTGCTGAGATTTAAAAGTGGAGGAAAAAAGAAGTGCTAAACTCATCCCTGGAATATATCCACTGATGTCACTGGACCTGATTCTCCATTGCTTTGCTCCTTTTGTAGTCATTTACACATGTTCAAAGTCAAGAGAAGGGGCTGTTTACACCTCCTTTCCATAGTTGTAAATGACAACACAAGGTGCACAACAAAGGATAAGTAAGTTACACCAGAAATCAATGTTATCCAATATCAATTATATTTTAAATATGGTGTATGGTTATGAATCTTTGCTCCTTGGTTGTTCTGCTAAGTAACATTAAACAATAGATAACACTGGTCTACAATTTTTGAGAAGTCGTCTGCTTCAGAGATAAAATGTGCTATTTATTATGTATTTTGATGTGCTGAATTCAAATATGACAATTAAAACAACTGGCTACTGTTTCTGAGATATTTAAGTTTTTACATTTTATGTCTATGTATATTGTGTAGATAGTAGAGTTTTAATCATAAATTGTAAACCTAGGTCTTTTCATGTGTTTATGGTTGCTTTACATGATAATATTTCACCTGTCCTGTTTATGTGACACTTTAAAAATCAGCAAAAGGGTTATATAAATAAAATTTATTAGGAAACAAAAGGCAAAAAACTATTATGTACATAGTTTAGTCCTATTCAGTGTCTACTCGGCGCTTCTTGGTTTGTCTCTTGTATTCATTAAATGGAGCATCTCTTGTCACTGTCCAGCAATAGTCTGCAAGCATTGATGGGCTCCATTTGCCCTGACAGCGTTTCTCCATTGTTGCAATGTCCTGGTGAAATCGCTCGCCGTGTGCGTCGCTCACTGCTCCACAGTTCGGTGAAAAAAAATCTAGATGAGAGTGCAAAAAATGTATCTTTAGTGACATGTTGCAACCAAGGCTTTTGTATGCCTTGAGGAGGTTTTCCACCAATGACCTGTAGTTGTCTGCCTTGTTGTTTCTGAGAAAATTTATTGCCACTAACTGGAAGGCTTTCCATGCCGTCTTTTCCTTGCCACGCAGTGCATGGTCAAATGCGTCATCTCGAAGAAGTTCACGAATCTGAGGACCAACAAAGACACCTTCCTTTATCTTAGCTTCAATTAACCTTGGAAATTTTCCACGGAGGTACTTGAAACCTGCTTGTGTTTTGTCAATGGCCTTGACAAAGTTCTTCATCAGATCCAGCTTGATGTGTAAGGGTGGTTACAAAATCTTCCTTGATTCAACAAGTGGTGGATGCTGAACAATTTTCCTCCCAGGCTCTAATGACTGTCGGAGTGGCCAATCTTTCTTGATGTAGTGGGAATCTCTTGCACGACTATCCCATTCGCAGAGAAAACAGCAGTACTTTGTGTATCCCGTCTGCAGACCAAGCAAGAGAGCAACAGCCTTCAAATGGCCACAAAGCTGCCACTGATGTTGGTCATAATTTATGCACCTCAAAAGTTGTTTCATGTTGTCATAGGTTTCCTTCATATGGACTGCATGACCAACTGGAATTGATGGCAAAATATAGCCATTATGCAGTAAAACAGCTTTAAGACTCGTCTTCGATGAATCAATGAACAGTCTCCACTCATTTGGAATGTGAACGATGTTGAGGGCTGCCATCACACCATCGATGTTGTTGCAGGCTACAAGATCACCTTCCATGAAGAAGAATGGGACAAGATCCTTTTGACGGTCACAAAACATGGAAACCCTAACATCACCTGCCAGGAGATTCCACTGCTGTAGTCTGGAGCCCAACAGCTCTGCCTTACTCTTGGGTAGTTCCAAATCCCTGACAAGGTCATTCAGTTCACCTTGTGTTATGAGGTGTGGTTCAGAGGAGGAGGATGGGAGAAAATGTGGGTCCTGTGACTTTGATGGTTCAGGACTAGAAGTTTCATCCTCTTCTTCTTCCTCGTCTGACTCAAGTGAGAATGATTCTGGTGCATCAGGAACTGGCAGTCCTTCTCTGTGGGGTACTGGGCGTATAGCTGACGTAACGTTTGGATAATGCACAGTCCACTTTTTCTTCTTTGACACCTTTCCCAACTGGAGGCACCATGCAGAAGTAACAATTGCTGGTATGATCTGTTGGCTCTCTCCAAATCATTGGCACTGCAAAAGGCATGATTTCCTTTTCCTGTTCTACCACTGGCAAAGATTTGTTGCACAAGTGTTACAGCATATGTGTGGGGCCCACCTCTTGTCCTGATCTCCAATTTTGCAGCCAAAATAAAGGTGATAGGCTTTCTTAACCATAGTGGTTATACTGCGCTCTTGTGATGCAAAAGTTATCTGCACTGTTCACACAAGTATGAGGCATCTCTGCTCACTTTGGCTAAACAGAAATGTGTCCCTTTGCAAAATCAAACACTGACAAATAAGAGAGCACGACACTGTATGATTTCTAGAGCTGATATAGGGCAATTTGTTCAGCAGAGTGATGTAAGCTTCGTTATGATTGCATCATCCATGACTTCTATCATGCAATTCCTATCATGTATGACGCAATACCAGCTTCAGATTGCATCATTCATTGTTTTGCCTAAAAAGCAAGTACTGTCCAAACCCAGTCATAGATTTATTCATAGATCCAGTCAAAGATGTATTTTAGTCATTTCTGGTTTAAATTGAGATCCCTTCCCTTTATAACTCACTTATCCTCCGCCATTCCCAAGTCAAGGGTCGTATATACTGACCCAATAGCATATCTTGAAAACTAGAGCCAATCAACAATTTTAAGCATCATTTTCGTTCTCAGTGACCCAGAATTAGTAAAGTTTGACTACATTTATTTCAGAAACCTTTTGGCTGTAGAGCAGTGTAATTGAATGTTATCCAACCTCATACGTTCAAATTGCAGTTTAGAGACAACTTACTATTGGTAGACATACTGTTGACAAATACAGTATGATGAGCCATTTTTACCTCAGAACATTGAAACTTCTGAAACTCATGGACATTTAGAATGATTTAATCATTAATCTTTACATCTTTTTAAAATGTAGATAATTATGTATTTTACTGTCCAAGGTACTTGTCTACTGTCAATAATTTGTATGAAGTATTACTTTGTATTTTGCATCGTTAAAACACAGCATAAACTTTAATTAGTTCCCACAACTCCTTTTTCATGGAAGGTAAGTTATCTCCAGCAGTGGTCAATGTCAGACATAAAGAAGAACAGGAGTACTTGTGGCACCTTAGAGACTAACAAATTTATTAGAGCATAAGCTTTCGTGGACTACAGCCCACTTCTTCGGATGCATATAATATGCATATATAATGTCAGACATGGGATTAGAACACAGGAGTTCTTGGCTGCTAGTTCTGTTCCTCAGATCACTAGACCATGTCTCTTTCAATTACAACGCTGTGTAAAGGCATTCTAAAGAGATGATAGGGGCTTGGAGGAGAAGGTCATTATAACTGAAAAAGTATCAGAGAATTTTCCTTTTCCACCACAAATTATCTAAAAAAAGTAAGGATATAATTAAATCTATTACAGCTAACATTAGGACAAACAATCTCAGTGAACTATGGAGCTTTTTCTTAAAAGACACCCTAGTAAATACAAGGAACAAATACAGGAAGCTCGAAAGAACATGTGTAGAAAAACAGAAAAAAAGATATCTTGTATTGCATCTCAACTCATTAGCAGTTAATGAAGCAGAGCATAACAAGAGTCCAGAAGGAGATATTGAATGATTCAGTTGAAAAAGGCCAGGAAATGAAGACAGATAATGGGTGTAATGAACCAACACAGGAGCTTTCAGGTTTGTAAGTCTGGATTCATAGATAACTCCAGATGTTTTTTCCCATTCCCTCATGTCATGAGAACTATGGAGAAAAATCATTGTCCTTTTTATGGTTGATGTTTTCTCATTTTTACTCTCAAGCAACAACAAATTAGATTATGTCCAGCTACAATTTTCCTTTGTCATAATACATTTTTGGAATTGCTTTGGACGAAGTATGAATGAAGATCATTGGCACTTAAAGTAATAACCTCTCCAGAGACTGAGCCAATACATTTGCTCAGCTCCTACAGAAGTGAATGGGAATTGTGTGCTTATTGTGAAGCCAGATTTTGGACCATAGTGTTTAAAAAAAGATGACATAGGTGAAAAAAACAATCAGTGTAGTTCTCACTAAATCAGCACTGGGGGTTTATTTCTAATAGTTAACTGTAATATGTTCTGGTTCTGGATTTACAGGAAATTGAGCAATTGGAAAAAGCAGAACTGGTAGCTGGACCTCTTAGACAACAGTCTGAAAAGATTCACTAGTGTTGGGGCTTGCAAGACAAAAATCCAGTCCTCTATTTGCCTTCTGAACTATTCTAACAAGTGTTCCTGAGATATATCCCCTTAAGTACTGGGACAACATAGGGGAAAATGTTTCATTAAGAACCATGACAGCCAGAGACTTGATTCGTACACTGAAATGGGCTCTACAGCAAAAGCAGGTGAGGTCAGGATTTCTCTCTTGCAGAATTGGGCAGGGAGTTGAGCTGGAACCTGAAAAGTAGTTCAAATTGATTTTTTGTACTTGAACTGGAACCACACCTGAACAATAATTTTGTCCTACTTACAGAACCAGAACTGAACTGGGCAAAATATCAGGTTACTGGTTAAAATACAGGTTTAGCTTTTTTAAAAAAATCAATATTTCAAAACTACTGTGATCTTATTTTCATTATAAAACAAAACACAACAGATAGGCATTTGATTCCTACCCGAAGGGCCTGCCTGAGTAAAATGAGAAGAGGAGGAGGGTAGGAGGAAGCCAGCCCGCAAGAGCAGGGAGGGAGAAGAGAAGATTAGGAGCTGCCTGCGGAGCACATGAGTATGGCCCTACCAAATTCATGGCCATGAAAAATGCATCATGGACTGTGAATCTGGTCTCCCCACCATGAATTCTGGTCTTTTGTGTGTTTCTACCCTATAATATACAAATTTCACAGGGTAGACCACTGTTTCATAAATTGGGGGTCCTGACCCAAAAGAGAGTTGTGTGTGTGGGGGGGGTGTCACAAGGTTATTTTAGTGGGGTCGCAGTATTGCCACATTCACTTCTGTGCTGCCTTTAGAGCTGGATGGCTGGAGAGTGGTGGCTGTTGGCCGGGTGCCCAGCTCTGAAGCCAGTGCCCCGCCAGCAGCAGCACAGCAGTAAGGGTGGCAATATCATATCGTGCCACCCTTACTTCTGCATTGCTGCCTTTAGAGCTGGGTGTCCAGAGAGTGGCAGCTGCTGATTGAGAGTCCAGTTCCGCAGGCAGCAGTGCAGAAATAAGGGAGGCAATACCATACAATGTCATCCTTACTTCTGCGTTGCTGCTGGCGGCAGCTCTGCCTCCAGAGCTGGGCCCTGGGCCAGCAGCTGCTGCTCTCCAGCTGCCCAGCTCTGGAGGCAGTGCTGCCACCAGCAGCAGTGCAGAAGTAAGGGCAGCCGCACTGCAATCCCCCCTAGAATGACCTTGCGACTGCACCACAACTCCTTTTTGAGTCAGGACCCCTACAATTACAACACCATGAAATTTCAGATTTAAATAGCTGAAATCATGAAATTTACAATTTAAAAAAATCTTATGACTCTGAAATTGACCAAAATGGATGGTGAATTTGGTAGGGCCCTACACATGAGGCAGCAGGGAGTCCCAGCGATAGATGAACCATCTCTGAGACTGCCCCCTGGGGAGAGAAGAGGTGAAATTCTCCCTGTTCCCAGAAGCTAACAATAACTCTTCAAGCTCAAGGAAAAGGCAATCCCCCTCCTTGCCCTTCTTCCCCTTAGACAGGCCTCCTTCCCTAGAGCGGCTCCTCACTATAGTTGCCCCATTTATGGCAGGACCTATACCCCAAAGTTAAATTTATCCTTTACCACAGTGGTGTTACATGACAGAGCAAATATTATTTCACTCAAATTGTTCATAAAATAATTGTGTTTGTCATTACACAAAAGCTCTAGAAAACCCATGAAAAGTTAAAAAAATGGGCAAAAATCAAAATAGTTTAAACTAACTTTCAACTCGCTTTTTTGAATTTACTTCACTAAAGCTGAAATTTGATTTGAACTGTTTCAAAATGATAATCAAACTTTTTTTTTTGGGTGGCTTGAACCGGAACTGAACCCAAATGCCCTGAACACAACAGAACCCAACCTTGACCCAAATTAAAACAAATACCAGTTAAACTGCCTAAAACTAGGTGCTGTGGTTCAAAGTCAGAGCTCGGATTAGAACTAATGATTTTGTTTAATAAATTCTAATCCCAGCTCTGATATTAAGTAACATGAAGGATACTTCCTTCTCAGCCCTGACAAACAAATTTCAGTCCTTTACAGTTTAGCCCCCACATGATGGTTCATGTTTAATATTAATCAAAATATGTAATTTTAAAACAAAATTGCTTGTAAAACTTATTCTAATTGCTGTTATACTGGTTTAGCAATCTCTCACATTTCTTAAGGCTCCCATGTTGCAGTGATTTATTTTAGCTGCTACAATGGTCATCTCCACAAACACAAACAATTTGAGTATTTTGGCTGCTTAACCATAATGAAGAAAAGCTGGAGGGACATCTGATTAATGTAGCTCACCAGGAATGGGGATCTATAAGGCCTGGTCTACACTAGGAGGTTATGTCGAATTTAGCAGCCTTAATTCAAATTTACCCTACACCCGTCCACACAACGAAGCTATTTATTTTGACATAGAGGTCTCTTTAAATCGATTTCTGTACTCCTCCCCGATGACGGGAGTAGCGCTAAATTCGACATGGCCATGTCGAATTAGGGTTAGTGTGGAAGGAATTCAATGCTAATAGCTCTGGGAGCTATCCCACAGTGCACCACTCTGTTGATGCTCTGGACAGCAGTCCAAGCTCGGATGCTCTGACCAGCCACACAGGAAAAGCCCTGGGAAAATTTGAATTCCTTTTCCTGTCTGGCCAGTTTGAAACTCATTTCCTGTTTGGACATTATGGCGAGCTCAGCAGCACTGGCAACGATGCAGAGCTCTCCAGCAGAGGTGACCATGCAATCGCTGAATAGAAAGAGGGCCCCAGCATGGACTGATTAGGAAGTCTTGGATCTGATCACTGTGTACAGCAAGACCCCAGGCACTCAAGGTGAAGACAGAAAATTCGACCTTGTACCAAGTGCACATGTGATAGGTACTGTGCATGGTCTTGTTCACAGAGAAAGACTATATTTATTGTTTTCAAAAATGTATCTTTGTGAGGAATTCACTCCCTTTTCCCCATCCTACAGCTGCGAGCGTCTCCTGAGCTTCCCGGGCATCCCCCTCCCGGAGGCTGGCGCAGATCAGGTGGCGAAAGAAGAGGACACGGGATGAGATGTTCTCAGAACTTATGGTCTGTTCCCCAGCTGAGGCGGCACAGCAGACCCGGTGGAGGGAGAACATGTCGCAATACCAGCGATCACAGAGCGAAAGGGAGGACAGATGACAGCAGGAAGACCAGCAGGCGACTCAAACGCTGCTTGGACTAATGAGGCAGGAAACGGACCTGCTCTGGCGCCTTGTAGATGTTCTGCAGGACCGGAGGCAGGAGGACAGAGCCCCCCCTGCATGCTATCTGTAACCGCCCTCCCCCGCCACACAGTCCCATCCCCCCCTCACCCAAAGTCCCAAGAAGGAGGGGCGGCAGGGGCCGTGAAAACAAGCACTGCACCCCTGCAGACTGCTCAAATTGCAGAAGGCTCTCATTCCCAAAGATTTGATATGTCCTTTCCTTCCCTCCAAATGCACCTCACCCATGCCCCCGTCCCAGTTTCATCCCCTAACTGTGTAGTTCTTAATAAAAAATATGTTTCTGTTAATTACTGTTTCCGTCATGTTCTTTTAGAGGACAGTGTGTTTGAAGGGGGAGAAGGGGGTTGGTAATTGGAGAGCACAGTCAACTTTACCAGGGTACAGACACGGGGGCAGGTTCAGCAGAAGGTCACACACACATTGTAGTCACTAGGCACCTGGTCAGTCTGGGAGGTGGTTTTCATGTTCTGTGTGGGGGGGTTATGTGAGTTTGTGGCGGGGGAGGGCGGTTACAGATCTTATGCAGCGGTCCTTAGCCTGGATGACAGAGCCATGCAGCAGGGGATCTGTAACCGCCCTCCCTCCCCCGCCACAAAGTCACATAGCCCCCACACACAGAGTCCCAAAAAGGAGGGGTGGCAGGCTCCGTTGAAACAACCAGTCCACCACTGCGGACCGCTCTAGGAGCAGGAGCCTGTCATTCCTCGAGTTTAGAAGCGTCCTTTCCATCACTACACCCGCTTCCCACCACAGTCTGCATCCCAGTTTCAACCCTTTACCACGAAATCCTTAATAAAGAGAATGGTGTTAATGAACAAAGTTTAATTTATTTTATTTTTAAAGGTGTGTTGGAAGGGGGGGAAGGTGGTTGGTAACAGGAGAGGATAGTCAACATTAACTGGGTAAAGAAACGGGGGAAGGTTCAGCTTCTGTTTAAACAAATTAATAGTCACAGGTTACCCTGGTCACTCTGGAACCTAGCTTTCAAAGCTTCCCGGATGCACAGCGCGTCCCGCGGGCTCTTCTAATCACCCGGCTGTCTGGTTGGGCATAATCAGGAGCCAGGCGCTTTGCCTCACCTCCCACCCCGCCATAAACGTCTCCCCCCTTGCTCTCACAGAGATTGTGGAGCACACAGCAAGCTGCAATAACAATGGGGATATTGGTTTCGCTGAGATCAGAGCGAGTCAATAAGCTTCTCCATCTCTCTTTCACTCCACCACCATTCTGCACTTGCTCAGCCTGTAGCTGAAGAGTTCTTTTTCACTGTCCAGGGCGCCTGTATAGGGCTTCATGAGCCAGGGCATTAGCGGGTAGGCTGGGTCCCCGAGGATGACTATAGGCATCTCCACATCCCCAACAGTTATTTTGTGGTCCGGGAAGTAAATACCTTCCTGCAGCCGTCTAAACAAACCAGAGTTCCTGAAAACGCGAGCATCATGAACCTTGCCCGGCCATCCGACGTTGATGTTGGTAAAACGTCCCCTATGGTCCACCAGTGCTTGCAGCACCATTGAAAAGTAGCCCTTTCGGTTAATGTACTGGCTGGCCTGGTGATCTGGTCCCAGTATAGGGATGTGAGTTCCATCTATAGCCCCACCGCAGTTTGGGAATCCCATCGCAGCAAAGCCATCTATGATCACCTGCACATTTTCCAGGGTCACTACCTTTGAGAGCAGTAGCTCAACAATTGCATTGGCTACTTGCATCACAGCAACCCCTACAGTAGATTTGCCCACTCAAAGTGATTGGCAACTGTCCGGTAGCTGTCTGGCGTTGCAAGCTTCCAGAGGGCTATGGCCACTCGCCTCTGGACAGTCAGGGCTGCTCGCATCCGGGTGTTCTTGTGCTTCAGGGCAGGGGACAGCAACTCACAAAGTCCCAGGAAAGTTCCCTTATGCATCTGAAAGTTTCGCAGCCACTGTGATTCATCCCAGACCTGCAGCACTATGCGGTCCCACCAGTCCGTGCTTGTTTCCCAGGCCCAGAATCGCCATTCCACAGCATCGACATGACCCATTGCCACCATGATGTCCACGGCATGGGGTCCCGTGCTTTGTGAGAGGTCTGTACCCCTCTCAGACTTAATATCCTCACCGTGCTGCCGTAGCCTCCTCACCCGATTTCTCAGCATCTGCCTCTGAAAAAGGTGCATGATATGGTGTGAGGTGTTGACAACGACCATAACTGCAGCGATGATGGCAGCGGGCTCCATGCTCGCGGTGCTGTGGCGTCCGCGCTGTCAATCACCAGAAAAGTGCACGAACTGATTGCCTGCCGGCGCTTTCACGGAGGGAGGGCAGGAGTGAGTGACGACAATTACCCAAAACCACCCTCGACACATTATTTTGCCCCACCAGGCATTGGGGCTCGACCCAGAATTCCAATGGGCAGCGGGGACTGCGGGAACTGTGGGATAGCTACCCACAGTGCACCGCTTCCAATGTCGATGCTTGCCCCGTTAGTGTGGACTCACAAAGTTGAATTACTGTTCTTAGTGTGGATACACATGTTCGACTTTGTAATATCAGTTCCACAAATTCGCTTTAAGTAAAATCGAACTACTCTCGTAGTGTAGACATACCCTCAATGAGCAAGATACAATCACATCATGGAAATACAAAGCCATCCTTTACTTAATTCCAATACTACATAAAAGTCCTAGGGTATGTCTACACGACCCGCCGGATCGGCAGGCAGCACTTGATCCAGTGCGGCTTGATTTATCGTGTCTAGACAAGGCACGATAAATTGACCCCCAAATGCTCTTCCGTCGATTCCTGTACTCCACTGCCGCGAGAGGCGCAGGCAGAGTCGACGGGGGAACGGCAGCAGTCGACTCACTGCAGTGAAGACGTCAATCTAAGTACATTATTCACGTAGCTGAAGTTGCGTAACTTAGATCAATCCCCCCTCCCCAGTGTAGACCAGGCCTTAGGGTATGTCTAGGATGCAATTAGAAATGTATGGCTGGCCCCGGCAGCTGAAACAGGCTCACGGGGCTCGATCTAAGGTGCTCCCACCTCACAAGATCCTAGAGCCCGAATGTCTACATCACAATTAAACAGACCATTAGCCCAAGCTGAAGTCAGCTGGCATGGGCCAGGTATGGATTTTCAATTGCAGTGGGTAGCTATACCCTTAATGACTCTCCGTAAATTCCATCCCTCTCTCTCACACACACACCCACCCACCATTCCAGTTCCCCTTCCACAAAGATCACCCAAAAACCTGTATTTTCACACATACAAAAATCAAGCAAATACTTTTCCCTCCACTTTTTTGCAAATTATTCTTCTCCAGCAGTGGGATGTTTTTCATACACTGCTGAGAGTTATTTATATCTTTATTATGCTTCCTTCTTATCTCTACCAAGTCTTTGAAAATAGTAGTCGACGAAGCATGACCTTTAGTTAGCTAAGACAAAACTTTCTGGCTTACTCCCAATGTTTACAGTAGCTTATTTTGAATAATAATAATGAGCTTTACATTTTCTTTCTAAATCTGATATAGGAAGGAATTAACGACCAGGAGTTCCACTACTATGAAAAAAAAGGTCTCACATTCTTTTTAGCTTGTTTTTCTAAAGGTCTCTTTTTTTTCTGACAGTATAACAATTGTTTGGTCATATTTATGTTGTTGTTGTGGAGAATGCATCCCCCCATAACCTCAAAAGCTAGGGGGCTTTGTCTGGCTGGCAGAAAAAAGGGTACTGACGCCTTTAAGGATCACCCCTCTCCTTCAGGGACTGGGAGAGAAGATGGCTGGGGGAGAAGGCATCACCTCAGCAGGTGAAACGCCGGTAAACTATGGGCCTCTGCAGACCTGGGGAAGGGTAGTAAAAAAACATGTCCCTCCAACCTATGCCCCCTCTCATTCTCAGATTAACAGCTGCAAGGAGGTAGCAGAATCTGTGGCTGAGATCCCTGCCAAAATTGGGGAAACTGAGGCACTGCTGAGTGTATTGTGGCTAAGAACTCAAACAAAAGTAGGGAAAATGAGGCAGTTAAGAATACTGAATAATATGTGATTCCTAACCGAGAGTGGGAAAAACCTAAGATATGTGTACAGCATCCATGAGGTTGCTGCCTGTAATATAGGACTCTTTTCGGGGGATGGCCATGGATATTGGAGGACACCTGACTTACAACCACCATGGAGAAAGAAACTGGTCCCTGGTGAAGAGACAGAGAGTGTTATCCTACAGACAAGTGATGATTTTCTGATACACACACAGCCCAGTGGTAGAAATAGAGTCAGACCTCCAGAGAGGGCATACCATGAATCCCTTCCCTACCTGACACCGGATAACTGGAGCCCAGGAGTTAGTGTTTTATTAAGATCAACTTTGCAGCTGGTGGGTTACCTGGATACACTTATTTACAGGGGGGATTCAAGAGAGGATACAAGCCTGTTGACTTCATTGCTCATTGGGTGGTAGATTAGGGGTATTGCCAGAAAAAAGGAAACAAAGCTCATATGTAATGCAACCACCAATGTTTTCATTATCTATCGATCGATAGATAGATCGATAGATAATCCTTTTCTGAATCCCATTGAGCTCTTGGTATAAATTATATCTTCAATCAGTGAGTGTCACAGGTTAATTATATACTGTGTTAAAACAAACTATTTCCTTTCATCAGTTTTTGTTTGTTACCCTTCAATTTCACTGAAAGTCCCTTTGTTCTTTTACTAAATAAATAGGAATCCTCTATCTGTCTTTTTTAAATCATTCATTATTTTGTATACCTGTATCACACCTTCTCTTATTCTTCTCCTCTCCAAAGAGTTCCAACCTTTCCTCATACAAAACTCTGTCTCTAATCATTTTTGCAACCCACGAATCTTTTTGACTTGTGTTATATCACATGGTGACTAGAACTGAACAGCGTAATCCAGGTGAGGGTGTATGATTGATTTATATAATGACATTATGATATTTTCAGTGTTCTTTTCCATCCCATCTTTATACATCCTAGTATTTTGTTTGCTTTTCCCACCCTCATTCCAAACTGAGCAAAAGTTTTTGTTTACCGATCCATGCTGTGGAAGCTCTTCTCCCTGAGAAGTTTCAGCTAATTTTGAAATTTAAATATACCCAGACCTTTCTAAAGTTCTTCCCCCAAGGATGTTAAAGTTACAATGTGGTTTCTATACTTCTATGTCTCAGCTACAGTTAGTCTTGCCTTCTGTAGAGCCATCTTTAAAGTGGAAGGTTTCAACTTTATTAACTTTTCTCATTAAAGGGTAGGATAGCTCTTCTCCAAAATATTTGCGTAGGTCCAGTGCAATATTAACAGTCTCCATGCAAATAAACATATTAAGAGTTAACCCTCCTTTCATCTCAACCCTAAGATTCAGCCTCTATCTCAATCATCCCACTCTCTTCCTGTAAGTGACAATGAGAGTACACACAAAGTATGCCTCAGTCTGTGAAGACCAAAGGGGATTTCTCCTTTTCCTCCTAACTAGTAGGATTCACCAATCATCTTCCTTACTCATGACCATCTGTGGCAGCTGGCCCCTTTGAGCCTCTGACAAGCTGACAAAAATCACAACCAGCACTTACAAATGTACAGTACAGACCCGTTTACGCGTGAATGTTCGGAGTCAAGCTGTCACGACCGTGTGTTAAAGGACCACGGGTTAAGAGAGCCATGTGGAAATATCTTAAAATATCTATATATTCACACACGGATAATTATCTAGGATTACATACGTATACACAGCGTTCCAATGTTATCTGTTAATGGCGCTTTGCAAGAATATAAATTCAAATGTGTAATCTAATTAAAATATTATTATTACTACAAAGGGGTGAAAGTAACTCAGGACACTTACCGGTACAGGGTGGGGGCGGCTCTGGCCCCCGCAAGAGGCGGGGCTTTGGGCAGAAGGGGCGGGACTAAGGGTCAGCATCCCCCAGCCAGTCCTTCCAGGTCTCCTGGTCCGCGCTGCCCGGGGCTCCTGTGGTGATTTAAAGGGCCCGGGGCTCCGGATGCCACTGCTGCGGTAGCGGCGTCTGGAGCTCCGAGCCCTTTTAAATTGTTGGCCCCGGGGCAGCTGCTCCCTTTTCCCTCCCCCTGCCCGTCGGCGGCCAAGGGGGGGCAAAAGGGGCAGGGAACTTAAAGCGCTGCAGGGTCCTTTGCCACGGCAGGGCTTTAACGTTGCTGCCCCCCCACAATGGGTGGTAAAGATGTACAACACGTTTCCACTCCGCACTTCCTGTTGATTTCTATGCCAGTGAGTTAGTAAGCAAATCTGTAGCACTACATAGCAAGTTCCTCTACCGCGTGTTAACAAGTCTCGCATGTTAAATAGGTAGCACTGGGAGGCATGGCGCTACTGCGCATTAAACGGATTCACGTGTAAACGAGTCTGTACTGTATAACTTTTAAATCCCTTCCTTACTCCATACTAACCTAAAAACAGACACCCCCCCACCCCCAAGGAAAGTGAAAAAATAAAACTAAAGGTATCTTGTCTGCTTTGCCTTAGGGGAAAAAAAAAAAACTTTCCCTATTCCAGAAACTGACAATTAGTCAGCACCACAGCATCTTGGAAATGCAGTTCAGACTATATAGAGGTATAGGGCAGAGGGGTTGAGAAGCAACTGCAGCAAAATGGCTACCAAATGCCCTGAAGGCATACAGAAAGGGGATGGTGGAGCACAAGAAACAGTCAGATCTTGCTTCCCCCATCCACACACACCTACCTAGCCAATTGCAACAGGAAGAGGCAGAGAAATCTCTCCTCCTTCCCTCTCCAAATGCATTGTTGGTCGATGAGAGGAAAGCTTCAGAGCAGTGAAACCTGCCCCCCCCCCCCCTTTCCCATTCCATTTAGGTCCCCCAAGGTTGTCTTTCCTCTGCCAGTCCAAACAAACATTTTCCCCAAGCCTTCCCTCTTGCTGAGATGGGCGAAGGGATTGGAGGGCATGTCATTGTCTAAAAAGCAATCAAAGTTGCATATAATTGCTTCCCTAAACCTTATCCCATTGTGAAATTTGACCACTTCATGTGCTAATAGTGGCTACTTCTTGCAGCTCTTGTTTAAGACAACTATATGAGAGTTGATTTTGGCACATAAAAATGCTTTAGTTATTTTCCATGGGATACTAGGGTTAATGGATCATGAAAAAAAAAATGTCCCAAGGGGGAAAAAAAAACCCTAACAGGTTTATTATTATGTCTATAAGATTGTCAGCAAGATCTTATGTTATTTTGTTTGAATAGTAGAAAGATGAAGCTGAACAAAAGCTGATAATACTTGATGATTTTCCCTTTGCTGGTTTCCTCGAGACTCTTAGATGAAGACTGGAAAATTAAAAAACTCATCTTCCCTAAAGGCAGAGATATCCAGAATTGTGACAGATTTGTAGCAAACTTCTGCAAGGTGCATTATGCACCAGATATCCATTAAGACTAAACCATTATCTGTTTTGTTAATATGGAGACAGACTATGGAACTGGAAAATTCAGCCCTTCATCCTTCTCAAACACACTGACAACCTTGTCAAGATATGACAATGTTGTGCATGAGAATCTAGATATGCCACATATCCTAAAACTAATAAGCTACCTAGAATAAATGGAATAAATTATATTAGAGAACTGTTTTTTAATGAGAACTGTTAATATAATGGATTCATGAAATGGGACTGTATAACAGAAGTGTACTGGGGGCCATTGATTTGTACTAATATACACATGTATTAAGAGATGACTGCTTCAAGGTGCTGTCTTCATCTATTCAGTAAAACAATTTGATTTGGACAGGGTGTGGGGTGGGTGGATGAAAAGCACTACTGCACCTGCGCCAAATTCTGTCTTTGGCTATACTCACGCAACTCCTATTCACATCAATAGCAGTTGCAAGGATACATCCAAGGATGGGAATTGGTCCAATAGATTATCATTTATTTAATAAATAACCATATTCTTCACAATATTCTCTGCCATACCAATCATGTGGTTTCACTTTGACCAGTCTGATGGTTTTATCAATTGTTAGGAGAAATGTTCAATCAGGCTGTTCAATTTAGCATATCTCTCCCTTAACTATACCAAAAATTCCTTGGGTAAAAATCTTATCAATAAGAGGTTTAAATTCTCACAAAAATGTGATTTCTGCAGCATAAATCATTCCCTTGGAGGTGCCTTCTCACTTGCTAGGATTTTTCCCCTTTTGGAGCCAAAGGCTTATCAGGGACATACAACACTTGGCAAATGAGGAGGGATTTTAGTCTTTCATACACTGCCCATCTGTTTGCTGCTTTGAAGTATAACTTTTAGGTGCCATTCACTGGATATCACTCGCTCTCTTTGCATTACACCATCTTTTGTTCTGTTACTAGTGATAGTCCCAAGCATCATCCCTGATTCAGGCACCCCAAAGTAAATACACATATTGCATTGTGTAACCAATGACTGAGTATAAACCTTGAAGGCAGCAGTGTAGTGGTTGCCATAAACTCATCTGTGGGATCCCTAGCAAATGGTAAGATGACAACTACGGAGTTGTTTTTAGACTTTTAAATAGGGACACATCTGGTGAAGGGGTATTAATTAATGAAGTGTGTTAAACCTGGTAAGACATCACAAAAATCTACAGAGGGAAACACTGGGTTTTTATAATATATGTTTGGCCTGATATCTTTGTGTGCTGTTTTGAATGCCGAATGTTAACAATAATGGTGAATCAAATTCTGGCAGAATATTCTCTTTGTAACATGAGCCATAACTTCAGATTCTTCTAGGTGTCAACAACCATTTTTACCTCAAACTAAGTAAGTTCAAGCATTTGGCAATACTTGTAGAATGATATGAAATATTTCATGCATGAACTGTATTTGGCATTGTAGCGGGGTGATCCCCTGCTCCTGCCCGGAAGGGCTTAAAACAGCCCTGGCAGAGGGCTGGGGCAAAGGAAAAGCTACTAGGCTGATTGGGGAAGTAGCCGCAGCTGGGCCACACCCCAATCAGGCCTGAGCTGGCCCTATATAAAAAGGCTGTGATCCAGAGGCCAAGTAGTCTCTCTCTGCCTTCAGAGAGAGAAGGACCTGGCTGTAGGGTGCTAGAGACAGCATACCTGAATGGAGCAGGGCTGGGGAAAGGCAGAGAAGCTGGGGAACTCCAGCCTGGAAAGCCCCAGGCTGTGCCCTAGTAGGAGGCCAAGGGGTACTGGGGTTTGCAGAGGGCAGCCCAGGGGTAGGCCAAGGCAACAGGTCCAAACCCAACCTTGCCTGTGATGAGTGGCCTATACTGCAGTCTGCCCCAGGGAGCGGGGAGGCTAGTTGGTGACTGGCAGTGGCCTTATTCTGAGGTGAGGTAGAGATAGTGGATGGGGGTTCCCTGGGGAGGGGAGATCCTAGTACTGAAGGTTGTACTGCCAGGGGGCAGTACCCCAGATAAAAGGGCACTAGGATCTGGGAGGGACAAGGGGGCCAGAGGACAGGTGGACCACTGGCCTGCAGGGGGTGGTCCAATGTTGAAATGAGCTAATTCCCGGAGATGACCAGCAGGAGGCGCTGCAGGGGTGAGTCCACCCTTCTACAGGCATCATCAACAGTGACTATTATTAGAGCTAAATTGAGAGTCATTGATGGTCACACAATTCTGTGCTGATACTATTGATAGCTTAATGAGCCCTACCTAGTTCACATGAGTTGTTATACATTTTTCATGTTAACAGATATTGGTCTAAAACAGTCAATATGCTACAGTCACAAAGTCCTGCATCTTCTACTACTAAAAATTATACCCAGTCATTTTTATTTTGAAATAATTTGCAGTGAAGTGGGTAGACCTTATGTAATAGTGATGCTTAACCATTATCTAGAATGTCATGTTTATAGCTAAGCTGAAGATGTCTTTGTTAGAAAGGCAATGGTTTAAAAAAAAAAAAAGCTGAATACACCTCTACCCTGATATAATGCTGTCCTTGAGAGCCAAAAAATCTTACCGCGTTATAGGTGAAACCGTGTTCTATCGAACTTGCTTTGATCCACTGGAGTGCACAGTTCCCCTCTCCCCCCGGAGCATTGCTTTACCATGTTATATCTGAATTCGTGTTATATCGGGGTAGAGGTGTATTTGTTCCATCTTGATATCCATTCCATTGCAAACTCCTACACATTTATTTATTCATAACATTTTCTTCTCTTTGGCTTTTGAACAGTCATAATGCACATTATTAAATGTACATGAAGAATATGCTCAACCTGTATTTTATATGCTAATCTAGATTTCCTGGTATGCATTTGGTTTTTCCATTGTCTTACTATCAACGGTTTTCTATCTGAGAACTCCAATGAAAAATAAAATTACACTGAAGTGTAATAAATTATTTAAACTAGGGGTAGGCAACCTTTCAGAAGTGGTGGGCCAAGTTCACTGTAATTTAAGGTTTCACGTGCCCTTAATACATTTTAAAGTATTTAGAAAGCCTCTCTATAAATCTATTATATAAATAAACTATTATATTTAAAGTAAATAAGGTTTTAAAAATATTTAAGAAGCTCCATTTAAAATAAAATTAAAATGCAGATCTTATCAGTTTAGTGTGATCCTTGCTGGGCCGAGGCCAGGAGCAGAGCCCTGGGCTGGCTGCCGGTACCCAGGCTGGCAGTGGGCTGAGCAGGGCTGGCAGCTGTAACCCCAGACCAGCAGTGGGATGAGCTGCTCAGCCCACCGCTGGCTCCGCTCAGTCCACTGCTGGTCTGGGGTTCCAGCAGGGGTGAAAGTAACTTAAATTTCTTACAGGTACTGTCATATTGCAACCCCCCTCAGGGGGAGGAGCTCAGGGGCTGGGGATGTGTGGGTGGGAGGAGCGGAGCACTCAGGGCAGGGGGTTGGGTTGCAGTGTGGGGGGCTCAGGGCAGGGGGTGGGGATGTGGATGATGCAGGAGTCAGGGCTGGGAGCATGGGGGTGCAGGAGTCAGGGTTGGGTGGCATGAGGGGCTCAGGGCAGGGGGTTGGGGTGTGTGGGTGTATGTGTAGGGGGGAAAGTTGGGGGGGGGGGGCAGGGGCTTGGGGCTGGTCTGGGACAGTCCCAGTTGCAGCCAGGTTACCTGGATGGTGGATGGGTCCCTGCCCCATGCTGTTCCTGTTCCTGCCAAGGGAGCTGTGGGCCAGCTGTGTGGGGGCACTGCATATGCAGGCAAATGGGGGGTGGCAGCAGAAGACCCCCCTGGCTTGCCACTCCCTTCTCCTTCCCCCCGGCCCCCAGGGGCCACAGCTGTGCACGCTGCAGGGATGGCACATGCCTGTAGTGCCCTGGTATCCAGCCACAGTCACGAGAGAGGGGCAGCAGGAAAGGCTGGGACGCGGACACCTCCACCGCGCCTCCCGCCAGCCCCTTTCACTTGCCTGCTGCTTAGTGCGGTGCACGGGGCTGCCAGCGCCAGCCTGCAGGAGAGTTCCAGCAGCCAGCAGGACCTAAGCTGGGAGTGCGCCACGCGTCGTGCCTCCAGCCGCAGCGGAGCATCTCAGCATCGGCCGGCTCTGAGCATGCAGGCTCTGCCTTACTTTCATTTCTAGGTTCTGGCTGCCGGCCCCTTGCCAGACGGAGTCCCGGCAGCCAGGACCCCGGCTGGCAAGGGGCCACCAGCTGGAACCCCAGAGCAGTGGCGGGCTGAGCAGGGCCGGCGGCTGGGACCCCAAAGCAGCAGCGGGCTGAGCGGCTCAAAGCGCTGCCGGTCTGGAGTTCCGTCCGCTGGCTCCTGCCAGCCGGGGTTCCTGCTGCTGGCCCCGCTCAGCCCGCTGCTAGCCCGGGGTTCCGTCCATCCAGGCCAGTAGCGGGCTGAGCGGGGCTGGGACCTTGGCGTGCCATTAAAAATCGGCAAGCATGCCATAGATTGCCGACCCCTGATTTAAACAAAAAATTCTGTCTGAAGGATGAAGATGAATTTCTTGAAAAGTGAAATGTAGAGAGAAGTATTGGACGCTGGATAAACAAAAATGGGGTCCATAAACCCGCCCTTAAAAACTATGGAGAATATCAAGTGATCAGATTATTTTGCAGTATGAAATAATGATGATTTAACTTTTTGGACACAGTGTGGTGTTCTTTAAAAGTGTATTTCCAGTAAAAATGTGCATTAAATTTTTACAGGAAAACCCTTCCTTTTTCTGTTTAAAAGCATTTTATTTTCTACTCCTTGCTAAGGATGTGTGACAACTGTTGTCACTGCATCTTGTGATTTGGTAGCAATATAAAACTTATGCCCAATGCAACTAGTCAGAACACTAAAAAGAAGAAAATATCATTACTTATTTAATTTGTGTTAATGATGCATTTGCTGTCCGCAATACTTGTGGCAATGAAAACCTAAAAATTGCATGCTCACAATGTATCTTAAGGTAAAGTAAGAATGGTGCCATTACACAGACTGTGCTGGGATTTTTCAAAGCTGTAGGTACAGGGCTTGTCTTGATTGCATTAATGTAAGTACACTCAGGGTGCTCCACTTGAGCTAGCATAGCTTGAGTAAGAGCAGCCAAGCTGCCATCCATGACCCACTAAGGGTACACTCTCTTGCACTACTGACTTGAGTGAAGGAGTTTGTTTTAGGGGGGGCATTTCCCTTCGTTCTTAGCACTCCATTATTCCAAGCCACACCTTACAAACTTTCATGGGGTATTTCAGGAAAATGTTTCTGAAACTTCTTGTCACCTGGGTGGAAATGATGTTCACTGGACAACTTATTACAGCACATCATGCCCAGAAGGGAGTGGTGGACACGGCAGTACTGAGGTCTACCCTCTGAGTGCAGAGAGGTGGGGTGGTGGAAATGGATACCAACGGTGAGTATAAATTGTGGTTGCCACATCAAGAAGAGAAGCTACATCTGATATTTCCCACTCTCTACATCTCACATTTCAGATTGTTATTGTTCTGAGACAGTGATATAAGGTGCCTGTCATGCATGTGTAGGACCAATGGGGAATCAAGTCCTTAACTTGTTGATCATGCTCATTCATCTGCCGCTTCATCTACATCCCATTCCTGTGTCTCCTAACCAGAGTCCTGGGTCTGGGCAGAGTGCTGTGGCCCCCAGTGGTAAGCATCGGCTCTGCTTCACTCAAGACTGCTGGGGCCAGTGGGGACCTCAGTTCCAGGTCCTCCTTTGTTCAGGTGCCCTTGAGCTGTTCAGGGCATAGAGGAGCTCCATACAAAGGGTGCTGAAGAGCACCTGGTCAAACTACTCATAGGACAGTGAGCTCATTGGGATTTCACTGGCCTGAGAGTTCCAGTCCATTCCCCAGTGATGGACAGCACTGTTGAACAGTCCAGTTGACCACCTTCCTCAGACAGTATTAGAGATATATCAAGCCTGCTGATTTCAAATCTTGGGCCCCAATACCACATGTCCTTCTAGGAATGCACCACACCTGAACAAGCAATTTGGTACCTGTCTCAGGCCAGATAGCCACACACTGGGAGGAAGATTTCCACCCAGTCACCATCTGACTCACCAAGTACAATAGCAAAGCTGGAACAAATGCTCCAGGTGCAGAGAGATGCATGCAAGTCAGGGTCTGACCATTAAAGCTGTACATTTATAAATGGAGATAATTTCCAGTCTGGAGGTAGAAGGGAAAGACCTAACCAAATACATCGTGGCAGGAATTTTGGGAAGTCACTGGGGACTCCATGCACTAGAGTGGACTGTAGCTGAGTCCCCACTACATAACTACCTTGAGCTTCAACAGCACTTGAGCATCAACCCACACCCCCTAAATGTCAAGCTACCTCAAGCTTAAAACACCCACTTAACTTGAGCTAAAGATTTTTGCATGTGTATGCAAGTCAAGTTAGGGTGCAACACTTGAGTTATAACTTAAGCTAAAAACAGCAGTGAAGACAAGGCCACAAATTGTTGTTCAATTATAGGAATTTCTCTCTGAACAATACATCTGCTTGCCTATTGTTAATGAGGATAGGAAAGGAAAACAAAAGGCTGCATATTAGTCTATCTACTTGGTCATATATCTTTCATCTGAAACATTCTCTAAGCCTTAGGTGCTTTTGGTTGGAAGAATTTTGCTGAGACACTTTGCCCACTTAGTTAACATTTTGCTATTCATCTACGGGGCAGTTCAATTTTTATCTGAACTCAACCTACACGTTAAAGCAACTCATTTTTCTTCCTTTGCTTCCTTCTATCTTCCCACTGTCAGCACTCAGTTATGAAATATACCTCTACTGGAGTTCAGGATAAACCCAAACATTGCATGTTAAAAAATCCATGTCAGGAACTTTAAAAAGATGGAGTAACAAGAAAACCTGAAACTTCAAAGCTACCACTTACATTGACTCTCTTCCTTCTCCCTCAAACAAGAGCATCTAAAGCCATTTAAGAGAACTTCAGTCACGTGTTTTTTCCTTTATAAGATTCTATTACCACCAAAGAAGGAATGAGGGAGTTGGAGTTGAAAGGTGCTGTGGTAAAATTTGAAAGTCCAGGGGACTTGGGCTCATAGGAGTTTACATGTCACTGAAAATCAATGACACTTAGGCTCCTCAGTCACTTTTGAAAATGAGAGTTAGGCACTTGTGAAAATGTTACTCTTGATCTTCTATTTTTAAAAAAATAACAGAAAATGAAGAACAAATTTAATTAATGCTAAAAAAACTCTTTGGCAGCTACTACAGGCAAAACCAAGTCACTGGAAACAGACCTGAGGCCAAACTTTTAATGCTTTTTGCAAAAAGTACAAAACCAACCTTAAAATTATAACACTTAAAAACCCTCTATCTGATCTTTGTAACAAAGCCTTTTTGAAAATCAGGATGATTCTAGCCTCCATCTACATGATTGCATACATTATTATCAAGAACCAACACTAAATTTACATCAGAATTTTCCTAACTTTAGCACCATTTGTTATAAGAGAATTAAAGAATAATTTCTGCCAGTGACTTTTTATATTTTTATACAAATGTACCATATAAAACAAATTATCAATACACCTTGAAAATTGTTGTATGTTTTACAAAAAAACACAAGAAACAGTAGTGATTACTTATTATTTCAGAACTTACCACTCACAAACATTACTAGTTCAGCTGTCAGCACCTTCCTTGCAACTTGTTCCATCTCCATGTGCTCTGGAATGACTCTTTCAATGGTGCAGGCAAATTTGACAAGCCTGTAAAAACAACCCAAATGACAGCACATTTCTGTTTATACAAAAATTCTGAACTCATGCAGATAAAGACTTTCATTATCCTTTACCAAGTCTGCACTTAAGACAAAGAATGGAACATCATAATCTCAATATGCTATTATATTATTCTGTGTTTATTCTTTTCTTTTTAATCAAACAGACAGTCACTTTAAAGATGCTAATGGGAATGTTTCCCTGGATATGCTGCCAGCTTTACTTTGGCTTCCCTTCTCCCACTCTGCTTCCCTCCCTGCACTACTCAGTTGTTTTGTCAACTACAAGTTGTACAGGAGATACAAATTTTCTCACTTTCAATTATCTATTACTAATGGACACATTTTAATATTGTGTAAAATTAATACCTCTAAATTTACATATGTACCAATATTTAAGACAAGTATTTTATCTGAGACTGTCCTTATATCTAAAAATGAAAGGGACACTGTTTAAAAGTTGGTTAACATCCTCATCTGAAAAGAAAATACATTTTAAAAACAATAAGAGCTGATGAGGACTGAGTCACTGGCTACTCCATCTAGATGCCTAAATGGAAACAAAGATTGGTTAAAAAGTTAGTCACCTTATTATGGATGCTGAGCACTTTTGAAAATTGGACTCCTAATTTGGTTGTTGCTGTATTTCCTTCTCCCCACTGTTCAGTAAATTTGCAAGAGATTTGTACGAGCTAGTATAAACTAAAATATGCTTTATACAATGAGTTATCCAGAAGTCCTAGATCAATACCATTCTTACTCTTACAAGAAAGTCAACTTCATATTCCCAGTGTTTTGCCTATTAATACATTTTACAGTTGAAACTATAAAACTAAAAACATTGGATCACTAAGATGAACAATGCCAATGTTTTCTCACTATGAAAATCATGTTCTTTGGTATCCAAGATATTCTTTTAGATAATAGACATCGAAAGGTACCAGCCATATATAAACAGTGTTTTTTTTTAAAGTGTTAATAAAAACCTAAAGTAATTACAAATCAATGCTTCTTGCTGATGACCTTTACTGGAAGCAGAAACATTTATACATGTGTATACTTACATGACACCTGCCCTGTTTTATTTGATATGTCCTTGCTATTGATGTGAATAAAGACTACTTATTCAGAGATACATCACAACCAGTAATACATGCTGGAGATAGTTATTCTCCCTCACCTTCATTGAATCCTTAAGGTAGACATTTTAGCATACACAAATCTTGTTGATGCACATGTCTCCTGCTGGCTTTGGGAGTTAGTAATCTAAGTCTCTCCCAGGGTATTAATGTGTATGAACTTATCATTGGCTTGAAACTGCTCCTTGTCCCTTTAATGTATGCTCTGAAGGGCCATCTGAAATTGAATGGGTGAGCTAGTTTGTGAAGTATTAGAACATGAACCAAAGCAAATGTATGCCATGATTCTGTGCTGTGTCTATTGGAGGCTTCAAGCCACCCATGTGTCCTCCAAATGTTGAGTTGCAGCATAGGCCAATGGCTGCTCTGATTTAGGGCAACCTTGTGACAGCTGCCCACAGGGCTAGTGCTACAGTTAAGGCAAACTAGACAGTTGCCTAGGGCACCAAGATTTGGGGGTGCCAAAAAGCGGTGCCCCCAATTTTTTTTTTTACAGCATTCCTGGGCTGGGCTGGGCTGCTGGCGGCACGCTGACACGTACGGCTCAGACTCTCTCTCCCAGCGCAGCGGCCGCTCCATGCAATTGTCATTGCCGGCAGGGGAGGCATGCTCGTGGAGGGGGCATAGCAGAGGTGAGCTGGGGTGGGGAGCCCTGCAGCAGCTCCCGCCCACCCCCCGGCCTGAGGCGCACCCCCTCCCCGGACCTGTGTGGCAGCTCCCCACCCCAGCTAATCTCTGCTACGCCCCTTCTACGAACGCGCAGTTGCCGCTCTACTTCTCCCGGCTTGCGGCACCAATCAGCTGTTTGGCGCTGCAAGCCTGGGAGGGGAGGAGAATTAGAGCAGGGGCGGCATGCTCAGGGAGGAGGCGGAGCAGAGGTGAGCTGGGGAGCTGCTGCACGGCTCTGGGGATGCCTCAGGGCGGGGGGGTGAGCTGCTGCGGGGGGTGCCTCAGGGTGGAGGGGGGTGGGGAGCTGCTGCAGGGCTGGGGGGGGGCACAAGGTGGGGGGGGGGGGCTAGGCGAAACTTCCTTGCACCTGCCCTGGCTGTCCACACACTGCTTTCCAGCAGCACGGAATCTCCACTGAGTTCACCACTTGCACAAACTCCACCCTCAAATCTTCTTGCCCTCACTACATCGCCTATGCTGGAGCTTCCAGGCAGGGAGCAGCATAGGACCACTTGTGATGGGTTGGATCACAGAAACCCCCTTGGGAGCTGTCACCCAATGTACCAAGACTACTTAATATTCCTGTTTTTCCCTGCCAACTCAGGACTCTAGCACCCTGTCTTGCTGAGCCAGACACTCCTGTCTGCTCCAACACAGACCCAGGGTCTGAATTACTTGCCCTAAAGCTGCAAGTTTACCTGAAAACAGCTCACAGAAGTGTGCTTGTCTTTAGCACTCAGATGCCCAACTCCCAGTGGGGTCTAAACCCAAATAAATCCGTTTTACCATGTATAAAGCTTATGCAAAGTAAACTCATAAATTGTTCGCCCTCTAGAACACTGATAGAGAGATATGCACAGTTGTTTGTTCCCCCAGGTATTAATATGTACTCTGAGTTAATTACTAAGTAGAAAGTGATTTTATTAAATACAGAAAGTAGGATTTAAGTGGTTCCAAGTAGTAACAGACAGAACAAAGTAAGTCACCAAGCAAAATAAAATAAAATGTGCAAATCTATGTATAATTAAACTAAATACAGATAAGATCCTCACCAGTTCCAGAATGCTCCCTTTTACAGGCTAATCTCCTTTTAGCCTGGGTCCAGCAATCACTCACACCCCCTGTAGTTACTGTCCTTTGTTCCAGTTTCCTTCACGTATCCTGCGGGGGTGGAAAGGCTTCTTCTTTAGCCAGCTCAAGACAAAATGGACGGGTCTCCCATGGGTTTAAATAGACTTTCTCTTGTGGGTGGAGACCCCCCTCCTCACTCCTATGCGAAGTCCAGCTCCAAGATGGAGTTCTGGATTCACCTGGGCAAGTCACATGTCCCTGCATGATTCAGTCTTTACAGCTTGAAGCCATTGTCCACATGGTATCTTGTACGTCTCCAGGAAGACTTATTATGTGTATTGGAGCATTCCAAGATGCATTGTTCCCCAAGTGCTTCCTGATCAGGTACTTAACCTTGTGAATTCCTTCATAGAGAAACTAACCAAATGCCTCACAAAGTTTACTTAGAAACCAAGCAATTATACAGTTCATATTCTTAACCTCAAGTAAAAAATGATATATGTGTACAAATATGATGAATAGATATAGTAGACCATAACCTTTACGGAGATGTGTTACGTGGCACAAGCAGCACAAAACATATTCCAGTTATGTCATACATGCATTTATAAGCACACCTCCATAAAGCCTTATAGGGTACACTGTCACACTCTCCCCTTGAACTTACTGCCAGAGACTTGGACACTGTCCATGGTGGAGGCAGTACCTGTAAAAATTCTGTTTGTCTTTGGTCACACTCCTTTTCAGTACCTTGAAACCATATGATATCATTCCTAGGGGTTCTAGCCTGTTCCTGGTCCCCAGGTGCTTCCAAACAGGTTGCAGTGTAGTACTGCTAACAGAATGTAGACAGCAATATCTGTGAAAGTGGAGGTGTTTTGGCATTTAGCTACCAATGCCATGAGGTGGTGTGCCTCAGTTTCCCCTTCTGCACAGCAGCGTGTGCCTGTTATGCTTTTGCTGCTTTTTACAGGTATGGGCTGAAAAGTAACATGCTGATGGGGCTGTCTTGTTACCATCCCTAGCATGTACAGCAGTTTCTTCCACAAATCAGTATGTCCCACATCTTTAAAGGGTTTACCCCTAGTATGAATTCTTTTGTTTTATCCCATAGGTGAATTAGCAAAAGACACAAGGTTAACAGCAAATCTATGGTGGACAGGCTTCGTTCACTCAATTTGACTTGTTTAGCATCTATTGCATTTTCCCAGTTCTCTGTGCCCTCTGGTAGACACTCTGATGCAGATTCTTCTGCCCCTTTGGGGAAAGCTTCTAATTCAGGCATGCGTTTGGGTCTTTGGCCAGGAAAGGGTGTATTGCAGCCATAACTCAGACCCTGGGTCTGTGTTGGAGCAGACGGGAGTGTCTGGCTCAGCAAGACAGGGTGCTGGAATCCTGAGCTAGCAGGGAAAACAGGAATAGAAGTAGTCTTGGTATTGGTACATTAGGTGGCAGCTCCCAAGTGGGGTTCTGTGATCCAACCCGTCACACCACTTATGGCCTTGACAAGCTATGGGGCTTTTCCAACAATGGTACAGTTCAGTCCAGAGGGAATCCTTCTCAAAACTTTCATTATGGTTTAGCCTGGACCACATAAGAACAAACAGTCCCACTTCTCTCCATGAAACCTGTAACTAGCTTTTCTCATTACACAGGGTTATCTAGGCAAAGGAAGAACATGTGGTGCAGCAGATGAATGACTGTGAAGAAGGTTGGTACTGTGATTCAGGTAATTGGTACTTGGGAGATCTGGGTTCAAGTCCCAGCTTTACCACATATTTCCTCTGTTACCTCATTAAGTCACTTATTCTTTCTGTCCCTCAGCTCTCCACCTGTAAAATGTGAATAATAGTATTCCTTAATCCCCTTCTGTCTGTGTCTATTCACACTGTTAGTTCTTCAAGAGAAAGTACTCTTACTACATTTCTGTACAGCACCTAGCACAGTGCAGCTTTGATCTCCTTGAGAGTCATTAGAGGCCACTATAATACAAATGGTAAATAATTCTGAAGGTTCTGGAGTTCCTATATGCTCTAGAGAAGCATCAAAATTCATGAGCAATCCCTTAAAATGCCAGATTAGACAATGAGCCCACAGAGGAGTTACATTTGTTTTCATTTGTAGAAGTTACAGCAGTTTTTATCAGTGTTGTGTAAACCAGTTTTATGTTCAATAACCGTCCCACCCGCAACCCAATTCCTCCCTCCCAAAAAGCCATTAGGGATGATATTTCCAAAGGAACAAAGGGCTGTTAAGTGACCAATAGTAAACAATTATGTAAACATTTATCATGAACTCCTCTTGTAACAGAACAAAGCGTTACTTCTTTTTGTCTTATAAGGAAAAAGCAATTTGATCTTGAGCTGGTTGCAGCATGGAGCCCAAGGTTCTGTTCCTTATTCAACTGCTGGGTTGGTGCACAATCTTCAGCAAATTCAAAATGATCTGTCTCTCAGTTTCCCCATTTGCAAAATGGGAGAGGAATGACAACTAGTTCCCATTTCTAAAATGCTTTAAGATCCTTGAAAGGAAGGTGCTATGGAGTATTATTATTCTGTCTTCAGACAGTGTCATGGTAAGTTATAGAACCACTTTGGCTGGAATTTTCCAAAAATATTCAGCCTATAGCAGAAACATCAGCACAAATTATTAAAGTTTGGCAAAATTATAAGTAACTGAAAGCAGAGTCTTACAATGGGAACAACCAGACAACCTTAAAAATAGGTGGTACTACCAGCCTCACATATGTGATATATATACACTTTACTCAACAAAACTAGTGCAACCAACTTTTAGGTGAAATGTAGCTGCATTTGACTGCACATTGGGTTTTTGATCATGTCGGAGAAATACTTCCACAATCAGTATATGCTGGTCTAATATTTTATATATATATATATATATATATATATATATATATATATATACACACTGTATTTTCTGGCGTATAAGACTACTTTTTAACCCAGGAAAATCTTCTAAAAAGTCGGGGGTCGTCTTATACGCTGGCTGTCGTCTTATAGGGCGGGTGCTGAAACTTCCGAGACGGACTGGAGAATCTGCGGTCGCCGCATATGGTGGGGGGAGCTCAAAAATGGCCGCGGCCACATCCCCGCCCGATGATGAGGTGAGGGGGCGCCTCACCGGGAAGGTGTAAGTGAAGGGCGGAGCAAGCTGCAGGCGTCCGGGACGCCCGGGGTATGGAAAAAAGAGAGAGAGCGGCGCTGTGCCCAGAAAAACACGCCTCTTTCACCCGTCTGGCCCGCCCTTGTATCCTATTACCGTACCTCCTTCTCTGCCTCTCAGATCTCGCTCCTGAGGACTGCAGTGAAGCGGCGCAGGCGCGCATGTGCGAGATCTGAGAGGCAGAGAAGGAGGTAATAGGATACAAGGGCAGGCCAGACGGGTGAAAGAGGCGTGTTTGCGCTACTGCTCTGATAGTCTTGGAGACAGGGAGGGCTGGGCAGGCAGGGAGAGCTGACCAATCCAAGCAGGCTTTCTATACAACAACCAGCCAATCGCCGGGTTCGGGACTGGAAAGCAAATGAAAAAGCATTAAAGAGTATGCCAAGGGGTAAGTGTGCATTAAGAAGAGGCACTCCATATTGGCCAGAACTCGAAAAACATGTAGCAGACATGGTGAATGAGCATCGCCAAAACGGTTATGTAGTGACACGAAATAAAATACATTTGTTTGCACTTCAGTGGGCCAAATCTAACCCAGATCACAGCAACAGATTTAAGGCCACTGTATCCTGGTGTACTAGATTCATGGGAAGGCATAATATGGTACTGAGGCAAAAGATGAAAATTGCCCCAAAATTACCTGCAGATCTTGATAGCAAAGTAAATAGTTTCCATCGATACGTAATACAACAGCGCACTAAACATGGCTATGCGTTAAGTAGTATTGGAAATATGGATGAAACTCCAATGAATTTTGATATGGTTGGAAATAAAACTGTCCATCAAAAAGGTGAAAAAACAATTTTAATTAAAACCACAGGACATGAGAAGTCCAGTTTTACAGTGGTACTAGGATGCACAGCTGATGGCGCCAAACTGATACCAATGATTATTTTTAAAAGAAAAACAATGCCGAAATTCAAGTTCCCTGTTGGTTGTTTTGTACATGTGAATGAAAAAGGCTGGATGGATGAAGAAGGGGTAAAGCTATGGCTTGATAATGTATGGAGCAGGCGACCAGGTGGACTTATTCAAAAATGTAGTCTACTGGTGTGGGATATGTTCAGGGCTCATTTAACTCCCAGCACCAAGCAAATGCTTGCAAGACTAAACACAGATGCGGCAGTTATTCCTGCAGGATTGACATCGTTGGTACAGCCACTGGATGTGTGCCTAAACAAGCCATTTAAAGATCGCATTCAAGAACAGTGGAATGAATGGATGGTTAGCGGCGAAAAGTCATTCACAAAAGGAGGAAACATGCGTGCTCCACAGTTGGATGTTTTGTGCAAGTTTGTCATAAAAGCCTGGAATGATATTGATGGAGAAACAGTAATCAAGTCTTTCAAGAAGTGTGGCATATCAAATTCATTAGATGGTATGGAGGACGACTACTTGTGGCAAGATGAAGAGGAAGCCAAAGCTGAGACCACACCATCTGATACGGAATTCGATCCATACGATGACTGCCTTACAAATGTATCAAAAGATGTCATTGATGTACTTATGATATCAGATGACGAACAGGAGGATTTTGAAGGCTTTTAAAGGGAAACTGTCACGCCAGCAAAACCTGTAAAAATACCGTAGCTTGCAGTTATGATGGGCGTTGCTAACTCGCCAGGGACTTGCCCGGCACTTGCTCTCTCTCTCTTGTTTGTTATCTTCCTCCTATCATCATCAGTTCCAGTTTGGTTGACAGCTTAGAAAACAAACAGCATGGCAGCTCCCATGGGTTTATTGTCTTATCCTTCCTTTCAGCTTTAGAGTGAATTAGGAAAAGTTTAATCCACTTGCACTGTTTTATTTTTACATGTTTGATGACAAACAGCCTTATGTTTATAAGTGACAGTTTTCCTGCTAAGTACCTGCATGTCATAAGCATTTGAATTAAAATTACCATATTGAAATCAAATCTGATGTTTTTTTAATTTTTTTTTTGGTGTGCGTTGGAAGAGGGGTAGTCTTATACGGCGAGTATATCCCAAACTCTATACTTTAACTGGAAAAGTTGGGGGTCGTCTTATACGCCCAGTCGTCTTATACGCCGGAAAATACGGTATATATATATAAAAATATTACCAATATGTATTACTGATATTATTGTATTATTGATCCCAATAATTGATATATTAATATGCATTAAGCACACAACAGCAATAAAAATTACATTGTTGTTACCGGGCCCACTCGCTCCTGCTTTTACTCAAGTCCACAAACCACTCAGAGATCTTTATGCTGATAAAACACTCAGTACAGTTTAATTACAATGTCAATTCCCACTGCCCTTGTACAATATACAGCCATACTCCTACTGTCTCAGGGAGCCCTCAGCTACTGCAGCAAGCAATCTCTCTCTCCCTCTCCTCTTACTGCCTGCTTTCCCCCCCACCCTTCCTTTCTGGGCTTTTATGTATCCTCTGTCTAATGGCTTAATTAGCCTTCCAGCTCTCCTCCACCCACCAATTAGGCACAACTCTTCTTAACCCTGTCCATTCTGCAGTGTTTTATTGGAGTTACAGTGACCAGAGTGCTGGCTCAGCTGTTGTTGCCCAGCACTGTCACAATTGTGTGTGTGTGTGTGTGTGTACACACACACATATATATGTACACACACATACATTAGTTCTAGCAGTTATATAGTCCAATTCAGGCTGTCAGGCTGTGTCTTTTTATTTATAATCCCTTTAAACTTACGCTAAGTATCCCATAATACTTTGCAAAGCTGAAGTCAGCTTTGTCATTAGAAAATATGAAACTTGTCAAAAGCAATATACATTCATATTCTGCCCCAGCACAAACTGGGGAAGTATTTTCACAGACCGGTACCAAGACAAAGATAAGGAAAGGTACAGAACAACAAGTTAAGGAACTGGGACAAACTGATGGGTTGGATTTTAGTCATGTATAAAGAATTTTGTGACTTGAAAAGTCCTATAAATACTGCTAGCTGAAATGTGTAACCTTGGGAGCACGGCTTCTGTGTAATGTGAATTTAACAACACTGCATGCGATGGCTTCCCAGAAACTGGTATTGTACTGAACCTTTCTTCCTATTCTATACTATCATCCTTTTGCGATAAACTGGACTGCCATTTATTTTTGGTCTCTTGAATCTATTTCATAATGAACCAAAGTGTGGTCAAGCATTGACTATCTGATTTATCAACAGGCTTAATACTGTACACCAGGAAGTGAAGATTACAACTGAAACTGTGGGGGAACTTAGCTTGGCAGAATATAATTACCCACATTTGAATATAGCTAGAACACCACTCATTAAAAGTACTCAGGGCTTTAACTTTCAAATCCCTTATTAGGGGATATGTCACTGGCATGTCCCTTATTAGGGGATATGTCACCTAGCACCATGCTGAAATATTGGCCCAGTATAGATGGAGAAGAAAACACCTCATACTAGATCCCTAGCACTACTTCTAGCAGTTCCAGGTTTTCCTTATAGCTTGCTTGACCAAATAGGAATGTAACCTGAGACTCCTTAGTTTGTGATATCTGAAAGGAACATGGATGCTAACAATGTATAGTAGGCAAAACAATTATGATATCGCAAGCACAACACTTTGGTATTTCTGTATGCTAAATCATGTTTGCAGCTTTGGTACTGCCGTATATCATGTATCTGAACTCTAACATTTTTTCTGCCATAAATAGCAGCTTTTACATTCTTTGCAGTTCTACTATATCAGCCATGCACTAGAATAAACAACACACCATAAAAGAGCAGAAGGCACAGTTAAGATAGAATCATTATGCAAATAGGTTATGGCATGCTTTATATGAGAACAGCTTCCCTAAAGAGACCTAATGGGTTGACTGACCTATAAAGCATTTAATTTGTTGTTAGCATTTCATTTAATTGTCTTCCAGTTCCTGTAGGAATAAAACTTTTAATTGTAAAAACTTCTAAATGACACAATGGTTGATTTCTTTTTGTGTAACTAACAGGTTCCCTCATAGTAGAAAATAGAATTCTACATTATAACTTCACATAATTTTTCTTTAGCTATGTTTTCAAATCCTGTAATAACTCTGGGAGCAAAGTTATCTAACTGGGTTGTTTAACTGATGAAAATGTATGGCAGAAGAAAATTCTCCTCTTGGGGGTAGACAGTTTTGAGCAATATTATTGGGAGTGACACAGGCATGTGGAAGATGGACTATACATCTTAATGTTTAGGAATGAAAACAGGTGCTCAATTTTTCTCACTTATGATATCTGTTCTGCAGACTGGATCTATACTTCTAGTATAAACGATTATTTGAGAGTTACATACAAAAGGGTTACATACACACAGAGGAAGGGAAAAGATGGAGCTTTGGCCCCAACCCACAGTGACACTTCCTGTCCAGTAGAGATGAGACCATGTGGCAGGTGGGGATGATGGTGACATCTGGTTAAGCAAGTACTGGATTACATTCCTTAGAACAATGAGGAAACTAAAGAAGGATTTGTGATTCAAAGACCGAGTGTGCTTCTAAGGCAGTGCACTTCTTACTGAAATAAAGTTGTAATCTGAGGGTACATCTACACTACAGGGGGGAGTCGATTTAAGATACGCAAATTCAGCTACGTGAATAGCGTAGCTGAATTCGACGTATCGCAGCCGACTTACCCCGCTGTGAGGACGGCGGCAAAATCGACTTCTGCGGCTTCCCGTCGACGGCGCTTACTCCCACCTCCACTGGTGGAGTAAGAGCATCGATTCGGGGATCGATTGTCACATCCCAACGGGACGCGATAAATCGATCCCCGAGAGGTCGATTTCTACCCGCCGATTCAGGTGGGTAGTGTAGACCTAGCCTTAGATTAAAGACTTAAAGATATTTATTAGTGATATAGATGGCTGTACAATATCTTCTTTCTGCTGAAAATCAACCTCTGTTTTCTATTTAAACAAAATATTTTGATTATTGGTAAGAAGGGTCTACACACCACTACTACTAGCTAGATAGTTCTAAAAATATGATATATAATATTGCATTACATACACTGTCTGTTCCTAACCTCCGTGCAGGTGGAAATCAGAAAATATTTCACTGCAAGAGCACTTCCTAACTGTAAAATACAAGTAAAAATGTAACTCTTGAGTAAAGACATACATGCAGGCACTTGAGAAGGAATCGGAATGACATGTTCTTTCCAGCAAAAGCCTCTTTAGTATTCTGTTGATGTCCTGTAGCTCTTATGGAAAAGAACTCATGCATTTTCATTTAAGTTCCCCCACCTCAACTTTATTCATGTTGCACTTGTAGGTAAAAGTGTGTAATATGCATTACTTTATCCATTAATCTCTTATTCTTCCTGTTAGGGTACTGAGCACCATGATTAAATGTTAATGATTCTGAAACATTTTGTCCAACTTAATATCAAATTCAGCATTCAACACAAAAGCAAGCAAGCAAGCAAATAAAAATGGAAAAAACATAAGAAGCAGGAAAATCATCCGTTGAGCCTTTTCTTTCCACTGTTTCCTGTTTTTGTACATGTAAACACACACACATGTGCCAAGTATTTATATCCATTCTATGAAATCCTATCCAGTTGCTGAAATTCAATTACATCTCTTACAATACAATAAAATCTTATATAGTGCTGTTTATAAGCAATGTCTCATAGCACTTTGCAGGGAAACAAAACATAAAATAAACCATTAACCAAATGCTAGCTTAAGAAAGATAAGCTAATTTAAGTTTAAGAAGAGTAGAAGACTATGAATTGCTAATTTTGAGTAACAATGAGTTCCGTAAATAGGGAGCAAACAAAAAGTGCCCTACTCTAATTTGAATCCTGATTAAATGATGAAACTATGCCCAGCCTATACTCAGAGGATTGTAAGGAGTGAGCGTAACAGTATAATCATTGTTGCTCCCATAAAGTCATGTTGTGAAAGTCCTTAAAGTTACAAATAGGAACTTACAGTCAATTGGAGATGTTACCAGATGCCATTATAATGATTTAAATATAACATAATGCTGGCTGAATCCTAGAAAGAAGGCTTTCTTCCCAGTTCTGAACAGGATTTGGTCCCCATATTCATTTAGGTGGGAGGTGATATGGCAAGTAAGGAATCAATGTTTGAAACGCCAAGAATAAAAAATTACACGACTGGAAACAATGATATTTAATAAAATATTTAGTAAAAATTCACATGCTTTTTTCCATATGTTATATAGTTTTGTTAAACTAGTTTTACCCAGATCTGTAGGAAAACTTGCCCATTTCCATTCACTTAAGTTTCATTAAACTTATTAATTGGTTTTGGTCAATATTTTAAAATTTTATTAAAGTTAATGTTAAAAAATATATAATACATAATACATACAAAAATATATATAATACAAAAGAGTGTCTTTACTTCTGGCTGTAGTGCTTAGATTATCCACAAATATGAAGTTAGTTTTTAAAAGTCATATGATACATAGATTACATAATCAACAATAAACTAAATTTAAGTGAACAGTTTTAACAATACAGTTTAGATATTAGAATCTGAATACTCGGGTACATTACTCATGAAAAGTTATACAGGGATTTGGTTGTGGAAAGCAAAATATATCAATGAGTGAAGATTGTCCCTCAGTAATTGAGAATTAGGTTGATTGTCTATTTAGAAATTACAATCCATGAGGAAAGTATTTGTTACTTTCCTGACTGCGCTTCTCATCGGCACTCCAGCTCATCCCTCCTGGTATTGCCGATCTCCGGTGATGTGTTCTATGTAGATGTCCTTCGACCACCCGATTGCATCAGACACCATGAGTTGCCGCATCAGCCAAGCTTAGCATTGACCGATTCTGCATTCTCTCAGCACTTGCTCGTTACTTGTGTGTGTCACCTCGAATGCCTTTCCCTGGTCCGGCTTCCATTTCAGGTTTTCCACATATTGGCAGCGGATGGCATCCTTCAGGGTCCTCTCCAGCATGGTTCTAGCTCTTGTGGTGATGGTAGTGTGATCTGTATTCTCCACATCTGGCACCAGGACTCCTAGCTCCTGGCATTCCTCGCACCACATCCAGTGGAGCCGATACGCTTCTCCATTTGTCATGTAGCATTGCGGGCACGAGTCCAGAGCAAAGCAAAGTCTCTCCTGTCTCTTCCAAGTTCACCTTCCAGCAAGCTGCTCAGGTAGGTAGCGACATCTTGGTCGGAGGGGATCCTGGCGATTCGCTTCTTGGCGTCATCCTGCAGAGCACTCTCTGCTATGTTCCTCACCATGGCATCCGGGCACATCAGAAGGCGGAAGGTGTGAGCGATCACAGCAACGTCGCACAGATCACCCATGCGAGGGATGTTGGCATCACCCGGCCTGTGCGAGATGTACACCAGTTCATTGCTGGCCCTCTGGGGAAGAAACATCCACTTCTTCACCAGCTGCCGGATGGTGTTGTCTGCCTTGTTCAGAGGTACCTTCGCCACGGCAGATCCCCTCAGCATGAATGAGATATGGGGGACCAGGTAGGTGTTCCAGGCATTGATCTTCTGCCATGGTGCCAGTAGAGATGAGTTGATCCTGGCCACATCTCGTAGGATCTCAAAAAGGGCAAGTTTTCTTAAGATCTATGCATTGCTTATAAGTCTGTGTACAGTACTTAAGGGTCTTGATTTCCCCCCCACCCCCAGAGAGAAACAAAAAAAGCTTTGAGTTTCCATGCAAAATTTGCAGAGTCCAAACATTTTCTGAAAGAAACTTGTACTTACTCATGCTCGGAGGTTTTATTGTAAAAAGACTGATACATGAATAGTTTTATCCCAAATCTTCTTTTGCTCCTATGTTATCTGTTAAATACATACAGGCAAAAATCATCTTCCTTCATCCTTTTGCCATCCAGAAATACCAGCATTATTCCATTTTTCACTAACTCTACACAGACATGTTCCTGAAAGTTATATTGGAAAATAAATAGATACCTAGATTCCAAAACCAAAATAAGCCACTTATCATCTAGTCTGACCTCCTGTATTACACAGGCCATAGAACTGTGAGTTCCAAAATAATTCCTAGAGTAGATCTTTTAGAAAAATATCCAATATTGATTTTAAAATTGTGAGCAATGGAGAATCCACCACAACACTTAGTGAGTTGTTCCAATGCTTACTTATCCTCATTGTTAAAAATATATGCCTTATTTTCAGTCTGAATTTGTCAAGCTTCAGCTTCCAGCCATTGGAACATGTTATACCTTTATCTTCCAGATTGAAGAGCCCATTATTAAATATTTGTTCCCCATGTGCATACTTATAAACTGTAACTCAACTCATTCCTTAGCCTTCTCTTTGGTAAGCAAAGTATATTGAGCTCCTTGAGCTTATCACTAAAAAGCATGTTTTGGAATGTTTTAATCATCTGTGTGGCTCTTTTTTGAACCCTCTCCAATGTATCAACTTCATTCTTCTTGAACTGTCCACCCAAGAACTGGACACAATATTTCAGTAGTGGTTGCACCAGTGCCAAAACCAAAGGTAAATTAACTTCTTTACTCTTATTAGAGATTTTCCTGTTTGGGCATCCAAGGATTACATAAACCCTTTTGACCAGCAACACACTGGGAGTTGATTTTCCACCACAACCCCAAAATCTTTTTCAGAATCACTCTCTCAGTCCCCTCTACCCCCATTGTATAAGTTTGGCTTACATTATTTGTTCCTAGATATATGCATTTAGCCATATTAAAACACATATGGCTTGCTTGCATGCAGATTACTGGAGGCTGGTCTACACTGAACATTTACATCAGCATAGCTACATCTCTTAAACATGTGAAAAAAAACCACACTCAAAAGCTATAGCTATGCGGACCTAACACCCAGAGCTAGGTCAATAGAAGAATTCTTCCTTTGGCCTAGCCACTGCCTATTAGGGAGGTGGACTAACTACAGCAATGGGACAACCCCTCCTATTGATGTAGCTAGTGTCTATGCTGTAGTATTTTAAGTGTAGACATAGCCTAAGTGATCTATCCTCTTCATTATGTATCACTCCCCCAATTTTTATACCATCTGCAAACTGTTTCAGTGATAATTTTGTTTTCTTCTAGGTCATTAAGAAAAACGTTGAATATCATAGGCCCAAGAATCAATCCCTGCAGGACCCCACTAGAAATACACCCCTTCATTGATGATTCCCCATTTACAGTGACATTGAGACCTATCAGTTATCCAGCTTTTAATAAATTTAATGTTACATGTTAATTTTATGTAGTTCTAGTTCTTTTAATAAAAATATCATGTGATACCAAGTCAAATACCTTGCAGAAGTGTAATATATTATGTCAACACTGCTACCTTTATCAACAAACTTGTAGTATCAAAAAAAAAATCAAATTAGACAGGACCTATTTTCTATAAACCCATGTTGATTATTATTGGTTTGCCTAGGATAGATGTCAGACAGGCCTATAATTATCCAGGTTTTTTAAAACTGTTGGATGCAAATTATATAGACCTGCTGCTTGAAAAGTGTCTAACTTTAGTAGCTGCTGTTTAACACCCTGTTGAGGAACTAGTGGAATTCGAAGAGTGTTATATTTGACTGAATCATCTGTTTTTTGCCCAAACACGGAACAAAAATATTTATTGAACACTTTTGCCTTTTCTACATTATTGATAATTCTACTATTTCTGTCTAGTAATTAACCAATACCAATATTAGGATTCATTTTGTTATTAATGTATTTAAAAAAAACACCACCAACAACCCCCCCCCAAATCCTTATTGTCCTTAACTCTGCTAGCCATAGATTTCTCTTTGTGTACCTTTGCTTCCCTTATCAATTTTCTACATTTCCTAGCTTCTGATTTATTTTCATTAATATCAACTTCCCCTTTCTTCCTTTTTTAAAAATGTTTTTATAGCCATCATCATTTCCCCTCTAAACCTGGTCTTCTTCAATTGTGGAATTGTGGCTTTTGGGGAGTCTAGTAAAGTGTTCTTAATCCCAATTATCATTCACATTTTTTAATTGAATTCTTCTTGTCAGGTGATTTGGCTCATAATTGTTTTCAGTTTTGTGAAATTGATCCTTTTAAAGTACCAAGTATATAAATCACTGGTCTTAAGATGCTTAATTACCAGGAAACCAGCATCTCTATCAGTCAAAATGCATTGTATAAATTGGCACAGGTCAGGTGGTTGAACTTCCTGAAACATGATATGAGCTATAAGAAATTCTGTACTTCTCCTAGGATTAAGCAGTGAAGAGTAGAGTTTCAGATTAGTAACTGATAGCCCGTAATAGTTTTTGTTGATTAACTCATTCTCAGAGAGGTCTCCACTAATTTTTACATTTTTATGAATAAAAAGCAGACTAAGCAACTTTAGATAGATCATCTCAGATTTAACGTGAATATGCGCAAATAACCACCTGTCCATATAAAACATACTGAGGAGTGGAAATATTTATTATTTTTAGTATGGTAAAATCCAAGAACCCAACCAAAGACCAGAGTCTTCCCTTTCCAGAGAGTTCACAAGCTAGATATCAGGTCAGATGTAATAGGTGGGCAAAATAGGCCAAGGAGGAGCTGAGAAAATCAAATGAATAGACTTGAGCAGAGCTGGGAAGTATCAGTGAAGAAATTGTGCCATCTAATCAGTATGCAGAATGTATTAGCTGGCAGATTCCACTGCAGAATGAGTGTGTAATCATACTTCTTGATTTAAACTTTCCTTAGTCACAAGGCAAATATTTTTTTCCTTTAAAAGTATTTTTTAAAAATCAGCTGCCAGCACATCCCTCGGCCTGCACTGCTTCCTGCAGCCCCCATTGGCCTGGAGCGGCAAACCGTAGTCAGTGGGAGCCGCGATCGGCCAAACCTGTGGATGCGGCAGGTAAACAAACTGGCCCAGCCCGCCACGGGGCTTACCCTGGCGAGCCGCGTGCCAAAGGTTGCCAATCCCTGCACTACTGGAAGGTGCTCAGATACTATGAATGGAATAAGAAATAGGATCTAGGTTCCTATTTGAATACACGTGTACAAGTTCAAAATTCACTTTTCATGAATATTCTCTAATATTCACTCCAAATTCACTGTTTCTACCAACTTTCCCAACAGTATACAACTCATTCATGAGAATATTTGCACATGGGAAGCAAACTCAGTTGAAGCAAAAAATCAATTTTTATGTGCCTGAATATTCAGTGAAACGGTTAAGCTGCTTGCCCAGCTTCTGGGTTTTCATATTATTTTCGACACTATTGATGCTTAATTTTTGTGTCTGTTAAAGGCTCTAGCAAACAACCTCTCTGCTATTCCCAGTCTATTGAATCCTTTCAACTATAAAACTTTTTACTTCCACTCCTCGTCAAAGTCATTCTGTCTCAAGAATGACCTGGAAGCATGCCACAAATCCATATAATAATTTCAGTTATTATAAAAGCACAGTTTGAATAATCATCTAATGATATCTGGAGAGGTATAGCCAAAAAACGTGAACATGTGCAGCAGCAGTCCTGCAGGTCATATACCTTATTTTAATTTGCACGTTGTAGCAGATGTTTGTGGTTTTGGCCTTGCTGAGATATATGTTTAATGTCTATGAAAGAATCATTTTATGTTCAAGCACGGACATATTGTGACAACAAAGACTAGAAAAATCATTATACTTTATTCCCTGCAAGTCTCAAGAAATACTTACAGTGAAATGTCCTTGATGGATATAGTCTCACAACCTTATCCAGTATGCCAATGGGGAAACATTTTTCACAGTGTAAGTATTCTACTACCCATTGGGTGCAACCCTTCAGGGAGAAAGTGTCTGCAAAATAATTTCAATTTTCCAATGGAGGGAGTGAGGATCTTAATAGTGGAAAAGGAAAAAAAAATCCCAGTTTAGTCCAAATAACTGAAAAAGAAAGGAAAGGCCTGAGGTGGCAGAGTTGGTAGAACTGCACATGTAATTTTTGTGGTCAGGTACAGTATGAAACTAAGAGTAAAAATAAGTCTTAAAAAAGAAAACGTTTCTATTTCAAGCTAGTAGCAAATGAACCTAATGGGCCAAATTCATGTGAAATCAAAGTCTAAATCCACCTCTTTCAGCATGAGGACCAATATACAGAGCCCACAGACTTCCTATTGACTTCAGTGGGGACAGGATTTCAGCTACCATCTCAAAAGGATCAAGAGCCTTAACCAATAATTTTGAGCAAATCTTCTGTCCTATTCCCTGTCCTTGATGCTGCTCAGGCAGCACATTGAGAGTGGAAGCCACATACAAGTCCATGCTCGGCTGCTGCTGCTGGGAACTTCCGTAGCTTCGGCAGGGCTCAGTGGGCACTGAGCTGGCAAAGATAGCCCAAACCATCACTCCCCTACAGACTCTAGCACAGGTGACATATCTGGAATAGGAGTGGGACAGGCAAGAATGCACTGTATTCAAGCTATCACCAGCTGATTTATGATTTCACTACCACAAGTTAGAGTATCTGAATTGTATGTGTGAAATAATCCACGAATAGGTAATTTTTTAAATGTAAATAGATTTATTTGGTTATAATTGTACAAATAATTTGCAGATATAGCCTACTGTAATGTAGATTGTTTTCAATGAAGAATGAATGTAAGGAAGTCTAGATAATCAAAACCAAAGAAAATATCCTGGGGAAAATTAGCAAAACACAAAGGGTCTCTGATGTCCTGGGGTGATATGGGTGTAACAGAAGATTATTTTAATAAATATAGCCCCACACCTTAAACATCCTCCCTTTTCTCTCCCTGGTGCTTGCTATCACCAATATTTTGAGCAACTTCTCCTGTCTCCCAGGGTCCCATGTTCTTTCCTGGTGCCTCCACCCAAGGTGACTCCTCACTGTGCCATATACACCGGGGTGCTCTCCCTCAAGAGAATCAATATTCCTTGCCAGCTAGTGGTAGCATAAATCCCAGTACATGGGACAATAAGATAAATAAAACAAACCCTAACAAAGGAATAATACACCAGAAATAGCAACATAACAAAGGGGGACTTTAAGGCAAACAGGAAAATAGAAGCTGGGGAAGAAAAGTGGTAAATTTAACTAATAAGTAATTAATAAATATTCCTCACTTCTTAACACTCACCAGCCCTTCAACCCGCAACTTCTTCCCGAGGCTGAATCAGGCTGAAGTTTAATATCCTGAGACAGCGTGTTGCAGTGCTGTGGCATTAGTCAGCTTATATAAAAGTCCCCTTTCTTTATTTTCACACTTTGGTGGGGTTGGGTCATCTCCTAACTATAATCAGGCTAAACATTTCCCTGGTCTAGAATCCTCCAGTCTTGGCTGGCTGCTAGTAGCCAGTGCTGGGTTGGATTTATTTCTGCTGGATGCCGGTCACGGTAGTACCTGGCCCATGTAGCTCGTCTCACAGCAGTGCAAGAACTCACTTTGTGGGGAGTGGAGATTGATCACACCCTTCCAGAGATTTGCTCCCCGCTTCAGCTCAAAACTGTAACACAATGAGTCAGGCTGTACAGCCCTAGCGTGTCATTGATCCAGTGGACTGCTTGACCAGATCACATCTTACAGAAGCCTCTCCAATGGCCTAAGCACAGGGTTTATAGTTCCTTCTGTCCCCACCCTTGAAGCCAAACATGCTGGAGAACGAGATCAGAGGGCTTGAGCAGTCATTATTATTGTAGATCTTCTGGTAGGCCCCGTAAAGGATGTGTATACTGCATCTGGGAATGAGCCTCTCCACCAGGGTCCACAGACTTGTGCTAGTGGAGCTTGTGCTAGCACACTAAAAATAAATATGTAGACATTGCAGATCATGTTCTCAAACCTGAGTGGGGGGCTTGAGAGCCTGAACTCCAGGCAGAGCCGCAACAGCAAAGCAACGTCTACACAGCTATTTTAGTGACCTAGCTCAAAGCCCACTGGCACAAGTCTATGGACCTGGGCTAGGAGGCTGGCTCCCAGCTGCAGTGTAGACATACCCATAGAAGCTCAGTCTGGAGCTCCAGGAGTTGGCAAACTAAGTAGGGGTTACATAAGAAAATAGTCACTCACTACTGTGAGAATAGCCAATAAGTTTAGACATATAATTGTACAAATTCATTTAAGACTACCACAATCAAGGATCCAAATCTTGAATGGGCTTGCATGCAAGCAAAGCCCAAATGCAGCTGCAATAGTGCATGCACCATTTACTCAGGGTTTTTTGTTTGTTTTTAAGGATAGTGTTGAACTTGTAATTTCTGATTTTGTTGAAAAATTTAAAAAGTAGCCATATTAGGACGATTTCCCTAATATTATAGTCTGCGGATGCTAGCTTCACTTGGTTCCCATTTTTCTTCCAAACCTCATAATGAACTTTGGAACTTAAAGTGGAAATCCAAGTTTGCAAAAAGTCTAGCTCAAATTTTGCACCCAAGAAATGGAGTTAGTTTATCACACAAATCATAGAATAATAGACTATCAGGGTTGGAAGGGACCTCAGGTGGTCATCTAGTCCAACCCCCTGCTCAAAGCAGGACCAATTCCCAACTAAATCATCCCAGTCAGGGCTTTGTCAAGCCTGATCTTAAAAACCTCTAAGGAAGGAGATGCCACCACCTCCCTAGGTAATCCATTCCAGTGCTTCACCACCCTCCTAGTAAAAAAGTTTTTCCTAATATCCAACCTAAACCTCCCCCACTGCAACTTGAGACCATTACTCCTTGTTCTGTCATCAGGTACCACTGAGAACAGTCTAGATCTATCCTCTTTGGAACCCCCTTTCAGGTAGTTGAAAGCAGCTATCAAATCCCCCCATTCTTCTCTCCTGCAGACTAAACAATCCCAGTTCCCTCAGCCTCTCCTCATAAATCATGTGCTCCAGCCCCCTAATCATTTTTGTTGCCCTCCACTGGACTCTTTCCAAGTTTTCCACATCCTTTTTGTAGTGTGGGGCCCAAAACTGGACACAGTACTCCAGATGAGGCCTCACCAATGTCGAACAGAGGGGAACGATCATGTCCCTCGATCTGCTGGCAATGCCCCTACTTATACAGCCCAGAATGCCGTTAGCCTTCTTGGCAACAAGGGCACACTGTTGACTCATATCCAGCTTCTCGTCCACTGTAACCCCTAGGTCCTTTTCTGCAGAACTGCTTCCTAGCCATTCAGTCCCTAGTCTGTAACAGGGCATGGGATTCTTCCATCCTAAGTGCAGGACTCTGCACTTGTCCTTGTTGAACCTCATCTGGTTTCTTTTGGCCCAATCCTCTAATTTGTCTAGGTCCCTCTGTATCCTGTCCCTACCCTCCAGCATATCTACCACTCCTCCCAGTTTAGTGTCATCTGCAAACTTGCTGAGAGTGCAGTCCATGCCATCCTCCAGATCATTAATGAAGATATTGAACAAAACCGGCCCCAGGACTGACCCCTGGGGCACTCCACTTGAAACCGGTTGCCAACTAGATATGGAGCCGTTGATCACTACCTGTCGAGCCCAACGATTTAGCCAGCTTTCTATCCACCTTATAGTCCATTCATAAAGCCATACTTCTTTAACTTACTGGCAAGAATACTGTGGGAACAATGTATTCAGACAAGTTTGCAACTTCAGAACTGGGAAACCATACATCAAGATTATGTGTTTACTAGCTTCATAATGATGTTTTCAAACAAAAAACAATCACCAACAAAATCAGATTTGAAATCCAAGAGTTGCTGTTTGAATTAAAGATAAATTCACAGGACTAACTTTGATTGCTTGTTTTAAATTTCCTGTTTCTTTCTCTTAAAAAAAAGAAAAAGAAAAACTCTTCTTTGTATGTTATAAAATGTATTGTATTTATCAATCGTAAGAGCTCTGTCATTCCTCACTTCCACTCTTCCCCAAGGTCATGTACAGAACAGCGTAAGAATATTCACTGAAGGTCAATTTTTTATTTTCAACACAGTATTCTATACAAATGAAATATTATATATATATTAAACCAAGCCAGAAAAACCTTAAAGCTATGGAAATATCATGAACTCTAGATGGAATCAACATTCAGATTTCTCTTGCTGAAAATATACCCTAATTTATTTTATATAGTTCCACCTCATGGTAATATCTGAGTATCTACCAAGTATCTAAAAATTCAAAACATTTTCTCCTTTCTCTCCTGAGCCTGTAGAATAGAATTTGAACTGAACTCTGCATTCATTAGGGAGCCAGTGCAGAGAGCAGAGCACCATGATGATGTATTTACTATGACCTTTGTTGCTAAGTGGATGGAATGCTGCATTTTGCACCACTTAGAACTTTTTCAAGCCCCCTTCCTAGATATGAGTTGAAATAATCAAGCCTTAAGGTCACAAACACATGGGTTGTAGTGGTCGGGTCTGTACTGATTATGGGATGTAATCTCATGTCCATAGCTATTTGGGCATTCTATAGCACTGAACAATGAAAAAAGACCCTGCAGTTTTGGTAAACTTAACACTCTGAGTAGATAGACACAAAAGTGGGGGATGTATAGAAAAAGCTTCCCTAGCCCTAGCCAGCTGTTCTTTACCCAGTAGCTGATTTCACCTATGTATTGAGAAAGCTGGTAGGCAGTATGGAGCTGATGGAACAGTTGCCCATAATGATCCTTTGGCTGTCGTCTGAAGAAAAAACTGAGGCATTTCAGGGCCTTTCCAATTCCTCCCCCCTCAGCTTTTTGGAGGCAGAACAAAAATCAATGGCAATGATTAATGGCAGAGAAATCCAGCAGGATGAGTTCCTGGATATATGTCCCTTGTCTGTTGACAGCAGGTGCTCATCCACTAGAGCAACGAGAACTGTTTCTGCCCCATGCCCTGACCCCTAACTGAAAGGGATACACGATTTTGGTCATTGATAGGGAGCACCGGTGACTGAAAAAGAGCATTGGCCTTTTCCACCTGTGTTCCATGTCACAGCCGAACTCCCCTGCAGACAGCAGCATCTCTTCTGTATAGAAGGTAAGTAGTATTTCCCCTTATTCCCACTTGAAGTTCACAAGTGTCCTTCCCCCATCATATAAAAGGAGATCCCAGACACATTCCAATTCTTAACTACTGTACTACTGGAGAGAAAACAGTTTCAGAATCACAGAATATGTGGTTCTACCTCCCCTCAGGGCTACAGAAAAAAATCAATTGTACTCTGTATTGCCACTTAAATGTTCTATTTTCTTTCTAAAGTGAACTTAGTGTTCAATATATGTAATAGATTAACAGCCCTGGAAACTAAAGACCTATTTATCCACAGATCCAGTACACCACAGGCAGAAGCAGTTCAAGGTACCGTATACTGTCCCACCTGAGTTGGATAGATTATCTATGGGGCCTAGTTCTGCACTTTACGTCAATATGAGTTAATTTAGAGTAACAAGTGCAGGATCATTTCCGAAGGATGAAAGCATGAGTCACCAGAAAGATTCAGTCCTGACTCAACCAGCTGTAGTCATTCAATATTCAAATATGCTATTTTACACATTTTGAAAAAAAAATCATTAACTCATAGAAACATAGGGCTCGAAGGGACCTCAAGAGATCATCTAGTCCAGCCCCTCAGCTGAGACTGGCATGAGCACACCCAGGCCACCCCTGACAGGTGCTTGTCTAACTTGTTATTAAAACTCCCTGATGGAGATGCCATGAGCTCTCTTGGAATCCTATTGCAGTTCTTAATTATTTGTATAGTTAGAAAGTTTTTTCTTAATATCTGACCTAAACCTCTCTTGCTGCTACTGATGTCTCTTTAAGTGATCATGCCATTAGGCATCGAGGATGAGGCTATTCCACAATCCAATAGCTCTCAGTTTTTCCTAATATTCAATTTAAATTTTGAATGAGATGGCTGACTAGGATGCAAAATATATTCATGAAATCTTTCACATGAGCTACAGACAGTAAGAAATAGTTTAGATACATAGCAGCTGTTGGCTCAATTTTAATTGAAAAAAAACAAACTAGAAAAATGCATATACCACTTCCAATCCATTAAGTCTCAAGTTCCACTCCACTAGTCCTAGACAGTATAAAAGTGTCCCTCTTCCCACACACACACACACACACACACACACTATCCTAGGGTCAGGACTAAATTTGACCTGATAGGTCTGGAACTCAGCAGATCTAGACTCGGTTCCCAAACCTTCCACTGATGTCCGTATAACTTTGGTTAAGTCACTTAACCTCTCTGTAGTTCAATTTTCCTATCTGTAAAATGATATTTCTCCACCTCACAAAGGTGATGCTAAGATAAATTCATGAATGTTTCTGAGCTGCTGGACATAGACAAATACCCAGATGAAGAGATGAAGATATTCACTATGAGATTCCTGAAATTAATGAGAATTGCAGCTGCTCAGACCTTGAAGAATTAAGTTTAAAAAAAGAGGTATTTATAAATTCCAATGAAAGTCTGATAGCAAATATGTTTTGTTGACCCAAACAGTAGTAGAAGTAATACAGTAAACAAACAAACAAAAGTATCAATTCATCAAAGAGAAAAAGATATAGCATAGGAATGAACAAGGATGCAGAACTCCAAATGTGTTCCTTCATTTAGAACTATGAAATAAATAAGGTAGATAAGTTAGGGTAGGACAAAACCAAAGTGATGGGGTAGTACATTCCATAAACATTAATGCTGTAGAAAATGAAAAGAATGAAAGGGAATGGGGAAACTGGCCGCACTGGTGAAAAAAGAAATGGTGTCTGCCAGCTGGTAACATCAGCAGTAGTGTTGGCTACAAGGTGGTTAAAATAATTATTTCTCTAAAATATTATGTATTTATAAGGAAAGAAAAAAAGCAAATAAGATAAAATTGGATTACACACAGATAATGTTAGCTTACATAAGTGCTGAAACAGTGATCATGGGAGGTACTTTAATTACCAGAAAGGATAGAAAGAAAACTCTGATGCTTCTAGACTTATACTATACTAAAGGTTTTTTTCCTGCAATGTTTATTGAACAAACTAGAAAATTCCAGTTGCATCTGAAGACGGACCAAAACCAGAACTTCAGATCTAATGAAAAATTCCAATTTTAGGAGCAAGGACATGGATTTGAACCTGCCTCTTGATTTAATTCTATATCAATCCAAAATTTCAAGTTTTGGGACAGTTTTCCAGTTTTAGAAGAGTCCAAAAATCCAAAGAATTTGGACCACTTTCAGGATGAGTGGTCATGACTGAAATAGGTACTGTGGGAAACTGTTAATGAGAACAGTCTTAGAAAGTAACAACAAAAAATACAACAACTTTAAAAATAATTAATGTGAAAATAAATGTAAAGAAAACGAAGTAAAATTTACAAATATCAATTAGAAAAATTAGGATTTTGAAGAACAATTCATATCAGGTCATTTTAATGCTAGATGTGGTATTTTAGTAAGGTTTTTCATACTGTCTCATATGACCTCATAAACAAAGTATGGAAATGTAGCCTAGATGGAGCTACTATAAGATGGGTGCATAACTGGCTGGAAAACCATTCCCAGAGAGTAGTTATCAGTGGTTCACAGTTAAGCTGGAAGGGCATATCAAGTGGGGTCCTGCAGAGATCAGTTCTGGGTCCTATTCTGTTCAATAGCTTCATCAATGATTTAGAGAATGTTATAGAGAGTACATTTAGAAAAAATTGCGGATGATACCGCAAGATGGGAGGGATTGCCAGTGCTTTTGGAGGATAGGATTAATACTCAAAATGATCTGGACAAACTGGAGAAACGGTCTGAAGTAAATAGGATGAAATTCAATACGGACAAATGCAAAGGACTCCACTTATGAAGGAACAATCAGTTGCACACTTACAAAATGGGAAATGACTCCCTAAAAAGGAGTACGTCAGAAAGGGTTCTGGAGGTTATAGAGGATCACAAGTTAATTTGAGTCAACAGTGTAACTCAGTTGCAAAAAACCTGAGTATCATTCTGGGATATATTAACAGGAGTGCTGTAAGCAAGATATGAGAAGTAAATCTTCCACTGTACTCCGTGCTAATAAAACCTCAGCTGGAGTATTCCTCAGTTCTGGGTGCCACATTTCAGGAAAGATGTGGACAAATTGGAGAAAGTCCAGAGGACAAGCAGCATAGGCTTAAATTGTAGCAAGGGAGGTTTAGGCTGCACATTAAGAAAAAATTCCTATCATGATAGTTAAGCACAGGAACAAATTACCTAGAATCTCAGTCATTGGAGCTTTTTGAGAACAGGTTAGACAAATACCTGTCAGGGATAGTCTAGTTATTATGTAGTACTGCCTTGAGTGCAGGGGACTGGACTAGATGACCTATTGAGGCCTCTTCCAATCCATGGGCAGATTGTGAAAAAAACACTTTACTTGGTAGCATATAAATTTTGCAATTGTATTATTTTACCTTCTTTTGAATATTTGCCTAGGAAAGTATTAAAATGTTTGAATAGTTTTAATTAAGGCTTCCAGGCTCCCTGTTCTCCAATTCAATTTTCCTGAACTAAATGAGCATTACCAGAATTAAACTGTTTGCTGTGAGGAATCAGATTTATCCTTTTTTATACTGCTACAAAACAGAACATTTGAGCCTACTTGCCTCATGATTGCTTGGTTTGTTTAAAAACACCCTTTTAAAAATAACAAGGAGTCTGGTGGCACCTTAAAGACTAACAGCTTTATTTGGGCATAAGCTTTCGTGGGTAAAAACCTCACTTCTTCAGATGCATCTGCACCTGTTTGTGAATGCTCCACTAGCGGTCACCTGATGCAGAAGACAGTCAGACTATGGTATTAGGGAATTTAGATGCATCTGAAGAAGTGAGGTTTTTACCCACGAAAGCTTATGCCCAAATAAAGCTGTTAGTCTTTAAGGTGCCACCAGACTCCTTGTTGTTTTTGTAGATACAGACTAACACGGCTACCCCCTGATACTTTTAAAAAATGTTATTAAATTAGGACCATTTCTGCTGTACTTAAGTTTCTCAATGTGTTTTACTGTTGGTAGCTTTACAACTGTTCAGCACTTTGCAATCTTTGGTGAACTACACTACATAATTAAAATTGGATTTGGGAACAAAAGTCAATTTGTAGTGGAGACCCAGCAACTGCAATGTCTCATGAGAGTGACCCTCACTGTATCTTATGACAACATCATTTTGTTTAAGTGAATAAATTGAATCCTTATGAGATCTGGTGGTAACTATACCAGGAATATTACTAGTAAGGATCTGAAACAGTCAAAGAAACAGTAAATAGTAAATATCATGGGACCAGATCAGCGGCTTGCTTATCTGGCTATATCATTATGCAAGCTGCAACTGCTTGTGAATGCTCCACTAGCAGTCACCTGATGCAGAAGACAGTCAGACTATGGTATTATGGAATTTAGTAGCATCTGAACACTGCTGTGAGCAACTATTTTAGCTGGTTTGTGCACAATTCAGCACAAAGTGTAGACAAAAATACTACATTCAGCTGTGTGACAGCTAACAGTCGTTAAACCGTCAATAGGTAACAGTCTCTGAAATAATGTAGTGTGGGCAATGAAGTATTAATTCATTTATTATCTCCAAAGATCTGCACTGGCTGCCTGTGGATTTCTGGTGGCACTCAGGATGTTGACTTTGACCTATAAAGCCTCAAGACCCAGTTCACCTGAGATACTACCTGTTTCATGGGAAATGCTGCTGCAATTGCAATCAGCAGAGTAACTGGAGTTCCTTCCATTTGATGGTGTAGCTATCTGTAACTAGCAGTGTATTCTGAGGGCCTCAACTTTGAAAACTACTTCTATCTGGTCTGAAATAGCCCAAATCTGCTGAATGTCCAGGCATACTACAAATCCCACCTTCTAACAGGGTGTTTTAGGGCACGGAAGATGTCAGAAGATGGAGTAATATGGATTAGGTTTTAAGCTCTTTGCTCAAAGATCTTACTGGTTCTTTCTTTTGTGCTGTGGAGTTCCTACCTGACTTCACCGAGTCCCACCTTATGTAATGTATGTTTTAAAGAAATATTGAAGACTGGAATACACAAATTTTTACTTTTTCATAAATCTAAATACATGGTGAGTCAGAACCTTCTGATGGGTTTTGTTCTAGTCTCTAACACAAAATTTCAGGATTAAGATCTCTATATTCACACACAAAACTCAATTCTGTTCAGTTTAATTTAGGTTTATCAAGTCTTCTATTCAAAGGAAATATAAGCGGTGATGGTAGGCTTTTACAAGCCGGCACTGTTGCCTAATCATGTTTGTGATACTACAAGTATGAGGGGATGAAAAATTCACTACAGTAAATTGCACATATAACAAGAGTAAGGAATATGTTCTTTCACTATGTCATAATAGGTGGCTGAATCATAGATGTTGACTGCATGGGTGCTCTGGGGCTGGAGACTGCATGGAAAAAAAATAGTGGGTACTCAGCACCCACCAGCCACCCCCTGAGCAGCTGTTTGGCAGACCCTGCCAATCTTTTGTTCAGTGGCAGATGGGTGGTGCTGCAGGAGAGGGGATGGAAGGGGCAGGAAGAGGGGAAGGGAGGGCTAGGCCTCAGGGAGGGGGAAGAACAAGAAGAGGTTGAGTGATGGTGGGGCTTGGGGGAAGGGGCAGAGTGGGGGCAGGGCCTCCGGGCAGAGTAGGGTGGAGCACCTATCCGGAAAAATGAAAGTCGGCGCCTGTGGGCTGAATGATGGCATATACTTAGATACCAAGTGAAAACTTTTCCATATGAATGTGTGATCAGTTTATTTATTCTGTGCAATACATTATTTTCTCAATGTAAATGTTGATAATTAATCTCACTCATAAAAATGCTTTTGGTCCTCCTTTAGCTGTCTAAGAAAGCTACTGATATGAACAGAGCTCATAGAATGCGTTATCCTTATCTTTTATCATGGTATAACAATAAAATAGTTTTTGTTCATGTTAGCCTCTTGGTACACGCATGCTTGGCAAAAGAAAGGAACAGAATTTGTGAGACCAGTCTGTCATCTATTATCTCATGCAGTATACAATAGCTACCTTGAACCCGACTGCAGAGTAACGTCTTTGAAATCGTTTTCACTGATGACCATTATTTAAATGTACATGCATTGTGATTATTTACATATTTCAAAAAGCACAGCCAACTAAGAGCAGTACCTTTCAAGACAATATTTCATCATCCACAGCTATCAATGCTCTCTAGTATTATCCTTAATAAGATAGGGTTTAATGCATTAAAGCTACACAGGAAAAAATTAAGTCTACATGACAGATTAAAAAAAAAAAATCAAGCCAAGGCAAAAAAGCCAGAGACCAATCAGTGTAAGCTTGACCTCTTGTGTCCTCTCTCAGGGAACGGACATTCCAATCACATATCTGCCTGTTGCCTTAAAATCTGAGTTATTTTCAAAAAAGCCATATCAGAAAGGGGCTAAAAGAGTGAAATAATAGTTGAGAAAATGACAATGTTCTTTGTTGGTGATTTATTCAAGCTTCAGTTAATATGTTTTCTTAAGCTTTCGGATGGTGTCATCTTCACTCTGAATTGTTAAGTTTCAGACATGCAGCTATATTATTAAGAATTCCTTTTGATAGAATTAGACTATCATTACCAAGTAATGAGAAGAACATTACTGACTTCGTGAGGAATTATGTCTTCCAGGATTTTAATCTAAATTAAAGTTTGGTCTGACTTAAAAGAATAAATTGTCTCTGAAGCCTAGAGTTTCCTTGGTGATTTCTTTTTTATCCCTGTGTTATAACACATGTAGAGGAAACATGGATAACATTTGGAGGCCTTTGTGATATTACTTTCCCACACTACAATATATTACAATCACGCAAAAACTGAATGATGCTAAGTGAATAGAGCAGAGAGTATGCAATTATGACTGCAGTGGGATAATACAAGTGAAGGTTAAATGTTGCGATGAGATGAGATACAACATGGAAGAAAAAGTAGAATTTCATATGCTTCCTTTCAAAACGTATATGACTAAGGAAAACGCTATAGATTAATACAGAGAAATCACACAATATGACTCTCTAGTAAGAGATTATCAAAAGGTAGATACGTTATGGAAGAAAGACAGAGTTACATTGCGAGATTGGGTCAGATATAGTAAAATTACTTGTGCCTTCAGCAATATACACAGCAAAATCTGTTATAATCCATATAGAGCAGAGAATGTGAGCCAAAGTAATTCTTTTTGCAAATGCAAACACTAGAGAAATAGAAATCAGAATACCGAACAAGGATATGTATCCATATCCCAGTGAGAAAACTCATCTTTCTTTTATAAACTATATTATTCAAAAATTATAATAGATACAGCACTTACAAAGGATCATGAACTTGTGCAACAGTCGTATATCAATGGTCTGTATGAAAGAACAGAAAGAAATTAGTTCATAGTAATAAGTATGCCCAAGCATAGGACACTGAAGATCAGGAAGGATATTTTGTAGTGATTTGGAAATGGATAGGAAGATGCTGAAAATGTGAGAATCTTGCAGGTATGGATAAGGGGACAATGAACCAAATCATTTGGGAGACTGAATTGTGATGCATGGAGGCACCAATGGACATCTCTGAAGGCTGTGTGACCTTTGAATTAACACTTTTATAACAACTCATCATTTCTACAGTGAGACTAGTTAAATAGCAGCAGCATTTAGATGAGAAATTTCCATGCTTACCTTTAAGAATGACTTTGCTGGAGTGGGGACAAGCAGAGGCAGCAGCTGCAACACAGGGCAGTCCCAATGGAGTCCAAGGTCTGGAAGGGGACCCAAGGGAGACAGTATTGCAGCAGGGGCAGGGGGTGCTCACAAGTACGGGAGGTGCTAATGACCAGGCTTATGTGTTTAATAACTCAGAGCATAGCCCAGGGCAGCCTCATGGACTCAGTAAGGGGAATGACGGAGGGGAAGCATCCATGCATGCAGGTGGGCAAGCTGTGTGGATTAATGGGGTAGTCAGCAGAGCTGTACAGCAAGTGATCAGTGAAGTTGTTTTGAGGTTTTCTCCACAGCATTTCTGCGCTTCCAAAGGGCACAAGATCACCCAGAACCAGGATGTTCTCCTCCACTGAACACAAGGGATGGGAGTAACGCTGATCCCAGGGGTGAGTGTGATCTGAACCAGACAGAGGTTGGGGGTATGGGTGGCAGAGGTGGTATCTGGCCTTCCAGCCTGACAAGAGGTGGCAGTCGTAGGGGCTACAGTGAGGTGCAGGGACCGTGCTCAACCAGTCCCTCCTCTGTGAGCTCATATGAGGGGGACAGGAGTGAGCCTATTGGGCTAGTGAATACTCTGGGCCCAGGAGTTGGAGGGCCAGAAGCCTGGACAAACCCACCTAGAATTGGCACCTTCAGTGCGGGCACTGATGGTATTACACAGCTGCTGCAAGCTAATTTGCATTTACTGCAGCAGCTTCAGGCAGCTAGATGTGAGGGGTCTGCATAGGTGACAGGGTAGGCCCAGCATGGGCTCAAGTTTGAGCATCAGAAGAGGGGCAGGCCCCCAGCAAGGGTAGCGAAGCCCGTGTTAGGAATGGGGACTCATCAGCCATCAGGGAATGTAACCTCATGGGACAGAGTAGAGACTCCTGGGGGTCTGTGGTGTAACCTCATGGGACAGAGGAGAGACTCCCGGGGGGCCTGTGAGAGGCAGGGCTCTGCAGAGCTCCCTCCATGCAGTCCTGAGTACAGTTATGCCGGGGTGCCTGACTCGATGGGAGTTCACCTACTCAGTACAACTAAAGATAAAATCCTGAGAGGCAAATACGTGGACATATTATCCCTATTGCACAGGGGAGGTGTTGACAGACAGTAAACATGGACAAGGCAAGCAAAACAGTGAGCTGCCCAAGAGGCCAAGGATGCCTAGAACATGGGAAATTGGGAGGCTGCCTTCCTCATCTATTCAGGTGTTATATTAAAGGCCTACCCAGAGAGGAGCCCTGCCTTGGTTAAGTATATGGACATAATTAGGCAGGCACACAATATGTTTGGGGGCATGTCCTGGTTTAATTATGATGAGCAGTTTTGATTAAGGGCTGCAACACAAACTGGGATAAGATGGGACATACCTCATCACACACTGGTTGGAGTGGAGGACACCAAAGGTGCCAGGAATTCATACAGACAGTGGTTTGTTCATACCACAGCAAGCTCCGTAATAATATTTGCTAGGCATTTAATGATGGTGGTTGTTTTTGCAGCACCTGTAGATTCAGGCATGTTTGTGAGACATGTTTTGGGACCCATGCAGCCCATTCTTGTCAGAGTGGGAAGGGAAGAGCACAGGGAGGAAACAGGAATGGGTGTGGCGCAAGCAGGGTCTGGGACAAAGAATACAAGCTGGGGAGGTAGATGAGCTCAGGGTGGTGCAATGAGCACCGGCTCCAATGCCAGTGAGGCCGGATGGGTTAAGGGTTCTCCTATGGGAATACCCTAACAGGGCAGATGGGGCATATTTGTGGGAAGGGTTTATAGCAGGTTTCAGATCTCTTTTGTGGGAAATAGGACTCATTTGATGTCAAAAAATTTGAAGTCAGTAGCTGGGATTGGACATATTATTCAAAAAAAGATTGCACAAGAATTAAAGGAGGGCAGGGTAGCTTGGCCCTTTGATCAATTACCTATAGCACATTTGAGAGTTTCCCCCCCTGGGGTTGGTCCCCAAGAAGACCCCTGGGACATACCCCTTAAATCATCACCTGTTATACCCGCAAGGTGTCTCTGTTAATGATGGGATAGGCCTGGCACGATGTTCTGTATGCTATTCCTCCATTGATGAAGCAGTTTGTATTGTTGGGATGTGTGATCCTGGGGCACTAATGGCTAAATGTGATATCAAGTCTGCTTTCCGGCTACTGCCAGTGCACCCATTGGACTTTGACCTATTTGAGGGGCAATTTTATTTTGACAAGGCTATGCCCATGGGTTCAGTATCTTGTGCAGCTTTTGAGAAATTCAGTACAATGTTGCACTGGGCAGTGATGCGGTCAGCGGGACTAAACCAAGTAGTGCATTATTTGCGTGACTTTTTGTTTGCAGGACGAGCCGGGTCAGATGAGTGTGTTCACCTGTTGGACACATTTCACACCCTGGCTAAAAAGTTGGATGAACCCTTAGCGGAGGAGAAAACAAAAGGCCCTTCTACTGCATTGACCTTCCTGGGAACTGAGCTAGACACCAGGGAGGGCCTATCTCGGCTCCCTCAGGATAAACTTCAGGAGCAATTGGGGTTGCTCCAGAGAGCAGTAGGGGCTAAAAAGCTCAGGCTGCAGGAACTGCAATCTATTCTTGGGCTCCTGAACTTTGCTTGCAGGGTTGTTGCCCTGGGGCGGGTGCTTTATACCCGTCTGGCTGCAGCAACGGCCAGCATAGCCAGGCCACACTATTACATACGAGTCACTAGAGAGATGAAGGAAGACTTGAGGGTGTGGGAATGTTTTCCGAGTGCATTTAATGGGGTATCATTCTGGAGGGAGGAATGGTTCTTACAAGGGAGTTAAAAATCCACTCAAATGTGGCAGGCAGCATAGGTTTTGGGGTGTTTTATCAAGGCAAATGGTGTGCACAAAAATGGCCTGCCACCTGGACACAAAACGGGATTGTGTGTGACATGACCTTCTTGGAATTTTTCCCCATTTTAGTTGCGGTGGTGATTTGGGGATCACAGCTGGCTAATAAAAGGATGTGCTTCTGGTGTGACAACATGGCAGTGGTACAAAAAGGTTATCAATCGCCAAACTTCCAGATCGCACATGGTTCACCTTATCTGGTAGTCCCAGACATCTATATAATAAATTTGCGGCCTGATTAAAATCCATAACAAGTGTCTTCTTGCGGTGTTCCCAGACAATACTTAGCACAGGACTTTAAAAAACAACAACAACAAACCATCATGAGTTGTTTCTGAGTAATCTCTGGCAGCAGGACTCATACAAACACTGATTTACTATAGGGCAGTGTCATCATTGTTTCTCTGATACAGTCAATCAGGCCAATGTCAGCCTCTTGCCACTAGAGAAGGTGGTCAGAAACGAGGTCCAGATAATTGTTCTAGGACTCGTATGTGGAGGCATTCCTCTATGCATAGGTTCTTCCCTCCCATGTTGAAGTTTTGTGGTAGAGGCCTACACCCTTTTAAATCACGTAAGGGAACAAGCTGGTGCTATGGACTGTGATCTACTCAGAGGAAGATCGTTTTACAACCCATAAAACACTCAAGACAACAGCCAAAGCAGCATCAATAGGGCTGCACAATGGTAAATAATTGTAAAATAAAACCAATGCTACCTAGTGTGGTACATGAAGAACACCATCTGCTTAGCAGTTTAAAAACTACAATCTCTCCCTGCTTCAGCTTTCTTAATTCAGGCACAGTGTAATAATTTGATTCATTTGATTAATGATCCAGTGAGGTTTTACTATCCCCTATAGCCCACATCTTTTTCCAATGTTCATTTAAAGCTAGTTCTTGATGGAACAGGCACAGTGGAGACAAACGTTCTCAACTTAGGTAATAACAGAAATGTCACATTGAGAGGTGGTGGGCTCTTTATTTTATAATTGACTGAATAAAAATAATGTGAACATTCCATTCCGTCTTCGTAAATCCAAGATGACACCATGATGATCTATTCAGATATTGACTGATAGCTCCAGCTACTCTATTCAGAAATTTTAAGAACCTAGAAATGTGGTAGAATTAAACAGAAATCTGATTTTGGACAAGTTCTGTGAAACAAGTTCAAAGCAACATAAAAACCCTTCCCCCCCCCCAAAAAATCAAATCTTATCAGTAAGAAATATACACAGTTAAAACACATATTGCAGCTTAAAAACTACTAGTATGTTTCTTAAAGATGCCTCATTTTTCCGCAGTTACTGTAAAAACAGGTTTGGATGATGGAAGACTTCAAGAGTCTAATTCCAGTTGTATCGTCCAGCGGGAGGTGAAAGTCCATAGAAGCCTGGTAGCCAAGAACATGCTACAGTGACAAAAATAACAGCAGGAGAAGAGAGAGTTGATTATTCTCTGTTAATGAGGAAAGAACATTTGGAGATAGTGGCCTTTTTTGGCTTATGCAAGGACTACAAGTCATTATCTAGAGGAAGAATCAATCTCTTTTGGAAGAATTCTTATGTTATGAAGTGAGATGTGGAAAATAAAACCAGTAATTACTAGGATCTGTGCCTAATTTGCCTATGGTTGAATATTTACTTGGATTTTGCATTCAACACAGCAGGTAAAGTTATTGCTAATACTAGATAAACTAGACCAGAACATATTAATTCCCTCACCTCCCCAAAATGAATCCATAAAACATTCTAGCTATAAATAGGTTTGAAGAAAAAGGCAGACAGTATGAAAGTACTAGTAAAATGCTAGTAAATATTGACGTTATTAGCTGTACTTTATCTTAAACATCTGCCAAACATAGGCTCAGTTCAACTAATGTTAAAGTTACACTGCATATGTAATGAATTTTTTCTTGTGCTTGTAACTATTGTTTTTCTACTCTCAGACTCAATTGTTAAGGCCAGGGGGACCATCATGATCATCTGGTCTGATCCCCTGCACATTGCACGCCACAGAACCTCGCTCACTCACTCATGTAAAAAATCTGCACCTCTGGCTGAGTTACAAAAGTACTCAAAAAATGTTTTAAAGACTACAAGTTGCAGAGAATCCACCATTTAAAGCACTTTAAGTCTGAAGTGACCTGTGTCCCAGGCTACAGAGAAGGTAACACCCTCTCCCCTGGGTCTCTGACAATTTCACCCAGGGGGAAATTCCTTCCTGACCCCAAATAACACCATCAGTTAGACCCTGAGCATGTGAGCAAGAGCCAGCAGCCAGACACCTGGGAAAGAATAAAGTTTACCATAAATATGCACTAGATTTGTCTATCTCTGTAGAAATGTTCCCTTTATTTTAACATACTGAGGTCTGTAACTTAGTTATATTGTAGGGTAATTTTAATGATATCAAATGTCCTATGATGCTTAGCACCCTAATAATTGTGCATCTCACAAACTAACAAATTCATCTTCACAACAAATATTTTTTCAATTCATAGATGGGGAATCGAGGCACCAGGGCCTAATACTGTAAGGTGCTGAATAATTCCAACTTCCATGACAACATCCATTAAAATCAATGGGAGTTGAGGGTGCTCAGCACTGTGAGAGATCAGGCCCAGAGAGGTTATAGACCTGATCCTGTGCCACTGTCATTCTGACACTAAGTAACTTGTCTGAGGTCAGATAACAAGCTTGAGAAAGAGCTAGAAATAGAACCTCTCTCTTGAGACTCAGACCAATGTCTCAATCACAAGACCATCATCCCTCACTATTATAAATGGTAGGTTATAGAAGTTAGTTATTTTTTCCAAATCACATGTTTTCTGCAAGTTTTAGCTGTAGCCTTTTCATTTCCTTACTCTAAAATAAAGAAAATAATGCATTATTGTCAGCAGAAATAAGGTCTTATAGGAGCACAGATGAACTTTGAAAGTGCAGGTGTTGGGGTTGGGAGTGCAGGTAGTCGTAGGCCTGGTCTACACCAGGAGGTTATGTCAAATTTAGCAGCGTTAAGTCGAATTAACCCTGCACCCGTCCACACAACGAAGCTATTTATTTCGACATAGAGGTCTCTTTAAATCGATTTCTGTACTCCTCCCCGACGAGGGGAGTAGCGCTAAATTCGACATGGCCATGTCGAATTAGGGTAGGTGTGGATGGAATTTGACGCTAAAAGCTCCGGGAGCTATCCCACAGTGCACCACTCTGTTGATGCTCTGGACAGCAGTCCGAGCTCGGATGTTCTGACCAGCCACACAGGAAAAGCCATGAGAAAATTTGAATTCCTTTTCCTGTCTGGCCAATTTGAATCTCATTTCCTGTTTGGATATCGTGGCGAGTTCAGCAGCACTGGCAATGATGCAGAGCTCTCCAGCAGAGGTGACCATGCAATCGCAGAATAGAAAGAGGGCCCCAGAATGGACTGATTGGGAAGTCTTGGATCTGATCGCTGTGTGGGGCGATGAGTCCGTGCTTTCGGAGCTGCGATCGAAAAAATGGAATGCGAAGATCTACGAGAAGATCTCAAAAGCCATGATGGAGAGAGGATACAGCCGGGATGCAACACAGTGCCGCGTGAAAATCAAGGAGCTGAGATAAGGGTACCAGAAGACCAAAGAGTCAAACGGACGCTCCAGATCCCAGCCCCAGACATGTGGTTTCTACGAGGCACTGCATTCCATTGTAGGTGCGGCCGCCACCACTACCCCACCACTGTCCGTGGACTCTGACGATGGGATATTGTCGATGGCCGCTTTCTTGGAGCTATTCGCGGACAGGGAAGATGAGGAGGACAAGGCAGTCGACAGTGCTTTCAATGCTGATTTCCCCGACAGCCAGGATCTCTTCCTCACCCTCATGGAGATCCCCTACCAACCCTCCCAAGGCCGTAACCCGGACCGTGGATCAGGGGAAGGATCAGTAGGTAAGTGTTTTAAACATTTATTTTGAACAGAATAGGAATGGTATGTTAACAATGGGTTTCTCTTGACTAGTTTGCCCTAGGCGCTTTAGTTTTTAGTCCTTGCCAGTGCAGCTACTGGAAAATTCTGTCAACATGTCCAGGGATAGAGCAGAAATCCTCCTGGGACATCTCCAGGAAGCTCTCCTGGAGGTATTGTGAAAGCCTTTGCATGAGGTTCCTGGGGGGAGCGGCCTTATTGCGTCATCCATGGTAGGAAACTTTTCCACACCAGGCTAGCAGCAAGTACTCCGGGATCATTGCCTCACAAAGCATGGCGGCATACGGCCCTGGTGTTTGCTGGCATTCATGCAGCATGTGCTCTTTCTCTGTCTCCGAAATCCTCATCAGAGTGATATCACTCATGGTGACCTGCTTTGAATTAGGGGAATGTTAGTATTGGGACTGATTGCCTTTACATAAATGTAACCAGCGGTTTACAGCCATGCGGTGGAGGCGGTACAGGGGCAGCATGCAGGGATCATTCCCGGGGACAGCCGCGAGGGGGGTGGGAAAGGGGCAGAGTTCATGCTGGCCGGATTGCCGGCAGCAGGAACTGGCCAACGATAGGAGCATTGCTTCGAACGTGAAAGGAGGGCACTGCTATAAATTAAGCTTTAAGCAGCCAAATGTATACGGCTTACCATGTCTGCCTGCTAGCCAAATTCCGTTGTCCGGCCCCGCTTGTGTGATCTGTACAGCAAGACCCCAGGCATTCAATAGGAAGGTCGAAAATTCGACCTTGTACTGAGTGCGCATGTGATAGGTGCTGTGCATGATCTTGTTCACAGAGAAAGACTATATTCATTGTTCACAAAACTGAATCTTTGTGAGGAATTCACTTCCTTTTTCCCATCCCACAGATGCGCGTGTCTCCCGAGCTACCCTGGCATCCCCCTCCCAGAGGCTGGCACAGATCAGGCGACGAAAGAGAAGGACACGGGACGAGATGTTCTCAGAACTTATGGGCTGCTCCCGAGCCGAGTCGTCACAGCAGACCCAGTGGAGGGAGAACATGTCGCACTACCAGCGATCACACAGTGCACGGGAGGACAGGTGGTGGCAGGAAGACCAGCAGGCGAGACACAAATGCTGCTTGGACTAATGAGGGAGCAAACGGACAGGCTCCGGCAACTTCTAGATGTTCTGCAGGACCGGAGGCAGGAGGACAGAGCCCCGCTGCATTCTATCTCTAACCACCCTCCCCCGCCACAAAGTCCCATCCCCCTCTCACCCAAAGTCCCAAGAAGGAGGGGTGGCAGGGGCCATGAAAACAGTCACTCCACCCCTGCAGACTGCTCAAGTAACAGAAGGCTCTCATTCCCAAAGATTTGATAAGTCCCTTCCTTCACTCCAAAAGCACCTCACCCAAGCACCCATCCCAGTTTCATCCCCTAACTGTATAGTTGTTAATAAAAAATACGTTTCTGTTAATTACTGTTTCCGTCATGTTCTTTTAGAGGACAGTGTGTTTGAAGGGGGGGGAGGGGGGTTGGTAATTGGAGAGGACAGGCACCTTTACCAGGGTATAGACATGGGGGCAGGTTTAGCAGAAGGTCACACACACATTGCAGTCACTAGACACCTGGTCAGTCTGGGTGGTGGTTTTCATGTTCTGCATGGGGGGGCTATGTGAGTTTGTGGTGGGGGAGGGCGGTTACAGATCTTATGCAGCGGTCCTTAGCCTGGATGACAAAGCCATGCAGCAGGGGATCTGTAACCGCCCTCCCTCCCCCGCCACAAAGTTACATAGCCCCCACACACAGAGTCCCGAAAAGGAGGGATGGCAGGCTCCGTTGAAACAACAAGTCGACCACTGTGGACCGTTCTAGGAGCAGGAGCCTGTCATTCCTCGAGTTTAGAAGCGTCCTTTCCATCACTACACCCGCTCCCCACCACAGTCTGCGTCCCAGTTTCAACACTTTACTCCGAAATCCTTAATAAAGAAAACGGTGTTAATGAACAAAGTTTCATTTATTTTATTTTTAAAGGTGTGTTGGAAGGGGGGGGAAGGGGGTTGGTAACTGGAGAGGATAGTCAACATTAACTGGGTAAACAAACGGGGGCAGGTTCAGCTTCTGTTTAAACAAACTTAATAGTAACAGGTTACCCTGCTCACTCTGGAACCTAGCTTTCAAAGCTTCCCGGATGCACAGTGCATCCCGATGGGCTCTTCTAATCACCCGGCTGTCTGGCTGGGCGTAATCAGCAGCCAGACGATTTGCCTCAACCTCCCACCCTGCCATAAACATCTCCCCCTTGCTCTCACACAGATTGTGGAGCACACAGCAAGCTGCAATAACAATGGGGATATTGGTTTCGCTGAGATCAGAGCGAGTAGGTAAGCTTCTCCGTCTCCCCTTCAGACGTCCAAAAGCACACTCCACCACCATTCTGCATTTGCTCAGCCAGTAGTTGAAGAGTTCTTTTTCACTGTCCAGGGTGCCTGTATAGGGCTTCATGAGCCAGGGCATTACCAGGTAGGCTGGGTCCCCGAGGATGACTATAGGCATCTCCAGATCCCCAACAGTTATTTTCTGGTCTGGGAAGTAAATACCTTCCTGCAGCTGTCTAAACAGACCAGAGTTCCTGAAAATGCGAGCATTATGAACCTTGCCCTGCGATCCGACGTTGATGTTGGTAAAACATCCCATATGGTCCACCAGTGCTTGCAGCACCATTGAAAAGTAGCCCTTTCGGTTAATGTACTTGCTGGCCCGATGGTCCGGTCCCAGGTTAGGGATGTGAGTTCCATCTATAGCCCTACCGCAGTTTGGGAATCCCATCGCAGCGAAGCCATCTGTGATCACTTGCACGTTTCCAAGGGTCACTATCTTTGAGAGCAGTAGCTCAATGATTGCGTTGGCTACTTGCATCACAGCAACCCCCACGATAGATTTGCGCATTCCAAATTGGTTCACGACTGACGGGTAGCTGTCTGGCATTGCAAGCTTCCAGAGGGCTATGGCAACTCGCTTCTGGACAGTCAGGGCTGCTCACATCCGGGTATCCTTGCGCTTCAGGGCAGGGGACAACAACTCACAAAGTTCCAAGAAAGTTCCCTTATGCATCTGAAAGTTTCGCAGCCACTGTGATTCATCCCAGACCTGCAGCACTATGCGGTCCCACCAGTCCGTGTTTGTTTCCTGAGCCCAGAATCGCCGTTCCACAGCATCAACATGACCCATTGCCACCATGATGTCCACGGCGCGGGATCCTGTGGTTTGTGAGAGGTCTGTGCCCCTCTCAGACTTAATGTCCTCACCGCGCTGCCGTAGCCTCCTCGCCCGGTTTCTCAGCATCTGCCTCTGAAAAAGGTGCATGATAAGGTGTGAGGTGTTGACAACGGCCATAACTGCAGCCATGATCGCAGCGGGATCCATGCTTGCAGTGCTGTGGCGTCCGCACTGTCAATCACCAGAAAAGTGCGCGAACTGATTGCCTGCCGGCGCTTTCACGGAGGGAGGGCGGGAATGAGGGTTGAATGACGACATTTACCCAAAACCACCCTCGACACATTTTTTGCCCCAGCAGGCACTGGGGGCTTGACCCAGAATTCCAGTGGACAACGGGGACTGCGGGAACTGTGGGATAGATGCCCACAGAGCACCACTTCCAATGTCGATGCTTGCCTCGTTAGTGTGGACTCACAAAGTCGAATTACTGTCCTTAGTGTGGATACACATGTTCGACTTTGTAATATCGGTTCCACAAATTCGCTTTAAGTAAAATCGAACTACTCTCATAGTGTAGACATACCCTTAGAGTAGGAAGGATTTCATTATTCTACATTTAGTCTGTAAAGAGTAGCTGAGCATTGGAGCTATGTGGCAATGGAGGAAAGTAAAGAGTATTTGCAACCAAGTAGCGTGGCTTAAATAGAGGGAGAGGGAGAAAGAGAGACCAATCATGCACACGAAGAAGAGAGATGGCCTAATACAGTATATAAACATTAAATTATTAAAATTCAAGAGATATTGAAAGTGTGAAAGGGTTCTGTTGCACTTGAAATTCCAGGATCTTTCCAAGTTTGCCATTAGATCCATAACCATCATTATTTTGTAATTACCAGTCCTCTGACAGCTTTACTGAATCTGAATGTAACTCTGGAGATGTAACGCACAAAAATAAGCAGCTGGCTAAGACAGTGGAAATCCACAAAGCCTTTGAGAGATTAGAATAAGATGCCAAAAACTACTTTTTTGCTATTAAGATGTGTACGCCAACATCAATATTGCTCCTTATGCGTTATAAAGACACAATAAGTAGGTTATGAATTCACACAGATACTTATATTACAGTATGGTATTTATGGATAAGCCGCCTTATTCCTGGCATGGTGCGTGATAACTTCAAATCCCATCAAGCTTTATAAATATACCCAAAGCAAGGAGATCACAGGGAAAAAAATGGCATTGATACCAGTATGTGTAGAAAAAATTCTTTAAAATCTGTTAGACTATTTATTCACACACAAAATTCTCTGTAGGTGTTTCCTCATCCCATCCATCCCTTTGCATCACTGCAGACAGTTCTGGCTTCCTCCTTTATTCACAATAGTCCCTCATTTAGTCTTCCCTCAATAGTCTCCAGATACACAACCATCCTTGAGTGCCAGATCCATTGCCTAAATTTTCCCTCAACTTAAATGTCCAACTCTAAAGAGGCTGTACTGGTGTGACAAAGCACAAGTTGACGCCTAACCTATTTTCTTCTATTTTACTTACTCTATTCTTTACTATTATACACACAACCCCTTTCCCTCCCAGGTAACTGAGGGATGTATATAAGCTTTGTATAAACGGAGTTGTACTGTGTACATCATTTGGAAGCTAATGTCACAGTGGTGAAAATTTGACACTCAATGGTACTTTGGGCACTGTATGTTGATTATATGAATTTGTAATTTGAAATTGTGTACTACAGTAGATTTAAAAGACACTCAGTCAATGGATGGTATTTTATGTTTGTATAAAAAATAGTTTAAGTTAGTGAAGACTAAGAAAAAATTAACGTCCTCAAAGGACTAAAACATCTAGCATTTTGGATTTCCAAAAAACCCTAGTGAAAATCAAACTAGAGAACTGAAAGAATGATGCACATGAGGAGTCTCTCTTACAGCTGGGCTATTATTGAAAAAATAATCTGTAAGAATTTATTTGACTGATTTAATGGATTTGCTTTGACTCTATTCACTCTTGGCGAGTTACTCTATTCTAATATTCTACTTATAGGTTGGGGAAAACAAATTAAAGAAATTGCAGAAAATTGGACTCTTGGTTTGAACGAACTAGTCCAGACTGCTGAAGGGAACAAAAGAGGACACTGATAGGATTTGCTAAAGAAGATGAATTTAGTTCATTTTTACATATATATTTTGTGGAGCCTGTATATTTCAAAAATAGTTCAGGACCTGCAGTACGATTCCCACCTCACTGATCAATGATAAGTAATAATGATAAACCCTCTGAGAAAAACACACACGTGTTCGCCATTTGAAAATCTTTGGTGTAGCCATGATGACCAGAGGCAAAGTCAATTGCAATGTGATCCATCTGTCCAAATGCATCTGCCACACCACAAGATTTCCAGTAAGACGGTAAGATGAAGGAGTAGCAACTGTAAGCATTGAAGAAGCCAGTCCAGATACAGGAGGTCCATGGCCATACATGGAGTTTCTCTGAAAAACACCATTACCCTCTGACATGGTCCACTGAGGCATGTGACCCCCACAAGGTTGATGGCAATCACAAAACCTAAGAGGAGGAAAAAAGGCACTGCTACCTGATCATCTATCCTCCTCCACACTTCGACTCTGAGCTTCAGTACGGAGGCAACAACAAGGTACACATAGCACTGTGTAGGTCAGAGCCCCTAAAACTATAAGGCAGCTATACTCACACAAGGTCCACAGCTTTCAGACAGAGTTCCACTCCCTCCCATTTCATGGAGGCATCCCTTTTAATTGTGATATACAAATCACAGAAGTGGCTGTGGAGCTTTTCACTCAAGGCTTCCATGAAAGTTGAGTATCATAGCCAGCGACCTCTGAAAGCGGCCACTGCTCCCCAAATAAAAGTTTGCAGAAGCACAGAGACCTTTTGGAAGACAGCACTGATTATCAGTAGCATTAGGTCCTCCTAATGAATGGGATGTTCAGAGCAAACAGATTCTCAAGAGACCATTTTTCTTTCTAATTTCCAAATCCAGAACTCACCAGGATGGCCATAAATACCCTGGGCTAAGTTCATCCTTAGTACACGTCAACTGGAAATAATGTTATTTTTCTCACTGTTTAAAACCTTTTTTGTTTAATCGGTTTACAACCTTAGTATGTAAGGAGCCACAAATGCTCTCCTGCCTAGCTTTGATGTGATGGGATTTCGATGGGGCCAGGAGCAATGAAAACACTTTCTGGTGTGGGGTAGGAGGATGAGATCTCAACCAGGAGTAGCTAGGTCAGTGCTCCATGTGCTCCCTCTGCTTTCCCCTCCCACTCCCAACATGCCTTCAGTTTATAGGAGGCCTCCTTCTCATTCCCCTTCTGCACATTCCTCATGCTGTACAATGTGTTGCATGATTCATCCAAGCCTGAGCTCCAGAGCCTGTCCCACCCACCGCTGCTGTCATTTGGCAAGCATGGTGGTGCTGGGGCCAAGTGATTGGCTCCTCTTTGGAAGTGCTGGAGGAGGAGGGGTGTTGGTATTGTTTGCTACTTACATGGGGCAGCCATTGTGGGCTCCCTGCTTCAGCCCACCCTTCAACTAATATGCTGCTATGACTAGGCCGATTGCTGCATCTGGGGTCTGGAAGGGATTTTTTCCCTATATGGCAAAATTGGCAAACTGTGATGTTGTTTTTTCACCTACTAACCTGCATCCCAGAGCCCTGGTTTGGGGGTTTCAGTTTCAATTGTCACAACTTTGGTGAGTTCCAGTATGAATTTAAAAAGGGTCTGAGGGAGGTCTCTGTAACCCAGTGAGCTGCCTGAGCATTGATGCTGAGTACAGCCATTGTCTGTGGAGTGGAAAAGTTCTGTCCAATGCAGCTTGTGGCTTCTCACTTCTTAGCTCTCCTAACTCTGGTGTGGAGCAGGGGAGAGGGTTGGAATTCTGGCTTCCAGTCAGGATCCCTGGTGGTGTACAGGAGGCATGGCCTTCACACCCATCCTCAGGCTTATAGTCCTTTGAGGACAGTAGTGTCCATTGAGAACGACACCTGACCAACCATGCTGCGAAGTCTGGGGTGGTTACCCCAGATAGGTAATAGTTTTAAATAAAGTTGTGGCTTCTCCATTTAACCACATCAGCATCTGTCTCACTGTTTCCATGTCCACATCATTTATTGTCTGCCTCTCCACACAATTGCCATATTCTGAACTCTGGAAATAGATTATAGTGATGCAGTTCTGAATCTACAAAATGAATGGTTAGAACAAGGGATATATTTAAATAAAAAGAGTCCGAATTTTACTTGGATATTTAAACTGGTCCTATATTAAACAAACTTGTTTTTTTCAAACATTTCAGTTCTCAGCAGCCTTTGAAAAATGGTAAGCAAATTACTTCCTGCTACTGAGATTTTATGTTCTGCTTCAGTAAAAATCAAAATGGAATGTCCACTTTATTTTCAAAATCCTTTACTTGGCTTTTACTTTGAATTTATATTCAGCATAGTATTTTCTGTGATCAAGCATGCATTAATCCTTGTTTCTACTTTGTATCTGACATCTAACATTATCCTGTGGACAGCCTATAGGAAAGGCATTACTGTGGTATTATTTTAAAAGAATTAGTATGCTACATTTTATATATTACCACAATTTTCTGCATTTCTTTCCTCTCCGCATTTGAAGTCTAGACAGTTACTCAAAATACATTGAGAAACACATTTTGCTAGGAATTATCTCCTGGCCTTCTGTTTTAAACCTGTACCAAGATTGCAGATTTTCATTTGTTGGGCACTAATGCTGGGTTGAGGTCAGGTTACTGTATGTCTGAGATAAATTGTTTCATCAGGATAATTTAGTCATAAATCATGGATTAAAGTACACTAAATTTAATACTAGTATATTCTTATGCATTTTAACCACTTAAAAGACAAACCTACTGATGCAATTGATCCATAAATATCTTGTGGGACTCTCAACTCAAGTTTGGCTCAAAATTTAGGTTTTTATTAAAAAAAATGTTTTACAAAGGATACAGACAATAAATAGGTTTCTATAATATTTTATTTTAATTTTAACAAACAAAAACCCTGTTTCTATTTAAATAAACATTTGCTCCAGTGTTTGCAACCAAACATTGCAGCACTGAAGCTCCTTTGAAATTGACTTCCTTAGTTGTCATTGTCATGTTAAGGAAAATGCAAAATGCCAGCAGAATAAAGAGTTAAATATAAAGTTATTTTGTAAAGTTCTTTAAAGTATAACAATATACAGCGTTATTTATAACAAAAACATCTGGAATGGAACACACCCGGTCAACTTAAAAGTAATGGGCAACATCCTCATGCACATTGGCATAAAGGATTTCCAGAGTTGGGATGTTGCCTTCCCTCAGTCTCCCCACTGATCAGGGTAGTTGAGTGACTTGATGTCATTTCTCTCTCTGGACAAGGCATAAGTTCTTCTGGGAAAAGCAAGAATCCAACTGCAAAATATGTCCTTACTCATCCACAGACAACAACCTCCAGTCTTATTATTGCAGGACTGAGACACACCAGGGTAGTAATTTTCTCTCCCCAGGCTAAATGGTTATATATAGTCCTTTGTCCAGAGTCTGCCCTGACCTTCGCCTTATAGTGCAGGGGGCAAAGCGGGGCCTTCCTCCCTCTGTTGTTCTTTTCAAAAGCATAGAGAGCATGTCTTTAATTTTTATTAAAACATTCCATAACTAACCCAATAGCAACCAAAACCTATCGCTCCCTGCAGTCCAAGACCTGCCTTCCAAAAGTGGAGGATGGTGTTTGGCCTCTGAAGCCACACCCTCATCCTTGTATAGAAATAACAGCTACTCTACATATGCCCACCATTTCTGAAAGCCCCAGATATGAAAGCCGGAAACAGTGTTGCTATCTCTCACAGTATTTACTTACTTGTTTATTTATTTCAGGTGCCAACTCCTGAAGGAAGGTGGGAATCAACTTTCATAAAAAAAAAAAAAAGTCTGTATCTCTTATGGTTTCACAGAAAAACTATGAGTCCCTTTAACAGAGTCTAGATATTGAGAAACATACCATATTAATTCTTTCTCTCCAACAAAGATCTTTGTTAATATCGTGCTTTGGTGACTTAGTTAGAAGCCATGTTTTAAACCTGAAGAATCTAATTTTTGAATAATTTCAAAGCCTCTCCCTTTTGAAATTAGCTGACACTACCAGATAATATATTATATACCAGTACTAATATATAATATTATCTAATGATAATATATATAGTATATTTCTGGATCCTTTGCCCAGAACACTCACTCAATATCTACTGCACTGACATTATATTGTATTATTCTTACTATTAATTATTTACATTAGGATAGTGGTTAGGGGGCCCAGTACGATAAAAATACATAACAAAAAGATGCTCCCTACCCTGAAGAATTTACAATCCAAGTGCCTGATCCCGAGTTTGTTAAAGTCAATGGGACTCATATGCTTCATTGGACTTTGGATTAGATCCCAAATATACTTTTACTCCAGAAATTCAAAATCTCCATATTTTCCAATGTAGTTTTCACACACTAGAGTTTTTAAAACTTACTTTACAAAAATTTGAGGATTGTCATGGTTGGCTAAATAGACCATCTCACAAAGCTCATTCAAACTCTATCAGAAAGAACATGATTTTCATGTAGAGGCTTTTGAGAACATTTCAAATAAAAGTAAACTACTAAGAATTCAAGTGGTCTATGTATCGTGAACAATTTTATTCACATACACTTTTAAAAGAAAAAAATATACCCTTGTTTTTAGGTACAGCACAGATTTTTTTTTTTTTTTTTTTTTTAGCAAAAGCAGGCTTATAGTTTGAACAAAGATGGCCTTCAGCTTTTTTTTCATATTTTTTCAAGTTTTTAGGCAAAAATTGCCCTTTCTTTCAAAATGCTAATGACATTAAATTAAGAGGTTGCAAATTATAGAACCAATGAATGACTAGAATTATATCTGAAAACCAAAGACAAATAAGCCACTTGGAAATTTTGCAACATATTTAAGACATTTCAATATTAAGCTTTAAAAAAAAATTCTGTTCATACCTGACAAACTTGAATCATCAAGTGGCAAAAAAAAGTTCCAAACCAGAACTTCAAGTTTTCAGATATGCAAAACAAATTCAAGTTATTCATCTGTAAAACATCCTATTAATCACTTTTCTATCAAGACCCAGTAACAACAGATTCTGCCTCAGTCAAGGGAAAACTCCAGATTTTCACAGGAAAACGCTATGAATACAGTAATGTCAAGTTCGATGGGGGCTTTGCAGTGTAACCATTTGTCCTTTGGGAACTGAACTGAGACGGATCATTTTTTACACAGTCAAGGAAATAGATACGAGACGAATTTCAGTCATCACTCCATTGGGCTATACTCAATCAACAGCCCAGAAGTTAGCAGTTCCATATCCCATTGAGATTAATAAGTGCAGTAATGAAAACTAATAAAAGGGATTACTATAAAGACATTCTTTATATCGCATTACCAATCCCTAGAACACAAACTACTTTGTTTTAATAGACTACTACTGTTTTATCCATTAACTCTGTTCTGTTTTCATCTTAGCTTTTAATCAAACATCAAACAAAAATCCACAAAGCCTCTTTTTGGATTCATCTTCACAAATTTCTATTTCTTGTTCACTGCTATATTTTATCCATGGTAAGATTATTCACATCATCCATTTTACACTTTAATACACTGTTATATTAGTTTTCTCATTTTAAAACCTTAACTAGCTAGGTATATCCTGTGCATATAACTGTTTATTGTAATGAAATTCATGATCTCCCCAATATCTTTTCTGCAAAGTTTGATAAACTATATTTTTTGAGAAAAAAACTATATATTGTGGAATACAACTGTAAAGTTACATGTCCCAATTCAGCAAAGGTGCTTAAATGACTGCCTAAGTATAAGTCCCACCTGATGGAACAATGTATATGATTAAACTAGACAAGCTTAATGTTGTAAGCTGGCGGGGCCGTCCCTTCGCATCTGCATCTGGGTTGGGCCATGCCTCCTCACAATTTGGGTCTGCTAAAGTCTTCTCTAAGCAGAACAAGAGTGGGGGAATTAGCGATTCTCAAGGGGTCTCATCCTTCAAGTGGGCCGTACACAGTCTGGGCTCTGGCTGGTGACCTGGGCACCTGTCTATTCATCCAGCTCTTAGGCAGGGTGAGGCCGCCACCAGTTAGGGCTCTGGCCTGCAATCAGGCAGAGCTGTTAGTTTCTGGGGCTCAGGCAAGGGGTTCAGCACCACAAGCAGGCAAAGGGTTGTGCTGAGGAGCACAGGCCTCCTGGCCTTTGGAGGGGGAATACTGCCACCTCAGGGGTAGGGTGGCAGGGGCTACGTGGACCCACACAACCCCACCACATCCCAACCCAGGGCCCTATCAGTGGCAGAGAGGTCCACCACTGGGTCAGTGGGGATCCTCCTGCAACACACTGACTTGGTTTCAGACTTGTTCTCCACCAGACTACTGCCTGGTTCCCCTGGGTTGCCTCCTTTCCCTCGCTCCCACCTGTGTCCAGAGGTTGGCCTCAGTCTCCCCTGGGTACACTGCCAGGGGTAATGGTAGCAGTTCCTCCATGTCAAGAATATCAGGACTCCCTGGATGCTCAGTCTCCCCAGGGCTCCACTCCCAGCAGTTTTCCTTGGTGCTCCACTCCAGCAGCAGGAAAGATGTGTCTGTCTCCTCTGGCTGCTCCCCCTTAACTGAGCTGCTGGGCCAGTCTTTTAGATTTCCCCTTCCTGTCCCACTCCTCTACTTCTGGCATGTGGGTAGGGCTGGCTCCAGGCACCAGTGCAGGAAGCAGGTGCTTGGGGCGGCCAATGGAAAGGGGTGACACATCCGGGTCAGCAGCGGCAATTCAGCGGCTGGTCCTTCAGTCCCTCTCTTCCTCTTTGAGCTTCCGCCAAAGTGCCACTGAAGAGGAAGAGAGGGATCGAAGGACCAGCCGCTGAAGAATGGAGCAGCTCAATTGAGTTGCCGCCAACGTACCGCCGATTGCGGTTTCCTCCCTCCCGCTTCGCCGCTTGAGGTGGCAAAAAAGCTGGAGCTGGCCCTGCATGTGGGGTGTGGCCCTCCTAGCTCCACCCACCAGGTGATTTGCACCTCCTTGTCCACCTCTGAGAGGAACCACACTCCTTGCTAAAGGGTTATAATGGGGTTATTCAGGATGCAGAGAGTGAAAGGAGAAGATAAATGTTTCTTAATTTTAACTATCAGCAAAATATTAGCATGACAAATAGACTTATTTGGATATATAGGGTCCATATATGAGCATTCTTCCACAACATATAAGGACATTCATGTAGGAAAAAAGGGTTTTCAAAAGATAGTTATAGCAGCCAGTCAGAGATTCTGGCCTACAATATACGGGACATATCAAAGTGTTAGAAAGAGATTTTGGTGAAGACACAAATTGTCTTATTTTTCCCTAATGTGTAAATGTTAAATACCTCCATTTTTTACTTTTCTATATCTTCATTCTAAAACTTAAAAAAAACCCTGTGAAGTTAAAAGTATTCTATTTTCAATATTCTCTTACATTATATAACCTTCCAATTTCATTGTATTGATCATATCAAGGAAATGTAATTATCTTCATTTACTTGCACAATGTTAAACTGCAAAAATATTCTACAAAAAGAGTTGAAAGTTGGTTTTTGTTTGTTTTAAATGATGGAACTTTCAGACCCAACAGAAAATCGACTGTGACGTTGCACTCCATATGCTTTATGAAAATATGCTTATGAATGTGAATATGATATAACTGGAATATGTTTTATGCAAAAGGTCTCTTGTAAGGTATCATTACAAAGCATATAATCTACTGAGTGTGTTCATCCTATTTATTTGCATGTATTATTTCTATGTCTGGAGTTAGGAGAATAAGCTATAAACTTGTATTACTGATGTAAACATATTAAGTGGAAGCCATTAAGGGTGTTTCAGAATCAATGAATTGTAAATGGCTCTTTTACTTGCAAACCTTCCTGTGTACATGTGGGCCAGCCCAGGAAGAATGGAGGCTGGGGTCCCACAGGGCATGTGCCCAGGTCTCATGATACTGGAATCCATCTTAAATCTGGTACATTTCCATGTAGAAGGAGGCAAAAGATTCCCACCTTGTGCCAAAGCTATAAAAGGAGGTAAAACAGAACAAAGGGAGCTGCCAATCATGAGAAAACCCCTAGTTACCACCTGAAAATAACAAGGACTGTACCAGAGGAAAGGATTGGGCCCAGGATAGGAAGGGGTCTAGTCTATGAAATAAGCTTATTGAGACATCTCTGAGGCCTGGTCTACACTAGGAGGTTATGTCAAATTTAGCAGCGTTAAATCGAATTAACCCTGCACCCATTCACACAACGAAGCTATTTAGTTCGATATAGAGGTCTCTTAAATTCGATTTCTGTACTCCTCCCCAACGAGGGGAGTAGCGCTAAATTCGACATGGCCATGTCGAATTAGGGTAGGTGTGGATGGAAATTGACGCTAATAGCTCTGGGAGCTATCCCACAGTGCACCACTCTGTTGACGCTCTGGACAGCAGTCTGAGCTCGGATGCTCTGACCAGCCACACAGGAAAAGCCCTGGAAAAATTTGAATTCCTTTTCCTGTTTGGGCAGTTTGAATCTCATTTCCTGTTTGGACATCGTGGCGAGCTCAGCAACACTGGCAACGATGCAGAGTTCTCCAGCAGAGGTGACCATGCAATCTCAGAATAGAAAGAGGGCCCCAGCATGGACCGATCGGGAAGTCTTGGATCTGACCGCTGTGTGGGGCGATGAGACCGTGCTTTCGGAGCTGTGATCGAAAAGACAGAATGCAAAAATCTATGAGAAGATCTCAAAAGCCATGACAGAGAGAGGATACAGCCGGGATGCAACTCAATGCCACATGAAAATCAAGGAGCTGAGACAAGGGTACCAGAAGACGAAAGAGTCAAACAGACGCTCCGGATCCCAGCCCCAGATATGCCGTTTCTATGAGGCACTGCATTCCATTCTAGGTGCGGCTGCCACCACTACCTCACCACGGACTGTGGACTCTGAAGATGGGATATTGTCGACGGCCGCTTCCTCGGAGATGTTCGTGGACGGGGACAATGAGGAAGGTGAGGAGGAGGACGAGGCAGTCAACAGCGCTTTCAACGCTGATTTCCCAGACAGCCAGGATCTCTTCCTCACCCTCACAGAGATCCCCTACCAACCGTCCCCAAGCGTTAACCCTGACCCTGAATCAGGGGAAGGATCAGTCGGTAAGTGTTTTAAACATGTAAACATTTATTTTAAACAGAACAGAAATATTATCAATGGGTTTTTCATGATTTGTTTGCCCCAAGCTCTTATCGTTTTAGTCCTTGGCAGTGCAACTACTACAAAAGAATCTAACAATATCCGGTTTATCATAATTAGTTTGCTCTAGGCGCTCTGCTTTTTAGTCCTTGCCAGTGCAGCTACTGGAAAAGAAGGTCTATATGTACGGGGATAGAGCAGAAATCCTCATGGGACATCTCCACGAGGCTCTCCTGGAGGTAATTGGAAAGCCTTTGCATGAGGTTCCTGGGGAGAGCGGCCTCATTGTGTCCTCCGTAGTAAGAAACTTTTCCTCGCCAGGCTATCATCAAGTACTCTGGGATCATTGCCTTGCAGAGCATGGCGGCATATGGCCCTGGTTTTTGCTGGCTTTCACGCAGCATGCGTTCTTTCTCGGTCTCCGAAATTCTCAGCAGAGTGATGTCACTCATGGTGACCTACTTAGAATTAGGGGAATGTTACTATTGGGACTGCTTGCCTGTTCCTTTACAGAACTCTCACCGGCAGTTTACAGCCACGTGGTGGAGGCGGGAGAGGGGCAGCATACAGGGATCTTTCCCGGGGACAGCCACAAGGGGGTGGGAAAGGGGCAGAGTTCATGCTTGCCGGATTGCTGGCAGCAGGAACTGGCCAACGATAGGAGCATTGCTTTGAACGTGAAAGGAGGGCACAACTATAATTTAAGTTTTAAGCAGCCAAAAGTCTATGGCTTACCATGTCAGCCTGCTACCTGAATTCCGCTGTCCTGCCCCGGTTGTCTGATCTCCACTGCAAGACCCCAGGCACTGAATTCAAAGGCTGAAAATTCGACCTTGTCCTGAGTGCGCATGTGATAGGTGCTGTCATGGTCTTGTTCACAGAGAAAGACTATGTTCATTGTTCACAAAAAATTATCTTTGTGAGGAATTCACTCCCTTTTTCCCATCCCACAGCTGCGAATGTCTCCCGACCTACCATGCCACACGCCTCGCAGAAGCTGGTGCAGATTAGGCGGAGAAAGAAAAGGACACGGGACGACGTGTTCTCAGAACTTATGGGCTGCTCCCGAGCCGAGTCGTCACAGCAGACCCAGTGGAGGGAGAACATGTCTCAATACCAGCGAGCATACTGCGAACGGGAGGAGAGGTGGTGGCAGGAAGACCAGAAGGCGACTCAAACACTGCTTGGACTAATGAGGGAGCAAACGGGCATGCTCCGGCACCTTGTGGATGTTCTGCAGGACCGGAGGCAGGAGGACAGAGCCCCGCTGCAGTCTATCTCTAAAACGTCCCCTATGATCCACCAGTGCTTGCAGCACCATTGAAAAGTAGCCCTTTCGGTTAATGTACTGGCTGGCCTGCTGGTCCGGTCCCAGGATAGGGATGTGAGTTCCATCTATAGCCCCACCGCAGTTTGGGAATCCCATCGCGGCGAAGCCATCTATGATGACCTGGATGTTTCCAAGGGTCACTACCTTTGAGATCAGTAACTCAACGATTGTGTTGGCTACTTGCATCACAGCAATCCCCACGGTAGATTTCCCGACGCCGAAGTGATTCGTGACTGACCGGTAGCTATCTGGCTTTGCAAGCTTCCAGAGGGCTATGGTCACTCGCTTCTGGACAGTCAGGGCTGCTCGCATCCAGGTGTCCTTGCGCTTCAGGGCAGGGGACAGCAACTCACAAAGTTCCAGGAAAGTTCCCTTCCGCATACGAAAGTTTTGCAGCCACTGTGATTCATCCCAGACCTGCAGCACTATGCGGTCCCACCAGTCCATGCTTGTTTCCTGGGCCCAGAATCGCCATTCCACAGCATCAACATGACCCATTGTGACCATGATGTTCACTGCGCGGGGTTCCGTGCTTTGCGAGAAGTCTGTGCCACTCTCAGACTTCATGTCCTCACCGCGCTGCCATAGCCTCCTCTCCCGATTTCTCAGCATCTGCCTCTGGAAAAGGTGGATGATAAGCTGCGAGATGTTGAAATGGCCATAACTGCAGCAATGATCGCAGCGGGATCCATGCTCGCAGTGTTGTGGTGTCCGCGCTGTCACTTACCAGAAAAGTGCGTGAACTGATTGCCCGCCGGCGCTTTCAGGGAGGGAGGACGGGAGTGATGGTTGGATGACGACAGTTACCCAAAACCACCCTCAACACATTTTTTCCCTAGCAGGCACTGGGGGCTCGACCCAGAATTCCAATGGGCAGCGGGGACTGTGGGAACTGTGGGATAGCTGCCCACAGTACACCGCTTCCAATGTCGATGCTTGCCCCGTTAGTGTGGACTCACAAAGTCGAATTACTGTCCTTAGTGTGGATACACACGTTCGACTTTGTAATATCGATTCCACATATTCGATTTAAGTACAATCGAAATACTCTCGTAGTGTAGACATACCCTGAGGGTGAGATATTACCTGTAATCGATTTCTTAATGTATTAGGCTTAGATTTGCGTGTTTTTGCTTTATTTTGCTTGGTGACTTACTTTGTTCTGTCTGTTATTACTTGGAACCACTTACATCCTATTTTTTTATACTTAATAAAATCACTTTTGTTTATTAGTAGACTCAGAGTAAGGGATTAATACTTGTGGGAGCAAACAGCTGTGCATATCTTTCTATCAGTGTTATAGACGGCAGACAATTTATGAGTTTACCCCGTATAAACTTTAAACAGAGAAAAATGGATTTATTTGGAGTTTGGATCCCATTGGAAACTGGGTGTCTGGGTGCTGGAGTCAGGTAACCTGCAGAGGTGTTATCACTTAAAGCCTGTAGCTTTGGGGGCGTGGCCCAGACCCTGGGTCTGTGTTGCAACAGGCTAGCGTGTCTGGCTCAACAAAGCAGGATTCTGGAAGTCCCAAGATGGCAGGGAAAATGGGCTCAGAGGTAATTCCAGCATATCAGGTGACTGTCCCAAGGGGGTCTGTGTGACCGAATCCATCACACCTACATTTGGGGATCTGCTTCCTCAGTCTCCAAAAGAATGTTGCCTATTGAACATAGGAATGTTGATTTAAAATATAAAACCTCTTCCTTCATTTCCCCACCCATGCATTCCCCTATGAAATCCATTTAAATGTTCTCCACCAAATAGCAATACAACAGGACTCATCATTTGGAACTCCTCATTTTTCACTGTTGATTTGGTGGAATTCTCTTTAAGAGCGTCGGTAACAAGTTATTCAGATGCATTTGCATGATATTTTTCAATCTTCCTACTTCGCCTCACCAAAACATGACTGTAATTACACATATTTTGCTCATATTTGCTGGTAACTAAAATGAATGTATTTGTGTGTCTTCAGGCCCAATCCTTCAAATGCTTTATACACATGTGTAACTTTTCTTGTGTGTGTAATCCCTTTGGGCCTCATTTTCCTTTCACTTATACCACTGTATATCAAGAGAATCTGCCCTGGAGTTAAACTACTGTAAAACTTGTGTGAGGACAGAATAAATTCAAAGAGATTATTTGCCTGGCAAAGAATTTGCATGACTAGACCTTAATCTAGTTCCCCACTCACAATGAACAGTCGTCATCTGTAACCATCCTATGTCACCATTTGTCTACACCTGCTAACAAGGTTTGTTTTTTAGTTTGATACTAATTCTCATCTGGTGTTGCATTTCCAGAGCCAGGGCCCGTCCAGCAGAAAACACATGAAGGCTATTAATAATATAATACTTGGTGGCATTTTCAAAAAGAATAACATTTTTATAGCAAATGTGACTGTTTTTCATCAGTACTTCACATAAAATAGTTGGTCACAAATGTGTCACCAACCCTAAGATTCTTTCAGCCTTTTGCAGTCTCAAGTAAAGACATCTCATATTATAAAATAGAAAGTTTATTTTAAACTTCCCCTCTAAGGCACAAATTCATGTCAAACCAGATCACATAAGTAGATGCTCACATGAATCTTTCCATGTATTTAATTACATGCCAAATTTAACATGTAGTGTAAATTAGGATCTAAAATATCAAGTGAGTGGCAGAAATATGAGTAGAGATGAAGACAAAATATTGTGTAGACATAAAACTCACCTATATTTATCTATATCTAATTTATTCTTTTTGCAGTCATTTTGCCATAGTCTGAAGAACCACAACCTTGAACTCGAATAAGTAACATCCTTAGAGCTCACTTGTAAAAGTTACCAAGCTAACTAGTGTTCTCCTTTTAGTTTCATGACTAAGAGCAAGCCGAAAAGCCTGCCAAAAATCATGCCGAAACAAAAATGCAGATTATTGCAAGCCCTGAAGCCAGGGGAGCTTTTATCATAATACCAGAACCACATTCATGTCCTAATGATATCAATATACAAGTAACCCTTTTTACAGAGGATATTTTGTGAATGTGAAAAGTGCCAGCACAAAATGGGTGAGGTGAGATGGGTGATTTAAAATGTACTTTATTAGTTATAGCAAATGGCTTGATTTTCAGAGTTCTTGAGTACCCACTGTGACAAATTGGGCGGCGTTCTGTCTGTGTCACTTCTGATTTTTTTGATTTTATGAAATTGTATCATGAAATTACTCGTGTCACGGAAAGCCTATTTGTAGGTGGACCCCTCATGAGTTAGCAGGGTTTGCACTTTGTCTCTGCCAGGAGAGAGACAATATTGAGTGATCATCACTTAATGATCCTCTATTCAAAATCAAATTCCTTGGGACAATGGTTTGTTCTATCTGGGAGAAGACACTTCCTTCTCTTGTCTGAGGGGAGGGGGCTTGGAAGTAATGGAAAGTTACCAGAAGAAGAAACAATGCAGGTGACACTGTCAGATGCCTATAAAAGGACTCAAAGCAGGACTGAGGGAGAAAGCCATGTTGCATCAGATTAAAATGAGGGTGTTAAACTGTAATCAGAAGCTCCAACTTTTGGCGTGGAGCTCTGGGAAAAATGTGTGTTTAAGTACTGGGGGTATGAAAGGTCAGCATTATGTCCAGAGGATCTAAGTGGCTGGACAGCAGGTTTCAATATTTGGAAGGTGAGTCGCAGGTAGAAGGTCTACACCTAGTGTGCCTAGGGACCCTGAGTCTGGCACAGTGGCTAGACTCCATTCAGACTCGAAAAGCTTAAGACACCCCAGGGGATCCAGAGCACGGAGGGTTGGGTTCCCCCCTCAGCAGCCTAGGTGGGCAGCAAGGAAGAGACATTCACCAGGAAATGTGACATCCAAATCTGCTATTGGCCTCAATGAAAGTTGCAGGAGCACAGACCCTTTGAAAATCTACATTAAATGACCACTTTTCAATTAAAAACTAGGCGGCACTTCAGTGTGTGTACAATGAAGCACGTTCCTGAGCACTCAGATACATGTTTTAAATAACTAATAGTTAAAATATGACATCAGTGGCTTGTTCTTTTTATTAAAGCATAAAGAGCATGCATTTAACACATTACTTTTATTTAAACATTGCATAGCTAGCATGACACCCAGGCAACTAGAGCTTGATGTTGTCTGCAACCTGCAGCTCCCCACAGTCCTGAACTCTGCCTTCCAAATTGAAGGATAACCTTTGTTCTTGGCAGCCACATGCACATCCTTACATAACGATAAAATATACTCCAGACAGTGACTGTATGCTCTGACCTTCCCTCTCCCTCTCATTCACTGTTCTCCTGATTCCACCCTACTCTCACTAGCCTCTATCCTTCTCTCCCTCCCTCATCCATTTAATGTCCCTTCCTTGCCTTCTCCATCCCTTTGTCTTTCCTACTTATTTGCTTCCATTCAGAACTCATCCCTTTCTGGCCCCCAACCATATTAAAAACCTCACTACAAACACACATGCACATGCACACACAAAGGAACATTTAAGAGTTACCAAGGCTTCGTATAAGGTAAATTATTGGTACATTTCAATCGAACATCCTAAAGAGGACCTGCATTCTGTACTGAACTCATAAATAGCCCATGTGAAAAGGAGACAAGAAAATAGCATGCATACTTTTCAGACAGCCTTCATTGCAAAAAAACAGATTTAAAGACAGAGCCTTGTTACTAGAAGCAAAAAGAGCTGAAGTGGATTACCTTTGGCTTTTCTTTCACTTCATCAGCAACACATGAGAAGATACAATTTTGACAGGAAAATAAAAGGAATTAACAAAATAGTAACCAAAGACATGTTCCAACTTTAGATCTCAATTATAGCTTACATTGCTCAAAGCTAGGAAATGCACAAACATCTAATACATATGAACAAGAGAAATCAAACAAAAGAGAACACAATATTAGCTTCTTCTGCTTTCCTGTTTTTCTAATTAAAACTACAACCTATACAACTACAAATGTAACACAAAGGGTATGTCTACACCCAGCCGCTAATTCGGCGGCTGGCAATCGAAGTTCTGGGTTCGACTTATCGCGTCTTGTCTGGACGCGATAAGTCGAACCAGGAAGTGCTCGCCGTCGACTGCGGTACTCCAGCTAGACGAGAGGAGTACCGTGGAGTCGACGGGGGAGCCTGCCTGCCGCGTCTGGACCGAGGTAAGTTCGAACTAAGGTACTTCAAACTTCAGCTACGTTATTCACGTAGCTGAAGTTGCATACCTTAGTTCGATTTGGGGGTTTAGTGTAGACCAAGCCAAAGTAATATTATGGGGAGACAGGGTTTAAAGATAAATTGGTAGCAACCTAATGCTGATAATATAAACCAAAAATTAAAGCGTCTTCAAAATGCAAATTACATTTAATATTTTCTGCTAGAATTATTTTTGCTACACCTTAAAAAAGAAAAAAAATAGTATATTTACAAGATTTAAATGAACAATATAATTAAGAGAAATGGCCAAAACTCAAAACTAGCCTGCTTAAATTTGATAGCCAGGAACACAACATTACTTCCGCTCTCCCAAATTCTACTCCACCTTCCGCCTTTTGCATTTTCAAAAATAGAAATTCACCATGCAGCATTGTGAACACACATATGCTAGATGGGGGTTCTCAAACTGGGGGTCAGGACCCCTCAAGGGGTCTCAAGGTTATTACATGGGGGGTCGCGAGCTCTCAACCTCCAACCCAAATGCCACTTTGCCTCCAGCATTTATAATGGTGTTAAATATATTTAAAAGTGTTTTTAATTTATAAGGGGTCACTCTCAGAGACTTGCTATGTGAAAGGGGTCACCAGTAAAAAAGTTTGAGAGCCACTATGCTAGATGTAATATAGGTGTCAGGCTGACTATGGCTTGCCTAGGTGCTTATCTTATGAAAAATTAACTGATTTTTTTTTCTTATAAAGCAGGAAAGGAGTTTTGCCCTCCATCCTTCCCCACACCAAACAATAATACAAAGAATAATAAATAAATAAATAAATCAGCAGCATCCCAGAGAATCAACCAGGAGTCAAAAGTGTGGAGCTCACTGTGCCAATGGACAGGTAGCAGAAATAGAGAGAGGCAGGCCAGTGTGGGTGAAATGGAAAAGAGAGGGGGCCCAAAGTGCCGTGGAGGGTGTGGGGAAGGAAGAGGTGGGAAGGTGCAAAGCGTCTCAAAGGGATTGTTATGCGGAAGGGTGACTAGAGATCTAACATCCAAGGGGGAGAAGCAGCTTGCCTAAGAAAGCCTGAGGGAGGAAAGGGGCAGAATATGAGGTGTAGGGGGGAGAAGAATCCAATGGGGTATGTGAAAAAGATGGGGAAGAGCTGTGAAAGAGAAGGAAAGGGCCAAGTGCACTGGGGAAGCAAAATGGTTAGAGGAAAAAAATGCACAAAAGATGGGAAGTAGTACTAATCATACTAAGAATGCACAGAGTAAGGGATGTTGAATAAAATATGTGGCCTTGAGAAAAAAAAAAAAGTAATCTTAAATGCAATATTTTATGTCACTAGTTAAAGTAGCACATTCTGCAGTGTGTGATGATTGCTAAATGGATTTCTTGCCGCTGATGTTTTCCCCCTGTCCCACAGTAATTCATCTCACACCACTCAATGAATTTGACATCCCTTCTAGGGTAGCAGTTTTCAACCTGTGTTCCTGGGGGTCTGCTGATTATGCCTAAGGGGTCCGGGAAAGGTTGTCATTACCACAGAACAGTGGTTTTCAACCTGTGGTCTACGGACCCCTGGGGATCCACAGATCATGTCTAAGATTTCCAAAGGGGTCCGCATGTCCATTCAAAATTTTTGGGGTCTGCAAATGAAAAAAGGTTGAAAACCACTGCTCTAGGGAAACTGATGTAATATCAAATACTGTTAATGCTTGTGGCCTGCTCTTCAGGGATTAGAGTGCATCCATGAGCCTGCAACATCACAAACAGCCTCATTTGACTGCCATAGATGGCAGGGGGCAACTGGTGACACAAGGAGCTCCCCTCCCCCCCCGTCCACATCTGGATGGGGATCCTCATAGACTCATAGACTTTAAGGTCAGAAGGGACCATTATGATCATCTAGTCTGACCTCCCACATGATGCGGGCCACAAAGCCGTCCCAACCCCTTTCCCTTGACTCTGCTGTTGAAGTCCCCAAATCCTGTGGTTTAGAGACTTCAAGTAGCAGGGAATCCTCCAGCTAGCGACCCCTGCCCCATGCTGCGGAGGAAGGCGAAAAACCTTCAGGGCCTCTGCCAATCTACCCTGGAGGAAAATTCCTTCCCGACCCCAAATATGGTGATCAGTAGAACCCCGAGCATGTAGGCAAGATTCTCCAGCCAGACCCTCATTGGCCATTGATACTATTTACCAGCGATGGCACGCTGTTCATTTGACTAGAATCATGTTATCCCATTAAACCATTCCCTCCATAAACTTATCTAGCTTAATCTTAAAACCAGACAGGTCCTTCACCCCCATAGTTTCCCTCGGAAGGCTGTTCCAATATTTCACCCCTCTAGCGGTCAGAAACCTTCGTCTAATTTCAAGCCTAAACTTCCCCACGGCCAGTTTATATCCATTCGTTCTCGTGTCTACATTAGTACTGAGCTGAAATAATTCCTCTCCCTCCCTGGTATTTATTCCTCTGATATATTTAAAGAGAGCTATCATATCCCCCCTCAGCCTTCGTTTGGTTAGGCTAAACAACCCGAGCTCCTCGAGTCGCCTTTCATACGACAGGTTTTCCATTCCTCTGATCATTCTAGTGGCCCTTCTCTGTACCCGTTCCAGTTTGAGTTCATCTTTTTTAAACATCGGAGACCAGAACTGCACACAGTACTCCAAATGAGGTCTCACCAGCGCCTTGTACAACGGAAGCAGCACCTCCTTATCCCTACTAGATATACCTCGCCTAATGCATCCCAAGACCATATCGGCTTTTTTCACCGCCACGTCACATTGTCGACTCATAGTCTACCAGGACTCCGAGGTCTTTCTCCTCCTCCGTTACTTCTAACTGATGCGTCCCCAGCTTGTAACTAAAATTGTTGTTAGTCATCCCTAAATGCATCACCTTACACTTTTCACTATTAAATTTCATCCTATTTCTGTTACTCCAATTTACAAGGTCATTCAAGTCTCCCTGCAGAATATCCCGATCCTCCTCCGAATTGGCAATACCTCCCAACTTTGTGTCATCCGCAAACTTTATCAGCCCACTCCTACAATTGGTTCCAAGGTCAGTAATCAGGGGATTTGTTTTCCCAAAGATCCTGACCTCTTCTATGTTTTTTTGGCTCATTCTGCATCCCTCTGGCCCTACACCACACATAGCCGCAGATGCCTTAGACTTGTCCATTTCCATCTGCACTTTTTTATGAATAAGGGAAACATTTGGTCTCTGGATTTTACTTAATTGATCTTTAATTCCTTGACAAATACTGGGTTGCTATTTTACTCCTAGATACTCCATTTGCCAGAAGCACAAGAAAAAATCTTTATGGGGACTGGCAGTGGCCTGTGATCCCAGTTGAAATATGTCTGACTATACCACCAAATTTGTCCAAGATTACCAGGTAGGATATTAGGCTACCTTGAAAGGTATTTTACTTCTGTTTTAGGAGGCTATAAAAATCATGGGATTGGGTAGTTTTTTCTGTGAAAGAGGAAGAGGGGAAATAGAAATTTTTCTATAATAAACCTTGAATTTTTCTGCATTTCTGTAAATCAAGGAAGAATACAAATTTCTCTGGCTTCATTGTAGACGTTTTATAAAGCTGAATGAACAAAGTTCGTAAATGTAGCAGTCCTCACTGTCAACCAAATTATGAATTTTGAAGATTGTTAGAGAGATGTTATGCTCCTACAGGTTTGGCAGGTAAGACATTGCACCCTGTCACATCATGCAAACACTTGAAATTTGTCTACTGAAAGGAAGTCCTTACACAGTGCATTACTTTAAGGACTTAAAATAGTTCTAGAATTTTTCCCTTTTTAGTTTTAATGAGTTACTTGATCAAGTTCAAAATATCAGATTCCATATATCAGAACCATATATCAGATTCAGAGTAATGATTAAACAGTTCCACTGATATTAGACTTTTGCAGTTAAAACAGCTTTGTGTTCCACATGACCACAGATAAACCCACATTAATTTAATATTAAGGCTTTGTATTTGCTAGGAAATTGCATTCCATCTTTTTTCAGACAGACCTTTCTATCACTTTCAAGATCAGAAAGAAGCTTTACAAAGAAAATATGTTTTTAATTGGAATTAAAATCCATACAGGCTCTCCAAGGTTCCATGACAGAGCAGTTAAAACATCTTTTTCAAAGTATCTCACTCTGACCATTTAAAAAGAAGATTCAGAAGAATGGGAAATTTTGCACCTTTGTTCCAGTTTTTGTTTTGGAAAAAATCATTGTACTTTTAAGAACCCCTCTGGATTTAAAATCTGCAGATCAAAACATGTCTGCATTCCTAATGTACACAGTTTTCATTCCAAAAAAAAAAAAAAAGAAGAAGAAGAAGAAGAAGAAAAATCAAGTCTTTTGTAAATCTTCTTATCTTCAGAAGATTAATTTCCTTGAGGAGAGACTTAGATTTTGCACTGGAGAATACTGAGACAAATCTTGCCATAGCTTGGAACAGTCTATTTGAGACTCTATAAAGCAGTCAGCTAGAGTATAAAAACATTTTTGTGAAAGACAAATGTTGGGAAAATCCTGTATTTACATGTAGTTAAAACATTCTAAATCTTCAGCGAGTCCCATCCAAGATTATGACTTGGCTGTCATCTGAAATGTACAGTCTCCTTCTCGGACCTGAAAGAGTACAATTGTTGCAACATAGGAACAAGAAGTAGGGAAAATAATGGCACTTTTTACTTTTACCACCTTCCTGAAATGGGGTCATTTATAGTATGGTTGGCTTGTTGGTGTAGCAAGGAATCCTGAACTCCTGGTATTTGTCAGGGTGACCAGACAGCAAATGTGAAAAATCGAGACAGGGTGGGGGTTAATAGGAGTCTATATAAGAAAAAGACCCAAAACACGGGACTGTCCCTATAAAATCGGGACATCTGGTCACCCTAGTACTTGTAGGTGGGAGGCATTTTAACTGATGCATTTATCCTACTTGTACATGCCCTGTAAATCTCAGGCCTCATTTCTATCCATACTAAAATCAATAATATTTTCTTCCTGGACTAATCCACACTCTAAAAACATCCCCAATAAAATTTAAAAATAAACAAAGCAATTAAAGTTTAATGTCAAACACACTTGCATATCACATAAGTCCTCTCATTCAGATTTCTTTAAGAGCAGTCTAAACTAACAGGTTGCCCCCAAATGACTTATTAATTCAAAATGTTAGAATGAAATGAATAGCTTTTTAATTAATAATTTAGAAATTTTTCAGATTATCTTCAGTGAATAGCAACAAAGATTTTAACTACTGGTAGTTGTTTTCAATGGGAATATACTTTTGTAAAGACATTTAGATTTTTTAAAAATATTCTACAGAGGAAGTGAAAAGCAATTAACTTTATTTTTCCACACATCAGACTTACCATGGAAAAGCCAATTTCTCTTCCCTAAACTGAACATTCAACTGTCCCTAACCTGTACCAGTTCACATAGAGTTTTTCTATTCTTAAATGCTTGACTCATTTCCCATCTTACACCCCATTTTTTCTCACTAATCATTTTAGCTAAACCAAATCACTTAACTTTGTTACTGATCATTCCTTCTACATAATATGCCATGTTTATTTCCTGTCTTCAGGTCACTAAAGTATAAAGGAAACTTTGCCTTGCACCAATCTTGTCTCCAATTTGTAACCACCATACCCAATCTCTATCAATTTATCACTACTCTCTTGAATTAGAATTTCATGATCAATACCATCAAGTGCTACCAGTTTAAAACTATGGAAAATCCACAGATGTCAATATCTTTCATAGAAGTTTGTCAATTAACTACAGCTACCATTTTGTATCTACTCCTCAGGATCATTGTTTAAAATATTAATATTTATTCTTTGATATTAATTATTTATTTATTATACAGAGGCTTAAATGATCTCTGTGTTGAATAGAAACAGGCAGGGAGTTCCCTGGCCATAACTAAGCAAGTCATAGTGGCATTTTCAAACCTTTCTGAAAATATACTTTTTATTTCAAAATATACTTTTACATTACCAATAGAATTGAAACTTGTAAATTGTGCTTTTAAAGGCTGAGCATAAATGCAGGGGATCTCTCCTTTCTGGAAGCAAATCTAAAAGGCAACCATGATGTACAGTTTGTCTCATGGGTCCACCAGAGTTCTCACGTTGATGACACTGTATTCAATCATATATACAAAACTTTCATATAGCAACCTATCAAAAGTCATCTTTAAATACAGGTTGATTATGTTTACTTTTTCAACCCTGTTAGCGTTCTCTTGCAAGAAATTAATCTAATTAGTTATATATGACCTCCCTTTTATTTGTACTGATCATCCACTGATGTGCCTACATATTGAGAAGCAAAAACATAAATAAGGGGAAAATTTTCTAAATGACAAAAATAGTGAAAGCCCTAATGAGAAACACTCAGATTTGTTTTAACTCTGTGTCACAGCCCAAGGGAGGTGATAGCCTTCATATTTTATACCTTGCTTGAACTGAAATGAGACAGGTGGAATTACTGTATGATGTCCCTACCAATAAACCAGGAATAAAGAAAACTCATTACTATACAGCAGCAAGACCTATAATGTCATTAATGCAGCCCTCTTCTTGATGCAAGAATGTTATTTATTTAGACAATGTGCTAACTGTAGCTTCTTGCACACAAGGCATTTTCATATCCAATGAACTGGATTAGGAATTTCCTGTCAAGTCTGATTCTTCATAAATCTCTACCACCTCTGAGAAAGGTTTATCTATTAAAATAATAAATGCCCCTTCCCCGTTCTTTTACATCTTCTATCCATCTCTAAGAATATAAATAAATTAAATTTCTCAACAATCTTAATACAGAAGTGTTATTATCCCCCTTTACTTGTGAGGGTGATCAAAGGACAGAGAGATCAAGGGTAAAATTTTAAAAAGTGTTTTCAAAACTGCTCACTTAGACCCAGATTTGTAAAGATATTTAGGCATTGCTGCACTCAGCATTTCAATATCTAACTCATTAAGGAAGCTTAATATTTCAAAAGTGATTTAGGCACTTAGGAACTGAAATCCCATTGAACGTTTTTACCTTTGGATAGCCACATCCAATTATTGTGATATTCACTGTACCCCCATACTAAATATATGCTGCCCCAAGAATAGAATAGCATAATTAACTAGCTATGGGAAGCAAAACTGTAAAGATGTTAAAGATGCCAGATTGCTGGATAGTGACCAGTATGTCAAATACATTTAACTATACCCAATACAACTGGCTACTCTCATGTGAGCCATGTAACACTGGTCTACAATTTTTGAGAAGTCGTCTGCTTCAGAGATAAAATGTGCTATTTATTATGTATTTTGATGTACTGAATTCAAATATGACAATTAAAACAACTGATTGGCTACTGTTTCTAAGATATTTAAGTTTTTACATTTTATGTCTATGTATATTGTGTAGATAGTAGAGTTTTAATCATAAATTGTAAACCTAGGTCTTTTCATGTGTTTATGGTTGCTTTACATGATAATATTTCACCTGTCATGTTTATGTAACACTTTAAAAATCAGCAAAAGGGTTATATAAAAAAAAGTTATTAGGAAACAAAAGGCAAAAAAACATTATGTACATAGTTTAGTCCTATTCAGTGCCTACTCGGCGCTTCTTGGCTCGTCTCTTGTATTCATTAAATGGAGCATCTCTTGTTACTGTCCAGCAATAGTCTGCAAGCATTGATGGGCTCCATTTGCCCTGATAGCGTTTCTCCATTGTTGCAGTGTCCTGGTGAAATCGCTCGCCGTGCTCGTCGCTCACTGCTCCAAAGTTCGGTGGAAAAAAAATCTAGATGAGAGTGCAAAAAATGTATCTTTAGTGACATGTTGCAACCAAGGCTTTTGTATGCCTTGAGGAGGTTTTCCACCAACAACCTGTAGTTGTCTGCCTTATTGGTTCCGAGAAAATTGATTGCCACTAACTGGAAGGCTTTCCATGCCGTCCTTTCCTTGCCACGCAGTGCATGGTCAAATGCATCATCTCGAAGAAGTTCACGAATCTGAGGACCAGCAAAGACACCTTCCTTTATCTTAGCTTCACTTAACCTTGGAAATTTTCCACGGAGGTACTTGAAAGCTGCTTGTGTTTTGTCAATGGCCTGGACAAAGTTCTTCATCAGACCCAGCTTGATGTGTAAGGATGATAACAAAATCTTCCTTGATTCAACAAGTGGTGGATGCTGAACACCTTTCCTCCCAGGCTCCAATGACTGTCGGAGTGGCCAATCTTTCTTGATCTCTTGCACGACTATCCCATTCGCAGAGAAAACAGCAGTACTTTGTGTATCCAGTCTGCAGACCAAGCAAGAAATCAACAACCTTCAAATCGCCACAAAACTGCCACTGATGTTGGTCATAGTTTATGCACCTCAAAAGTTTCATGTTGTCATAGGTTTCCTTCATATAGACTGCATGACCAACTGGAATTGATGGCAAAACATTGCCATTATGCAGTAAAACAGCTTTAAGACTTGTCTTTCATGAATCAATGAACAGTCTCCAATCATCTGGATCGTGAACGATGTTGAGGGCTGCCATCACACCATCGATGTTGTTGCAGGCTACAAGATCACCTTCCATGAAGAAGAATGGGACAAGATCCTTTTGACGGTCACGGAACATGGAAACCCTAACATCACCTGCCAGGAGATTCCACTGCTGTAGTCTGGAGCCCAACAGCTCTGCCTTACTCTTGAGTAGTTCCAAATCCCTGACAAGGTCATTCAGTTCACCTTGTGTTAGGAGGTGTGGTTCAGAGGAGGAGTATGGGAGAAAATGTGGGTCCTGCGACATTGATGGTTCAGGACCAGAAGTTTCATCCTCTTCCTCGTTTGACTCAAGTGAGAATGATTCTGGTGCATCAGGAACCGGCAGTCCTTCTCCGTGGGGTACTGGGCGTATAGCTGATGGAATGTTTGGATAATGCACAGTCCATTTTTTCCTCTTTGACACACCTTTCCCAACTGGAGGCACCATGCAGAAGTAACAATTGCTGGTATGATCTGTTGGCTCTCTACAAATCATTAGCACTGCAAAAGGCATATATTTCCTTTTCCTGTTCAACCACTGGTGAAGATTTGTTGCACAAGTGTTGCAGCATATGTGTGGGGCCCACCTCTTGTCCTGATCTCCAATTTTGCAGCCAAAATAAAGGTGATAGGCTTTCTTAACCATTGTGGTTATACTGTGCTTTTGTGATGCAAAAGTTACTTCACCACAAACATAGCAGAAGTTATCTGCACTGTTCACACAAGTTTGAGGCATCTCTGCTCACTTTGGCTAAACAGAAATGTGTCCCTTTGCAAAATCAAACACTGACAAATAAGAGAGCACGGCACTGTTTGATTTCTAGAGCTGATATAGGGCAATTTGTTCAGCAGAGTGATGTAAGCTTCGTTGTGATTGCATCATCCATGACTTCTAGGAATAACATGATGCAATTCCTATCACGTATGATGCAATACCAGCTTCAGATTACATCATTCAATGTTTTGCCTAAAAAGCAAGTACTGTCCAAACCCAGTCATAGATTTATTCATAGATCCAGTCAAAGATGTATTTTAGTCATTTCTGGTTTAAATTGAGATCCCTTCCCTTTATAACTCACTTATCCTCCGCCATTCCCAAGTCAAGGATCGTATATACTGACCCAATAGCATATCTTGAAAACTAGAGCCAATCAACAATTTTAAGCATCATTTTCGTTCTCAGTGACCCAGAATTAGTAAAGTTTGACTACATTTATTTCAGAAGTATTTTGGCTGTAGAGCAGTGTAATGGTTCACTCCGCAACGGTCTTGCTTCTGCTTTCCGTGTGTCTCTCATGATAGTGAGCATCACAGTTGCACTCTATGCAGTTTTAGTCTATTCAGGTCTTTACACTATGGCATTACCATGGAATCTGAGCAACTCAGATGAGCCAGGGGAACCTCTTAATATGTAGATAGCAGGAATATTAGCAAGTTTCCCACTCTTGTCCATTGTCTTTTACAATTGTCTAAACATCCAATTTAACTGTGCAATGAACCTTCCATCTAAAGATGGTATGATGTAGTGCTTATTCCCTGGCTCTCAAAGAATTTTGTGAGGAAGAGGGGAGGGCTTCTTTTTGTTTGTTTTATTTTGTTTAATAGCACTGTTGTATTATAGTGTTTGCCATGAAATGTGGGGCTACAAATGCTAAATGTTTTCTAGTAGCAGGGAATGAAAGAGCAAAGTACTATAAAACACGATCCATGTGCTTTTTTTTTTGGGGTGGGGGCGCAAAACAGCCTCAACACTTAGGTACAAAAAGAATGCTTCAAAGCAACCCTTCAAGTGTGCTTTCTTCTCATAACTGTCTCAGAAACAGTGCCTTTTTTCTTGGTGATATGTTTTGTTATTATGTCTCTAAACTCTAATCCAAGTAATTGAAAGACTATTGTGAGCAATAACAGAAAGGCAAAGAAACATTAAGTGTTTTTTTTCTTAAGTGTCCTACAGATTAAGAGTGTTAGAGTGTTTCTTTTCTTCAATATTAAGTTTTTTTGTGTGTGTTTGCATTTTTGTTTTTTTATCCTTACACCACAATCAGGGTTAACCAGATATATTGTGCGACAATTCAGTAGTTACTTTGCATAGTGTAAGTTGGTCTGAGTATTTGTTACATCTAAGGTAAGTAAAGGGGAAGCCAAAAGTGAAAGCCTTGAATTCTGATAGTGGAATGTAGTTCTGACTCAAGCAGATAAAAGCACTGACTTAAGCACTGGTCAAAACACCATGAGAGCAATCAACCACCATTCACAGCCAAAAACATTTTTTTCCCCTGGGCAATAATGAAATTCCCAGATGCCATTGAATTTAATAATAATAAAGGGAAAAATATTGTGTGTGTGGGGGGGAAGAATACAAAGTGGCAATGTTATTATAATACAAGCTTAGCCAGAACTAAGTTTTGTCCAGCTCCACGTGTGCCATTTTATGTAAACTATTTAACGTGTTTATTTATATAGTTACCAATTAGCTTGCACAATAAACTCTGTCTTTAAAAAATGTGATACAGTGCTTGTGCAGCCCTGGTGATTGAAGCCCTCTGTTTATTTATAGGGAAGCAGCAACAGTAGCAAGTCAAGCTTCCCATACACACTGCCCTGCCAGCATGTCTCACCCCTGATGTGTTGGAGGAAGTGAATTTTCTTTAGCAGTAATGGGCAATTTTGAGTCTCCATGGTTCATGCAATTCTTGTCCCCACTGCTGAGCGTGCTAATTAGTGCAAAGCATAATAGTGACTTCATGATATGGGAGCTGGAACGGACATCCACCAAAAATGCAGTAGAGGGTGTCGGAGAAAAGAACAACTTAATCAATGCTGAATTAGGCTGGATTCATACTGCCGACCTATAGACAAAAGATTCTGAAGCTCATTAGCAATTACTTGCGTTCAGTCTACTAATGTGAATCATTGATTGCTAGTGTAAGGCCAAAAGGGACCATTAGATCATGTAAGTCTGACCTCCTTTACATCACAAGCCATTACATTTCACTCAATTGCCCCTGTGCTGAGCCCAATAACTTGCATGGCATAATTTTCAGATCACATCCAGTCTCTGATCTGAAGACATAAAAAGATAGGGAATCCACCAATTCCCTTGCTAGTTTGTTCCAGTGGTTAGTCACCATCACTGTTAAAAATGTGTGCCTTATATCAAATTTGTATTTGTCCAGCTTCAGCATCCAGCCATTGGTTCTTATCATTTTCTCTGCTAGGTTAAGGGTTCAGAGTAGCAGCCGTGTTAGTCTATATCCGCAAAAAGAACAGGAGTACTTGTGGCACCTTAGAGACTAACAAATTTATTTGAGCATAAGCTTATAGCCCACAAAAGCTTATGCTCAAATAAATGTGTTAGACTCTAAGCTGCCACAAGTACTCCTGTTTTTTTTTTTTGGTAGGTTAAAGCACCCTTTAGTACCCAGGGTTTTCTCCCAATGGCCGTACTAATACATAAATCAAGATACCTCGTGAGTCTCTGTTTTGATAAACTAAACGGATTGAGATCTTTAAGTATCTCACTAGTAGACAATTTCCCCAGCCCGCAAATAATTTTTGTGACTCTTTTCTACATCCTCTCCAATTATTCAACCTCTTTTAAAATGTGGAAACCAGAACTGTACACAGTATTCTTAAACTGGTCTTTCTAATGCCATATACAGAGGGAAAATCACCTCCCTACTTCCACTCTTTTCTCTTGTTTATACAACCAAGGATTGAATTATCTTTGTTTGTCACAGCATTGCACTGGGAGCTTATTTTGAATTACTTGTCCACTATGATCCCTACATCCTTTTCAGAGTCTTTGCTTTCCAGGATACAATACTCCATTCTGTAGGTATGGCCTGCATTCCTCATTGCCAAGTATGAAAGTTTGCATTTGACTATATTAAAACACATTGTATTTGAATGGACGCAGCTTGCCAGGCAATCCAAATCCCTTTGTACAACTGCCCTGGCCTTATTATTATTCATGATTCTGTCAATTTTTCTGTCCACAAATTTTATCAGCAATGATTTTATGTTTACTTACAGATCATTGACAAAAATGTCAGATAGCATCAGGCCTTATACCAGTCCCCGCAGAACCCCACTAGTAACTTCCCCATTCAAAGATGATTCACCACTGACAACTACTTTGAGAGCTGACAGGTCATAATCCATATAACGTGCTTTATTGATATTATATAATGTTATTTTTAAAATCAGAATGTCATATGGTACTAAGGCAAATGCCTTACAGAAATTTATTACATCTACACAGTTACCTTTAGCAACCAAACTTATAATATACTCAAAGAATAAAATCAGGTTTGTTTGACAATACTTATTTTCTGGTAAACCATGTTGACTAGCATTAATTATATTCCGATCTTTTAATTATTTACTAATGGAATCCCATAACAGCTTTTCCATTATTTTCCTTGGGACTGATGTCAGACTAAGTGGCCCTTAATTACCCAGGTTGTCCTACTTGCTCTTTTTGAATAGTGGTACAATATTAGCACTCTTCCAGTCTTGGGAAATTTCAAGGTTTATGAAAAGTGAACATCAACAAGCCAGTTAGCTCCTCAGGCAACAGTTTTTGGATAGTTGGGTGCAAGTTATTTGGGCCTAATGATGGTCTCTAGCCCTGCCAACCATGGATTTTTCCCTGTCTTCCCTTATGATCACGGGTGTCTAAACAATCACTAACTTCCAGTGCAGTGACTAATTCATCATAATGAGGTCTAAAATGTTGGGTGCAATGACTTATATATAAGAAAATTATCTATATCTTTTAGAAACTTCAATAATGTTTTATTACTGGCTGGATGGGACCTCCCGCATGCATCTCCCAAATTATAGTCCCCATACCAGAGGGGTTTTTTTTGCCCCCCCCCCCCCGACATATTACAGACATACCCAAGTACTTGCGTTACTCCTTCAAGAGTGAAGCTGGTTTTCTGTCAAGATAAATAAGTTCTGACCTTTGCATAGCAAAGAGGGATGGTATTCTACTCTTTGCACACACACACACACACACACACAGCTCTCAGCCTTCTTCCAACAATCTCTATTGTGTGTTCATCTCATTCTTGAAGGGAAAACGCCCATTAACCAAATACAAATACTAAATACAAATACTAAAAAATACAATATTAAAAATACAATATTAAAAATTCTCCTCCTAACATGTTTGTCCATCATAAAATTTCAGCAATTATGCCATGATCCTCACACTGTCATATTTCCCCTCCTCATGGCTCATCTTCCTCTTCTATGAAGAGGAGCCCACTGAAGGGCAACTATTTGTGAACTAGTACTAGAATGTTGGATTCCTGGGTTCTATTCTGACTCTGGGAAAGGGAATTCTCTTGTAGACCATCTGGGGATTAAGGCCTTGGTTAATAAGGATTGTGAAATGCACAGACATTAAGATCAAGCAGTAGAAGAACAAGGCACAGAACTCCTGGGTTCTCACCTAGTAGCTCAATGCACCTTCTCCTAGCCTACCTGGTATTGTATTAGTCTCTCTCTGGATGTTTTATAAATTGTATGGGAATATGTGACAGACCTGCAAAATGTGTGACACTTGGCAGCATTAAGCTTAGCAGTACCATTAACAGGCCTTGTTTTCAATTGCTAAAAATAAAGCCCTAATCACTGCCACCACACTTCAGACATAGGCCAAAATTTTCTACAGTAGGAGCCTATAGGTAGGCCCTAAGTCTAAAATTAGACACCCATAGGTGGAATTTACAAGAGTACCTAAGGGATTTAGTCCCATTGAATATAATGGAAGTTGGAGTTGATGTCAATGGGACTTATGCTCCTAAATCACCTAGGCATTTTTAAAAAAATTCCCACTCATGGGCACCTATATGTGGATTTAGAAGCTTAACTTAAGGTTCCATGTTTGAACGTTTTGGCCATGGTGCCTAACTCAGCCACCAATTACCTTTATAAACCTTCTTCATAAGCATCTGTCTCCAGTTTGGCTTTTAGACCATGGTTATTTTTTTCTAAAGCCTAATGAGCTTAAGCCTTATTGAAAGTTAATGAGATTTAATTTCGTGTCTTTTGAAAATGAGACCAGTGCTTTCGAAAAAAATTACCACTCTTCTATTGCTATCCCACCGCCTCAGAAATGCACATATTATCAACAGCTGTCATATATTTCCAGACCTGCTTGCTCCTCTATCCTTGGGCTTGGGCCTGGACTTTTGAAATGTTGAAGCCTGTCATCTAATTTAAGCAGGACATGGAACTGGAACCATAGCACAGGAATGTAATGCATATACTAGAATTACAGAAAACTGTCTTACTACTACTACTATGTTCAACAATTCTTGTCCGCCGAATAACACTTCCCAAACACCACTCTATCAGTGTCTCAAAGCCACTTTAATGCAGTAGTGATGTAAAAAGCTCCTAAAAGCGAACTATCCACAGGCTTAAAAGTTTGGACAATTCAAGCTAATCTTTAAGTGCAACTCATGCTTTGAGCTGAGGAATATGAGAAGTGAAAGTGGCCGGTTAGACTTCCTTAATCAAGATGGGCCCCAAACCTCTTTGAACTGAGGAACAGTGACTTGTGAAACAGCAGCAACAAAATCTTCCCTGTTTGTCCAGGTAATTAATGCTGATTCAAATTGTCTTTTTGTCTGGAGGTTGGAGTTGACAATTCAGATTAGCCTTTCAAAATAAGTTAGATCAAACAATCAGCTCTGATGTGAGTCATGACAGACACAAGGCTGGGGTAATTATACAAATGTGTTAAATCCTCTGTGACATCTTTCACAGTTTAATTATGCCTTTTGGGTTAAGTAGTATGACATCTTTGGGGACATCACATAGGACAGGTAATAAAGGTGGACAATCAAGTTAATCAAGGAATAGAACTGTCAAAAAGGGGAGAGATTTTCCCTACTTGAACAGAGAAAGGAAAAGAAGCAAACAAGGAATGAGAGACTTACTTTCTAATAACAAAAAGTATCCTATATTACACATCTCTAACCTCAGTCTGTAAACCCCTGTATGGCTGTACATGTAAATAGACAAAGAATTTTCTAGTCTAACTTTTGTTTGTATATAGAAGTGAATTGAGCTCACAGGGAGAGGGGATTATACGTATTTTCATTTTTAATAAAACTTTTATCCAGGGAAATTTCCTGTATGTGCTATACAGTCATGAACACTATAAAGACCTAGACCATTGGAAAAATGCTTAATTTTTTGATAGTTCATATCAATGTATTAAAAATAAATCGTGTACATAGGTTGAACATATAAATAGCATAAATTAGTAATATCTAGTTTCAGACCACATATTATGACTTCAAATTCTTATTTAGAAGTTCAGCGTAAAACAGTATCTTGGTAATTTTTGAAAAATCCCCAACGACTTTAGATAGTTGCACTGTATAAACCAATCAATGTTAATTTGAAATGTTTCAATTTATCCTTAAATTGGATATACCCAATTACTTTTCAAATAATCAATTTACCACTCAGAGTCAGGTTATATGAGTAACAATATCTAATAACTTACAAATTTTCTGGTCAACCTTCCCCTTGGCTCTTTCATTCTTTCTTTATTTTCTACATTTTATTATTTTTCAACATTAGCAGTTGGATTTATCAATTGGTATAAGAGTGGAATTAATTATAGTGGCCCTATTCCAAAGCCCATTGAAGTGAATGGAAAGATTCCCTTTGGGCAATGAGCCAGGCCCTTAAGCCACAATTAAGGTCTCTCTAGAAAAGTTGCATGGTTAAGCAACAGACAGCACTTTCATTTATCTAACTTTCAGTACTTGTCACAAACAATTAACAATGCATAATAACCACACTTTAACAAAGCTTGAACTACTTCTGATTAATAAAGGCTTGTAAACGGACATACATACAAACACACAGTGCCTGAGCCCAACCTGGGCCACCATAAATCAGAATGAAGGATGCAGATTCTGTCTGTGGTTGGATGCTAGTTGTAATATTGTGGATGTGTGCTGCGAAGAGCATGCACTATGTCTGAGCTTTCTGTTTGGATGCTGATTGCTGAAGTGTTCACTTCCCTGGTTTTGAACATTTGTGTCGATGCTGTTATTTCATAGCAGTCTTTGCTTTCTTACATTATATCTCATATGAGGCCATTACATTTAAATATGGTGTATTTCCATTTTATTACAACATAGTTTTGTAGATTTTTTATGCATCTTCCTTTAAGTCTTCTTCATCTCTATGACCTATATCATTCTTGATACAATGAGTGAGTTCATTTAAGAGTTACAATTCCAGGACTCTGTATTTTACTTCTTGAGGTACAATGCATCATTTAAAAAAAAAGCGTAGTTCTAAAAGTTGCTGTTAAGGATCACAAAGCAGAGACATAATATGCAGGTCCTCTGCAAGGGCTTTATTTTAACAGCATTACTAGCTGACATTTATCCTGCTTAACCTCACCAAATGCACCCTAGGGAAATGTCAACAGAGTCTTATGATTTTAATACAAATGAATTATCAAAGTGTTTGAACAATGTAATCATCAATGTATTCAGCTTTTATAATGAACATCTGTTATTGGGATACAGAACCAAAGTGATTGGTTAATACAGCAATTAAATAAACAAATGTGAGAATTAAGAATATTGATTTACAGTTTGCAACTAGATTAATAATCTGAAACAGCCTTCCATAAAACACTTATTTTCATATTTTTAGTTCATAAAATTTTTCTTTGATGTAATTAGTAAGGACATTTTCTAGATGTTGGTTATGGATATAAGCCTGTTTACAAAGACAGCTTGTTCCCAGGATAGAATTGTTTTCCCATGAGTGATGCATATTTCCGTTGTTAAAGTTCCTGCCAAATCTCTCATTTTACATGCTTCTGCCAATAATCCTTTTGCAGTATATTTTCTGTCAGTGTATTCCACTTATTGGGAAGGCAGTTGTCAAACATCCTGCTAGCATATATTACAATAATTATTCTCTCAAGGGAATACATTCTCTCATTAGCAAAATGGTTTAACTAACTTCTCATTTCATTTTTGTTATCATAATGCATCTTATCTGAATTTATATATAAAAACATTTAAATGAGTAATATGCAATGCTGGCATCAATCCGTACTGGGATATGCTGATAGTTCAAAAAATACTAACTTTTTTAAAGGATGCATATCACAATGTCTGTTTAGGATTATGTATTTTCATATAAAGGCCATTTAAAGCTACTGAAAAAATACTTCAGGCAACCTGCACTCTCTGAACCTTGTTCAAACAGTGGAACCGGTCTGTTCTTTTGCCACTGAAATGTGAATATACTCCTTGCATGGCTGTCAACTTGTCATCAGGCATCTCACACTTCTATGGATAGTATTTTGTATATACTTGATATGCAAATCCAGCAGATTCAGATGAGCCTCCTTAGACTACTTTTGCCAAGATAGGACAAGTCGAGGCTTGAGTCAATCAGCACTTTTGTCAGCATTTGCTTGATATCTGCCATCTGAAATGTACACTTCTTTAGATAGGGTTAATATAAACTGGCTTTTGTATTATGGTGAACAATATGTAATGCAAGTGAAAGTTAACACAGGCATATCAGAAATGAATTGCTGTTGGATTTAACCACACAATCAGTCAGACAGACTAAAATATTCAAAAGTGCCTAAGGAATAGTGTCCTTGATTCCATTTTCAAAAGTGACTTGAAAAAAATCAGTAAGATTTAGGATCCCATGTGCCTATGTCAATATTCAAAATGAGTGTTAGGCTCCTGAATCCCTTAGGTGTATTTGAAAATGTGTATCTACAGTGAAGATAATTACCAGGATCACTCTTTGATCCTCTTTTGAAAACTGTCACTTCATTTGCTTTGCTCCAATCTTAATTTGCCTTCTGAGTTATACATGGCTTTTTGTAAAGTAATTTTCAGTAGTACAGCTGGGCTTGTTTGTTTTGGTGTTATTGTGGGTTGTAGTGGTGTGTTTTTGTTTGTTGTTGTCTGGGTTTTTATGTTACATTTCCCCAAAGTTCCTTAATACCCTAAGGATTCTCGTAATCTGGATTGTGAGTTGTGTGTCAACAGTTTCTTAACTATCCCCTTCTTGATCTACCTTAGAGGAGTCCATGTTTAAAAAACAAAAACATAAACTGAGTATAGTATTATGAAGCGTCAGATAATTCCACAACTAAAACATATTTCATTTTCACTGTCTTCAAGCCCTGGGGGTCTGGAGCAGATGCCCACCCATATTTTCTTTTATATTTTTCAGTCCTCAGACCTTTAACTCAAAGAACTTTGCCATCACACTCCTTGTAGTTGAATTTTCAGTGCCAGCAAGCTGAAGTGTTGTTTGTTATAATAGTAACCCCTCTAATTTATTCTTCCCTATTTTAGTTCTCCTTTAGGTACTCATCTTCATCTGCATTGACATTCCATTTATGGGAATACTCCCACCAGGTTTCATTTATGCCCAGCAAATCATAATCACTGTCATCTGGGATTCCTTCTATTCCTTCTTGATTATTTTCTGTGTTCTTTGTGTTTATGTACATCCATTTTAGTAGGCTAGCTCTTATTCTTCATTTTGTTTCATAATACACCTTCTATCTAAGTTGGTATGTTCAAACTACTCAAATGATTGTAGTCTATAAAGTGAATTTACTACCTAGTTTATAGCCTGCCTAGCAAAACATGGTAATAAAGATGATCCAGGTATCATTAAGGGTTATACAGACTGGGAAACTACAGAAGACTGTCATTCGGAGAGGAGTTTTCATGGCAATCAAACAAGTTTGTGCTGGGAAGTTTTTGTGTGTGCACACATGCTCATAATTATAAAGGAAGAGAAGGAAGGAATCTGGAAAGAATTTTTCATCAGTTTCCAGTAAGACAAGTAAAGGTAAATTATTTTAGTCCTTGAAAAATAAAAATCTGCAGATTTTACATTTAGAAACATAATATTTTAATAACATTTAAAATAAAAATGTATTGATGGCTAACCATTATATGAAATATATATGGAACAATAACAAGGAATTTTAAAAAATCTCCGTGATAATGAATCTAACTTTAATTGACATTCAAGATTTGATTAAACATTGGCCTATTGAACTGTAAGACTATTTAATTAAGTACAATACTAATATTGGAGAAGATATTTTAATTTTAAATATGATCACTAAAATACTAAATTAAAATGATAAAAATTTCCATTCTCATTTCATTTAATATACCAGTAGTGCTCCCTAACTCAGAACAAAATGTCTTTATAAGACCTGGTCATCTTTTTAGGCCTCATTCTTTTTTATGACATTAACTATCATATTTTGTGAGCTCGTTAGCTTGATTTAAAAAAAAAATCCAGTTATATGACCAAAAAAAGAAGAAATCCTTTCTCCAGCAAGGATGAAATAGACTCATACAGTAGTTTGATATGTTTTGTCTAGTATTTTATTGCAAAATTCAATTTTTGCTTTACTTCTGCCATTGTTTTACCAATTTTTTTAGTATTTATACATTATATAGCAATTTAAAAGTTCGAAGGTGTATTAGCAGCCCTACTTATGAAGGAAAAGTTGAATTGTAAAATATTAGAAAATACAGGATGCAAAAGGAATTCAAGATTGGGCCCCTTGTATCAAAACTACTTTTAGACCTCACCAGTGTTCTCAACTTCTGCCCGTGCAATAATACTGGAGAATGTCTTTAACCAGTTCTTTACCGAACTTGAATAAGATACCCACAGACATTTAGCCTTGAAATACCCATTAGGCGTCTCCCAACAAAATTCAAGATGACTCTGATCCTGAAAACATTTACACATGTGCTTAACTTTAAACACAATAGTAGTCCCATTGAAATGCACAAGGTTAAGCACATGCATCTTTGTGGGATCAGCATGTGACATTACACCCCATATTCTTCATGGAAATAGGGTTATGATATGAATATGGTATAACTAAGATATACATTATGCTAGATGGATCTTGTAAGATATCATTGGACAGCTTATAATTCATTGAATGTATGCATATATCTTTTTTTTTTTTAAATCTGAAGCTGGGAATATTGACCATGTCTCTGTATTTCAAATGTGCTACATTGGATGAGGCCAAACAACATTAGTGGCTTATTGAAGAAATGTACACAAGCATAAGGATTACCCCAGTAACTGTGTGCAATAGAAACCTCTCAGAGATAGCTCTACACAATGGGAATTACTTGACCCAGGTCACAGCAAAAAAAGCTTTCCAGCAAGTGGGGGGAGGGTAATAAAAAAGGGACAATGACAACATGAGCGTCCTCACTCTCCCTACAACAACACCACCTGAAAATGTCTGAGGAACAAAAACTGAACTGTGGTCACAGTCTGGAAGGATTTTTAGCCTGTGTAAGAAAACCTGGGAAAGCCAAGGCAACTTGTGCCTTAAGAATCTGCCAGCCTGTTTATCACTCAGGGTGAGAATTTGCTAATTTGTATGTTACCTATCTAGTGTGTTAAACTCAGTTTGTGGCTTTTGTATATTTACTAAGGCAGTGTTTCCCAAAATTGGGATGCCGCTTGTTTAGGGAAAGCTCCTGGTGGGCCAGACCAGTTTGTTTACCTGCCGTGTTCGCAGGTCCGGCCGATTGGGGTTCCCACTAGCCGCAGTTCGCTGCTCAAAGCCAATGGGAGCTGCTGGAAGCAGTGCGGGCCAAGGGATGTACTGGCTTTGTTCTGTTTGCTATTCCTTTAACCACTTAAAATCTACGTTTTGTAGTTAATAAACTTATTTTGTTTTTATTATTGTTTTACTGGGTTTAATAACTCACAATAGTACTTACAAGGTGTTTTCCATATGAAGATTTAAAAAACCTCTACAAACTAAAGTTAAGGCTCACAACATCCCTAGATTTCTTCAGCAATTTTCATTCCAGGCAAATGTTCAAAGTCATTCCAATTTGAATGTTTTTAATAAGATTTAATAAGACACTGTATAAACTCCTCACATATATAGAATGGAGAGAAAAACTATCTCCCCCAACTCCCCCCCCCCCCAAAGCCACCCCCAAGAAACAAAGGTATTTGTCCAGCAAGATTTATTCTTTACAGTTTTGAATGAAAACTTCTTTTATGATGTTACTATAGACTGACCTCCTGAGTAATTGACAAGAATATTCCTCTTTTGAACATCAGTTCCACGTTTGCTCTTTTTTCCAGTCCTGCAATATCACCCTACTTTCTACTCAACTTTTCAGAAATAATTCTTGTGATCAGCAAATTCATTGACTAGTTTCCTGAACATCTGATTATACAGATCCACTGATTTGTCTAAATTCTGATTCTCAAATTATTCCCTTTGCTGCATTTTACACAAGGTCTTAGTTACTTCTTCACTGCTCAAACTTTTTTTCTTTATTTTCCTCCTAAGAATCTGGAGAAGTTAAAATAAGGGCAGCATTTTAATTTTCAAATTAGGAAGGAAACAAGGAACCAGCTCCCATGACAATGGGTTCTGTTCCCTGATCTGCTATTGACTTGCTATGTGACTTTATGCAAGTCACTTTAACCCTGCTGTGCCTCAGTTCCCCCATCTGTAAAACGGGGCTAATACCTACTACACCTGCCTTCCTGAAATGTTGAGGCATAATATGAGTAAAGGGCTTGGAGAGCTTCAGGTGAAAGTTATACAGTATAGAGAAAGTAACCTGAAGCATAGATATCAAATGAGAAACCTGAGGCACCTCTGTGGTAATAACTATTGTAAGGGAACATAATAATGGAATATTAGAACACAAAAGTCTACTTTAAACTTATGGCTCTGTTCATTCCCACAAAATATATATTCAAGAACAACAACATGAAAACAGCAGTTCATTGGCTCTTGTATTTCCAAAATTTTATATTAGTCATCTGCACACTGTTGCTCTGTTCGCCTAAGTAGCTGCCTTTCAGTGCTAATGCAAGTTAGGAATATACTTTTTATTTTTAATGCATTGAAGTATAATACTTCTGTGATTATACTGAATCACGTGAGCACTGAAATGAATAACCTAAAAATGACTTAATATCCAAAAATTCACATGAAACAGTATAATCTCTTGATGTGCATGCATGACTTTAATTGCAGTTGTGAGCACAAATCAAGAAGAGACTACCCAAAATGCATGGTTTGCTGGCATTTAAAAGTAATAGATGAAAATAAAACACGTGTCCTGGTTTTGGAAAAAATGCTAGGGAGAGATAGAGAGAGAAACCAAAGACATTTGTCTCTTATGAAGTTAGGTAATTATCCAGTATGAATTGTTGTTTTAATTAGCTGCCAAGGTTCCCAGAAATTGGAACTGTTGCCTTTTTAAAGCTTGGGAGTGCACATGCTCTCTCATACACACACTTTATATGGTAGAAAGTACACACTTGTAAAGCTACTAACAGAAAAGAAAATTCTTCAGCTGCAAAAAAGCATGACAATGAAAAAGTGTGGAAGGATTTGTGCCTTCTGTAATGAAATAATTCTTAAGTGTATATGTAAATAAAATATGCATACTAGTGCAAAGCTCTTATTTAAACAGAAAAAAAGTAACATTCATGAACAACATATAGGATTTAAAAGCAGAATGTTCTTACTCTGTAAAGATACAAATGTCTAAAGATACAAAAAGTTAAACTAAGGTTTCCTAAACGCTACTACTTGAAAAATAGTGAATGTACAATCCAAAATTTCATTCTGAACAACATGTTTTTTTTAATAAAGCCAATCTTTGAGTAAAGAAAATAAGGGTAGAAAATTATCAGCCACTCTCAATATGGACTTAAGCAGATCATTAAAAGTAAACTATGCCTGAAATTAGATTAAACACATTTAGAAGTAATTGTATAGTTACTTGGAGAATGATAAATTAATTGCATAAAAATTAGAAGCATATATGCTTTTACAATGCTGAGGTACGATTTATATGCCACAAACCTTCAGAGCTGAAGCTTCATATGTGAGCCTTTTGTAATGCAAAAAGACCAGACAGCCTTTTATACATTTCCAAGCTTGTTCATAATGCCCTGTCACAGTAGCCAAAGAATATATCATATATGACAATTTATAACCACTGTTTTCAACGGAAACCTCACAAATGGCTCAAAGCACACTAAATTGCCTTGTGGTTTGTAAACACATTATACAATTACTTTGTATCATGGACAATGATTAAACAAATCACAAAGGAAAACCTTTGACTATGCTTTATTCTCACAAATACCACTGTCAGAAATATCACTTACAGCAAAAATATTGGAAACACTTTGGATTGCACATTTGAACCTAAATTCATTGAAGTTACAGCTGAATGATCTCATATTTTTCTCCCAGTTTGTTCAAAAATAGATGAGTGTGCCTATCCCAGACTACAGGTGCCCTTGATAAGCATTTTAAAACAATTTTTCTAGATTACAAATCTAGCAATTTCTGCCAAACCTCTAGCTAACATGGACATAGCAGAAAAAACAAAAATCTCACCACTCATGACCCTCACAATACTATCTTCCACTCTTAGAATCCTAGGGTTAGAAGGGACTGCAGGAGTCATCTAGTCTAACCCCTTGCCAAGATGCAGGATTTGTTATGTTTAAGCCATACAAGACAGATGGCTCTCCTGCCTCCTTTCGAAAACCTCCAGTGAAGGATCTTCCACAACCTCCCTAGGCATTCTGTTCCATTGTCCTACTGTTCTTTCAGTTCAGAAGTTTTTCATGAGATTCATGGGTCGCGGGTAATGGTGGCTGGGGGAAGCTAAGCCTCTCCAAACCTCCTCTAATGCTCCCCGCCACAGCCCTGGGGCTGGGCAGTGATAGGGATCAGAGCTTCCTGGATGGTTGGGGGTTAGGGGCTGCCCTGGTGGGACGGCCAGGGAGAATGGGGAAATGGGTGGAGTGGAGGTGGGCCTCAGGCGGAGTGGGAAATTAGCATCCCCGAAGAGGCGGTGCACATGCCACCCACACTGAGATTTAATCTAAATCTGCTATGCTGTAGTTTGAACCCATTGCCTCTTGTCCTGCCTTTTGTGGCAGGAGAAAACAACTTCTCTCTGTCTTTCTTATTTGAAGTATTTGAAGACTGCTGTAATGTCCCCACTTAATTTGCTCTTTTCCCAACTAAAACCCAGTTGCTTCAGCCTTTGCTCAGATGACTTGCATTCCATCCCTTTGATCATCTTTGTTGCTTGCCTCTGGATCCTTTCAAATTTCTCTACATCCTTTCTATACATTGGTGACCAAAATGGACAGAGTACTCCAGCTGATGCCTAACCAGCACCAAGTAGATTTGCATGCTATGCCTTTGTTAATGCAACCCAAAATTGCATTTGATTTTTTTCAACAGAATCACAGTGTTGACTCATGTTGAGGTTGTGATTCACCACAACTCTCAGATCCTTCTCAGCAGTGCTGCTGTGAAGCCAGTTATCCCCCATTCTGTATTTGTGGATTTGGTTTTTCTTCCTTAAGTGTAGCACCTTTTATTTGTCTTTGTTGAATTCATTTTGTCGTCTATAGCCCAGTTCTCCAATTTATCAAGATCCCTTTGAACTTTATCTCTATCCTTCAAAGTGTTGGCAATGCCTTCCCAGCTTTGTTCCATCTCCGAATCTGATCAGTATGATCTCTATTCCTACATCCAGATCATTAATTAAGATGTTAAGTAACACCATACCCAGAACAGAAAACACTGAGACCTCCTTCCAATCTGATATCATTCCATTAATAGCTACTCTTTGTTTGTGATCGATTAACCAATTATGTATCCATTTAATGGTAGTTCCACCAAGCCCGCATTTCTCCAGTTTACTTATCATGTGGACTGTGTCAAAAGCCTTGCTAAAATCCAGGTATATTATGTCCACCACGTTCCCCCTATCCACCGAACCAATTACCCTGTCAAAGAAGCCAATCAAGCTAATTGGGCATGATTTGTTCTTAGTAAATCCATGATGGGTGCTAGCAATTACTTCTTCATCCTCTAGGTATTTGCAAATTGAACCTTTTATACATTGCTATAGTAGACTCCCAGTTATTGAGGTCAGGCTGACTGGTCTATAGTTCTCCAGCACTTCCTTTTTCTCCTTTTTAAATATGGGCACTACTGTAGCCCTTTCTCCAGTCTGCCAGACCTCTCCTGTCATCTGTCAATTTGCAAATGCAATGGCCAATGGCTCAGAGATTTCTTCAACTAATTCCTGCAGTATCCTGGGATGAATAGCATCAGGCCCTGCTGACTTGAATTTATTCAAATTAGTTAGAAGATCTGTGACATGTTCTTTACTTATCCTGATTTGCCATCCTCCTTTATTGTCTATGCTACATTTGCGGTCATCTAGACACATTATTTTTCCCTACCTAGAAGCCTTGGGAGAAATTACGATTTTTGCAGGAAGCCCCAAAGACCAACAGAGTTGAAATATTTTAGAATGAATTTTGAGCAGTTTCCAAAGTTTAGGGGCTGATAGAATTCCAGATTTAGGTCACAATGCATTTAGATCAATATGAACAACTTACAATCCACCCAGAAACTAACAGGCAGTGAATGCAGATAGACACTGGACACTGGATATGGTGAAACATGTTTAATAAACAGGCTAACATATTCTACATCAGTAAACGTTGAGCTCATTGTCTCCCTAAGATGAGACCACTGCAGAGAAATAGACGATGGTAGCAAGAGGTTGCCTCCTGCCACCCAGACACCCTGACCATTATTTCTACTTGATCAGATGCCTAGAGTGCAAGCAACAGATACAATCCTCACCATCTCTTCTAGTTATTTCCCCACTTCATCACTGCCATCTCATTGAAACTTGGCCAGACTGTTCTCAAGACACTGGGCAAGGCAACTGACAGCTCGGGATTGATCACATGGGATGGAAATAGGGACATATGAAAGATCCCTGATATTCAGCAGTGTCTTTTTGCTGTGTCATGGTCAGTACCCAGACTAAAATGGCTTAGGGAGTTCTGAGCAACTAGCTTGGGTGAAGGTTGAAACTAGAGATTTTTTCACCTGAGCTTTTTCAATAATCTTACAACCATCACCAACAGTAAGATCTGACTTCCCTCAGCAAACTTCAGAGCAGAAGTCTCATACAAAGCTCATTTCAGCAGAATGCCAGAGGGGAAAAGTAAAAAAAACACCTAGATTTTTTGGAAACTTTGGTCCCCTTCCTTAGAGATCTTTCTTCTCTGAAGTTAATTGACAGATGCAAGGCCCAACTTTAGTTATCACACCTAACTTGTGCTGGGGGAAATAATCAATCACAGATGCCCAGAAAACTACTCTGACAATCCCTGGACTAACAATATGCCCTTTATTCTAGCTATAGAAAGAGGTTTAAACCATTTCAAACCCAACATAGACCCTATCCAATCACAAATACCCAAATGTTTTCTGTACGAAGACAAGCTACAGGTTCCTACAGTAGCACAATACTCACTTCAAAAGCCATTAACAGGAATATATAAATGAGAAATCTTAATGAAAGAGAGAAACACTTGAATGCAGAGCTATCATTTCTATTTTATATCATTGCTTCTGATTTTTTTTAATTGTGCCAAGATTAACTGAATTATCTTTCACTGTATTACTTTGCTTTAAATACCTTACCCAGAAATAGTTCCATCTCTTCTATTCCACAAATTAAATTTTTACAACTTTTAAATGTCATATGTAGAGATTTTTAAGTATTTCTTTTTTTTATATTTGTGCCTAACATACCAATAATTTTAGATTTTATTTTATCATCTTTTGATGTTAATTTATTGATTTCATGATGGACAATTACATTTATGAAACAATATCTACACATGTTGTACACGTACACTAATTCATGCATCCAATTCAAGAAAAAAATCAGTTAATCTACATATCCACTGGATCCATTTGCCTTTATTCAACCTAGCTTTAACAGTTCTACATACATTATACATTATAAAATTCATTTTCACTTCCAAACAGAAGCAAATCTCAATAAACATCTCCTTTAACATTCTTCTTGCACAAAAAAAAACCTTTACAAACCCTTTCAATCCTTTTCACAAATTTGACTCTATTTTGACCAATTTTCTGCAAGTGGTATTTCTATTTCACCTTGGTAACACTAGTGTCATGTATAGGAACTGGGCACAATCTCCTGATGTTTACATGATGTATATGAATTGGATAACAGATTATTTATGTGGCTCTGATATGCTCTTTACAAATACATTTAAAATTGCAGACCAAGGTCACTGTTGGCTGTATCCCTGACACAGCACCTTGACAGGCTCCTCTTACCTTTCTCCTTTCCATTCCTGGACTGGGAACAGCCATAGAAAATGATTATCATAGCTTCTCCTCTTCCTCCTCCTCATTTATTTTATCAACTCTTCTTCTTCTTCCTCCTGTGACTGGTTGCTTTAAACCAGCTGGGTCACAAGGGTATTTCCAGTGATGGCAGTGGGCAGTCAGATGTTTTAAGGGGAGGTGGAGTGGGAGGGACACATTCTCTCTAATTTGACACACACATCAGAACTTGAAAGAGTTGAGTCAAGTTAGCAGAAGGCAAGAATGGGGTTAGGTTAAGTAATCTGTAATATACAGATCGGCCAAGCCACCTGAAGTTAATTGACTTTCTTTGAGTACCTAACAAGGTTAATGGGATGGGAAAATAGTTACCATTCCCATTACAGGAACATGATTGCTGAGCAACAAGGAAACATATGATGGATGGGCAGTTATGATATCAGCCAATACAGGAGCCAATATGGACAGTCCTGAAGGACTTGCTTTTCACAGCTTTGGAATGGGAGATTCTTGTGATTGGACTACTTATACTTTGATCTATGATTCCAAAGTCCAAGATGGGGTTTGGAAAAAGGTAATGATTCAAACAATTGGTCACTGGTGTGTGCAATATCCCTATTTGCACTGACTAATATGCATATAAATTAGATGCACGGTAAAAGTAATATGCCAGGAAAATTAATCTCCAAAGTAACATAGCAGTGCAGAAGGTTAAATATCAGATCATTGTGCTGAAGTCCCCTGCGACACAACATTTTTGACATGCTATGGTTTAATTTATTTTATGAACTGAAGTTCTAAAGCAGGAGCATCTGCTCTTCTCCATTTAGATGGCTTTTTATTGGTCAAACTCACCGTTTGGCTATATTTTCTATTTCTTCCTCATCGATTCAGTCTATTTGTTTTAGTACTGGGTAAACCTGCTCCATGATTATGGTTTTCCTGTATACCTCCCACCCCAATAAAATGAAAATAAAATCTATCTTTCTTTCAACAATGTAATTACTTGATTTTTGGTCATATTTTTACATTAAAAAAATTAGCCTCGTATATAATTGTTCTTTTCTTCCACAACCCTGGCAACAATTCAAGTAAAATTCAACCATGCTGGACAGTATTTAATTTGCTGGTCTGTTCAACTATAGTAATGATAAGCTTTTATGTTGAATATTTTAAAATGGATTTCATCTACATATTATAATCCTTCTATTTGCAATGGTAATGCATTGCCACACTAATGAATATTAGTGATTTTATACCATATGGAATGGTAGAATTATGTCCTGAATTCCATCCCATATAAACAACACCTACTGGACTGAGAATAAACATAAACAAAATCTCACTTTTAATCCTTATCCCCAACAAATGAGAGCAACTTTAGAAAACAAATACGCCATGCATTTGAAAGCATAGTGGTTACTATTTTCAAGTCAGCATTTTACAACACTGTCATAGTATACCAAGTTTTTCCTTATTTTTAAAGATGCATAGTGCCTGTTAGCTAGCACTGGCTTTTATAATAGCAACAGAATAATTCATAATGAAATTACTGTCAACCTACTAAAATTATTTTCACATGACTGATTTTTGTTAGCAATGGTGTTTGACTAACTTTTTTAACATTATTTTATGAAATTTTTGTATGTTATATACTGAGGGTCTAGCTTTGACTTTGGAGATGGACTGTGTGGCACAGTCTATCTGTGGCAAGTAGGCAAAGAGCTTACCTTCCCACAGGCTTTTCAACACATCTGTTTGACAGAATATAATTTTTCAGCAAACCCTGACTGAGAGTAATTATTGCAATTACTGGCAAGCAAGATATTTCTAATTCAGCAAATACTCATGCCTAAGGATGGATTTATCAGGCACAGGGCTTGGACAACACCATTATGCATTGAGGGTCCTTGGTAGCATAGGCTCCGAATCCACTCTAAAGCCATAAAATTCCCTTATGAGTTAACTTTTTTTCAATTTTCTCTCATCTCCTAATTCATGAGCTTGGGCCATTATTAAAAGGAACAAAGAGTAGACAAACATTCAACTCCTATTGGCAGTCCATGAGACTTGGATGCCTAACTCATTTGTGCCTCTGAAACCTCCCCACCTTCTTAATATATTTTTATTTTTCTTGATATCCCCTTCTAATTCACTATTTCATTTTCAATAGGCAATTAATCCTAACTGAAATTTTGTTTGTACACCATTTGTTTTATCCTTTCCAGTGTAACGTACTTTGAATCAAAAGCTTGAAAAAAGGAATAAAGAGCAGTACTCCACACCTCACAGCAAATATTCAGAAATTGTGCTTGTATCTCTGCTTCTGTAGGTGTCTGTTTACACAGAAGGAAAAGTTGAGTAGCCACAGGAAGTCAAAAATTCGATATGCAAAGTTATTCACCTTCTTCCAATTCCTAACTCATACTTCCCAAATTACCAGGGCCCAAACTTAAGTGATGGACAGGTGCAAATAAAATATACATAATAATAAATAATGGTGAAGGAATATTTAGTAATGGAGATTAATAAAAACTCCATCACATTATTAAAATGTGCTTAAACAGATTTATACAAGATGGAAATAAATTTGAGCTAAGATGAGGTACAATTGAAAGGAACAGACTGACTTGCTTGAATCATACTCCTACTTCTACCCTCCTTTATCTTTGAATAACCCTGAAAACTAAACTAAAACTAAAGAGAGTTTTGTTTTTCTTATAACTTGTGCAGGTTGTTTGCAGAATATGTAATGTGATATTTTGTGTGCGTACATTTACTTAAGCGACTGTGTGAATGCAATGTATTTGGGTATTTTTCTACCTTTCCATAAACTTGACTTCCACGTTATTAAATACTGTATTTGTAAGTGATAATGTTCCAAGGAATGCCTCAATGCTTAACTTGGTTTTTCCTGTTAAAGATTACAAAGATTAAGCTGAGCTGATGCAATGAAGTACCATAATCCAGCATCTCTCTTAAAAAGATATTTGCTTAGCTAGACCAAGAGAAAACTGCAAGCTATTGGGGAGAAATACGTCAATGGACTTCCAGATCTTTCTAAAGAGAAGAATTTCCTTTGTAATTTTCAGACTAACAATCAGCCACATTACCTCTTTCATTTGAGTGTTTCATATTTAGGACTTCAAAGGTTTGGAGGATAAGTTTTCAAAAGATCTTTCTTGTGGTAATTTCTTTCCCTTTACAAGAGGTGGTGACACAGAATGACTAGACTGAAAATTAGGAGCTATAACTAATATATAATATGAAGCATAGATGAAGGCTTGCCTTCATTTCAAAAATATTAAGAAAGAAGCTAAAATTGGATGTGATACACTCAGGAGCGCCACCAGCTTTTTTTCCACCCTAGGCGGCGGAAGGTCCTGCCCCCGAATTACCACCGATGACCGGGGCGGCCGAAGATCCGGCCACCGCGGTCACCGCCCCCAAAATGTTAGCACCCTAGGCGACCACCTAGGTAACCTAATGGGTTTCAACGGCCCTGAATACACTGATCCCATTTAACTCTTTCTTACATTCCTTTGAGTTAGGAGTGGCCAATCTCTCTATTGCAGAAATTACCACAAAATTGCACTGCCTCCTTTTTTGTTTTGTTCTGTCAAGAAAACTGAATATCACAATAGTTGAAGTTTAACTTTATGGCTGGGCAAAGCAGTAATGAAATGTGAATTGATCAGCCTAGTTTGAAATTCTCAGGTATGAAGAAATCTAGCCGCCTTGAAAAGACTTCAAGGAGGATTAATTCTTCTAGTGGACCAATATGATCAGGGTCCTTTAAGTGAAATTCCTTTGGGATGTTATGTAGGTATCCTCTTCCAGCTGAACTTGCTATGTTTGAATTGTGTATGTTTTCTGGCCACACTTTACATATGTATTTCCCTTGATGTCTTAAGATTACGCTTTGCTGTTGTCATTTGATTTATAGACTCTCTCAATCTAATGATACTGCTCATGTGTTTGCAGTTTCATATTCCTTTTTTTCCCTGAAGTAAAAATTTTTAAAAGAAAGCGTGAGTGTGTGTTACTCCTTTAATATCATTTGAGTAATTACAGAGTAGGGACTCAACCCTGGTTTATCAAAGATGTATATGACACTATATACATATACCCTTCGGTGTGTCCAATTCTGCTCTCACTGAAGTTGATGGAAAATTTTGCCACTGATTTCAATAAGAGCAGGAGAAGGCATTTTGTCTCTTAAGTACTATACCGTCCATGTCACAAGAAAGCTTTAAGGGGCAGAATTCTCAGCTTACCAAGAAGCCAGAAAGATCAACTGTCAGGAAAAATACACAGGGCACCTAGCTAATAGTTGACATATGGACAGTCACTTTTAAAATTCAAATGCTATAGAAAAGTATGGGTGTTCTGTCATTTCACTCAAGAGAATGAGTGAGAATAAAAATCCCAATCTGAATTTGCCATGCTATTATTACATTAACTCATATTTAAGTCATTCACTGCCCTCAATTAACTAACACAATTCTTATTGACATCTTATTCATCTGTAAGCTCTACTGTGGACAACGTGAATTATATGGCCTTTAGAAGTCTTCTAATATACCTTGAGAACTATGTGATAAAAATAAACTTTGCTGTTAAGAATTAGGGAGATCGTAAGTGCACGTGCACACATGCTGCTTTTTGATAAAACAGAATGGAAAGCTGTGCTATGTTTTCATAAAGTCAAAAGCAGATATGTAAAATAAAAGCATTAGCATTGTATACTGCTGAGAAGCAATCTCACAGTCTTCAGCAAAAAACCCACACAAGCCAAATTTCTGAATCTTAAAAGCACCATCCCTGGAAAGATACATTTTGGGAGACAATCCTAATTAAAATGGGTTTCTGTCAAACTATCAACAGGTTTTTAGAAAAATGTAGTTTTTCCAACTTTGCCCAGTCACAGAACTCTTGAATTAAGACTGACCCATTAGGGTTGAAAAATAGGACTATGTCTAACCCAGGATCCTTATACATATGAAAATGCAAACTTTTGAATCTCAAAAGTCTAATTTAAATCAGTGGGAGACTTTCTTCTTGAAATACAAACCTCAAGAGAGATATCCCTTCAGTTATTAAATGTTCAGTGAGAATGTGACACCCCAGTCAGAAAGTGTTAGTTATTTAGGAGTGAGACATCCTCAAAAGAGAAATACTTTTTTTAAAGTTTAGAGTCTTATGCTGATGTGCCAGTAAGTAGAAGATAAACATGTATTCATCACTGCAGAAATGTTTTAATACTTAACATACAGAATAATTTATGAATATAAAATCTAAGATAAAAAGCAAGATTTTTCGGGGGGAAGGGAATCAAACGTGTGTTAGGGACAGCTATGGAGAAATGACATTTTTCAGTCATCTCAGACATTTAACTAAAACAAGTTTTGCTTTGTTTGTGCAGGAAGCTGTTGCACTGTATGTGACACAGATACACCTTAGAGGCCTCAGTGTTTACTGATGACTAGCTCTGTAGATGGTTTAACAGAATTGCACAGCTGATTTTCTCTTACATTCAAAAATAACCCCAGAATTCAACCAATACAACTTACATTGCTGGAAGAAAAGTGTGTGGCTTGCTATCTGGAAAATAAATTATCTGAAAAAACAGAGTAAACAGTGAGGTGGCAAAATTTGCAGATGATACAAAATTACTCAAGATAGTTAAGTCCAAAGCAGACTGTGAAGAGTGACAAAGGGATCTCACAAAACTGGGTGATTGGGCAACAAAATAGCAGATGAAATTCAATTTTGATAAATGCAAAGTAATGCACAGAAGGAAACATAATCCTGCTATACATATAAAATGATGGGGTCCAAATTAGTTGTTACCACACAAGAAAGTGATCTTGAAGTCATTGTGGATAGTTTTCTGAAAACATCCACTCAACGTACAGCTGCAGTCAAAAAAGCTAACAGAATGTTGGGAATCATTAGGAAAGGGATAGAAAATATCATATTGTCTCTATATAAATCCATGGTAGGCCCACATTTTGAATACTGAATGCAGGTCTTATCGCCTCATCTCAAAAAAAGATATATTGGAATTGAAAATTGTATAGAAAAGGGCAACAAAAATGATTAGGGGTCTGGAACAGCTTTCATATGAGAAGAGATTAATAAGACTGGGACTTTTCAGCTTGGAAAAGAGACAAATAAGGGGGGATATGATAGAAGTCTATAAAATCATAACTGGTGTGGAGAAAGTAAATAAGGAAGTGTTATTTACTCCTTCTCATAACACAAGAACTAGGGGACACAAAATGAAATTAATAGACAATAAGTTTAAAACAAAAGGAAGTATTTCTTCACACAATGCACAGTCAGCCTGTGGAACTCTTTGCCAGAGGATGTTGCGAAGACCAAGGCTATAACTGGGTTCAAAAAGGAACTAGATAAGTTCATGAAGGATAGGTCCATCAATGGCTATTAGCCAGGATGGTGTCCCTAGCCTTTGTTTGCCGGAAGCTGGAAATGGGTGATGGGATGGATCTCTTGACGATTACCTGTTCTGTTCATTCCCTCTGAAGCACCTGGCATTGGCCACTGTCAGAAGACAGGATACTGGGCTAGATGACCTTTGGTCTGATCCAATATGACTATTCTTATGTTCTCAAATAAATACATTTTCAGAACAAATGCCAAGTATTTCAGGAATTGTTCTTTTCTTCACATAGGGTTTCATTGTACTCCATTGACTTCAGTGGGAACCGAAGTGATATCATAATTAATTATACAAACCATTTTGATTAAGGTATCTTTACCACTACTAAGTTATGAATTCAATAATACTGTGGTCAAGAAATAAGACAAAACAATTAATAAAAATTCAAATGACCAAAATTCTGAAATGAAGATGTTACTAAGAAATTTTAGTATTCTTTGCCATAAAATTCATGATAGTGTGTGAGATTTGTTTAGAATTCTGACTTTAAAAGGCTGTATTTTTTAATATGATATTCTCAACAGCAGTCTAAAATTATTCTGATGCTGTCAACATTGAGTCTTGTCAATTTTGTATCCTGTCAGTATCAGATCATCTGCACACTGGGCTGAGTTACACATCAGATTCGGTTAATCAATGGATCAAATCCGAACACTGGATCAGGTTAAACATCAGAGCAAGTTAACATCAGAAAAAGTCAAACATCAAGGCAGGTTATATATCAAAACAGGTGAAATATCAGTTTAGATTAAACACACAAGAGAGCTAACTGAGTAAGTCAAACATCAAGGCAAGATACACGTGTGCTAGTGTTTATAGGGGAGCACAATGAAGCATGTTAACTCTGGGAAGTGTCAGCATCGATTCCCATGAGGAAATTTAAAAAACAGAGGGAAACCAAATTTTTAGTTTGCCTCATTACGTTTAGGCTATGCCTTGCTTTGCCTAGGTGGTGGTGGGTTGTGGTTTCCATTTGTTTGTTTTTGTTAATTTATGTGCCATTAGTCATTTATTTGGAAAATACAGAGTAAGGCATGCCTGGAAGAATTTAAAAACTAAAAGTGATCCAAATACCATGGAAATAAATGGAGACACTTGAGAAAAAGTTGGATCTAACCCATACTTAGGGGAGGAAAAAAGCAAGGGAAAAAATTCTAACCTGGGATGGTGAGGAGACATGCAAGGCATTAAAAGGTGGGTACAAAATATACAGGAAATTAGTGAGGGGATTCAAGGAGCAGGGGCTATCAGATCTGTGCCATGGAAAAGGAAATGACTTTAGCTGCTGCCTTTTCAATAGACTGGAGGGATGGAGAGACTATAGAAGGCAATGTAACAGAAATGACCAGAGTGTGGTTTCAGGATGAGATACAGTGATCAATATGATGAAAATAGTGAGCTACTACAGGACTAAATTAATACACTGAGGCTTTTCAAGTATTATTTAAAATAATAACAATGAGTCTGGTGGCACCTTAAAGACTAACAGATTTATTTGGGCATAAGCTTTCGTGGATCTGAAGAAGTGAGGTTTTTACCCACGTTGTTGTTTTTGTAGATACAGACTAACACGGCTACCCCCTGATATTTAAAATAATGAAGAACAAGATATCAGAACAGTTACCCATTTCAACAATTCTGCCTAGATTCACTACTATAAAAAAATACTTTGGGGATAATTTTGTAACCATGTAAAAATTAAATTTGCAGTCTATAAAGAATTCATTTATCTTCCAGTGTCTCTCAAGATAACATTATTAAGAAATATTTGAAGTCTGCCAATCATGGTTAAGAGAAAAAAAGGCCATTGTAAGAGTATTTCTTAAGAGAGTAAGGAATCCTAATCATGTCATGAATCAACTACCGATTTTAGTGTCCAACCCTTTGAGACTCTGAGCATCCTAAGCGCTTTGACTTCACCAGAAATTGTGGATGCTCACCGCTTTGTAGGATTATATTCTTGGGATGTTGCTGCACAACACACTTTGAACTGCAAGAATGAATTATAAAATTATCCACATGAGCCACAGGTCCTCGCAGATGAGACTTCTGTTAATTACAGTGGATGAATTAAATTACTCCACAATTAATTCAATAAAGATTAAATATGTAATCCTGATCAAACTGTCATGGTTACATAGACATTATTGCTAAATACTATTTTTAAAACAGCCAAACTTTTTAATTCCCTACTCACTTCTCCTTGTATAAAGAAAAAAATTCTGTTCCATAACCAACTTCTCACAACCACAATTCTTTAAATGTGCATTATAAACAACATTTGCAAGTTCAGCTATTTTTCCTGTAGTAACCAATTTCTATCCAGGAATCAATTATTAATCAAAAGTACATCTATTACTGAGCTACACAAGAGTACTACATCTTCTCTGATACTATCTTGTACAGAAAAGTGTAATAAGAATAATGGGCCAGACTTTCAAATGTGAACACCCTGATGGGTGCGTGCATAGGTTGAAAACTAGCCACGTAAGTCCAAAAGGACTAACAGCATTAGGCTTGGTCTATACTTAGAAGGAAATAAAGAAAAAAAGTAAGATTTCTAAGGGAAACAATATTGCAGATTCAGCAGAATACAATGTCCCAACCAAGTATTAGCTATGCTGCTAGAGGTACCATGTTTGAAAGATATGTAAAACTGAAATCCAGAAAGCTTGTGGTTTATTAAAGATCCTACAACATGATGAAAAAAGTAATTTTAGTCCTGGCATTCCAGGCTGTGACCAAATGCACCCCGTATTCACACCCTACACACTATTGTAATGACCTTTTGTACATAATATGCCTTGCAAGGTATCATTTGGAAACTAACATCTTGCTGGTCAATAATATCATGGTGAAATGTAAGTAGTAACATTGTATGTAAAGTTATGAATTCCACCAGAAGGATGTTGGTAGCACATGTTCAAATCTACGTAGCCCTGATTAAACAGGAATGGTCAAGCAGGTCTATATTAAACAAGGGAATGTGAGTTTACCTCAATTTACATGTGCGTAGTAAATAAGGTCCTTGAGACAGCAAAAGAGACAAGGAAAATCTGCATTTTTGTGAATAGCAGGAAGCCTCTTTCACTATGATACTCCATGTCTCCATTCTCACAGTGAGAAGGAACTTTATCCAGGGATAACCCTGAGGAAAATGCAACAGAGGGTCCTGTGGCACCTTTAAGACTAACAGAAGTATTGGAGCATCAGCTTTCGTGGGCCACGCAAGTCTGATGAAGTGGGCATTCACCCACGAAAGCTTATGCTCCAATACTTCTGTTAGTCTTAAAGGTGCCACAGGACCCTCTGTTGCTTTTTACAGATTCAGACTAACACGGCTACCCCTCTGATACCTGAGGAAAATGCATTTCAAGGGTAACTGAACTATAAAAGTGATGGGCAAAAACACCCCAGGTATTGTCTCTCTCTCTCTTTCTCTTTCACCTAAGATGACAAAAGAAACAGCCTTTGAACTTGGGGTGCAGATTTGGCCTGAGAATTTGGTCAGCAATGTTACTGGGAACACGTGGCTAGGGACTTCACTTTGAACAAGTCTAGTTTCTTAAGTTTTAGTACTAGGAAGCCTTTTATCTTTATTTCTCTTTTAACCGTTTCTAACTTTACTGTCCTACTCACTTAAAATCTCTTTGTAGTTAAACTATCTTGTTTTATTTTTTAATTAAAACTAATCTAGTGTTGTGAATTGTTTGGGTATCTCCATTTAAGGTAGCCAACTATTATATATTGATCCCTTTAAAGGGACAATGGACCTAATATAGGTGTATTGTCCAGCCCTCTATACACTTTTTGGGGGGAGAAATCCGGGACTAGGAGTGTGTTTGGGTCACCCTACAAGTGGTATCCAAGGCTAGTGGAAGCCATAGTGTGACTGTTGTGTGCTGATGCATTGCTGGGGTCAGAGTTGCAGCTATGCACAGACATTCAGGGTGTGACCAGCATGCTGGCAAGCTTATTGTGAGCAACCCAAGTTGGAAGCTACAATGGCAGAGCATAGTGAGGCACCCATGGTTGCAGGGCAGGGGTGACAGCCCTTCACTATTTTGGATTATACCACAGAATGTCATATTGGCAAATTCTAGTTTGGCTAAATGCATTAAAAAATTTACCAATAGTTTCAATTACTTATTTTTCATTTCCTAAATTCTTGTGTAGCGACATGATGGTTAATCAAACAGCTGGCACATTTCAACCAGTGTGATCATTGGTGGGATTCCTGTGTGTAGTTTTCATTCTGAATCAGATACAAAACTTTAGATAGGCACACAGAGAGCACATGCTGATGGTGATATTCATGATAAATGAAAGAGCCATATGATAAATTAATGCACTTTTAATCTTCCTTCCTGAACTCTCCTAATTAATCCATCTCTTTAGGACTCACTCTGACATTCCGAATTTCTGAGCAGTACCAAACAGCTGCCTTAAAAAAAAAAAACCAAACCACTATGATACTCTCACCTCTGTTCTTTCCAATATACATAGAATTTTCTCACCCAAATCATTCCTGTACAAGACCCAGAAGGGACAAACTTCTAAAGACAATTAAAGACACTACTAAAAAATTACACGATTTAAAATATAAATGATATTAGCACAACACAGAGATTCAAACAATTAGTATTTTTCATTCTTCATACCAGATATAGAAAGTTATAGTAAAATCTAATGAATTTATTGTAATATATTTTATATTTCTAGGCTTGCTAAACATGACTTTGCATCATAAGTACTGTTTGTTTGCCTTCATATATAAATGGAGCTCTCTCCAAAAGCCTTGTGAATTTTGGTGTAGGTTAAGTGGCAGAAAACAAATTAAGAATAGTAGTTTCTGTGTAAAGTTTAAACCTAATGAACCCGTTTTTCATAGTTAGCTTGCAATACCTGTTAAATACTTCATAGGTAGAGTAATTGAGTAAGAATGCATTTATAGCACAAATACATTGTGGGACATTCTTCACAATGTGGAACAGCTCTGGCTTCCTTAACCATTTGGATACTGTTCCGGGAAGGGAAGGCTGAGTTTTCTAAGGCCTGGATTGACAAAGCCCTGGCTGGGATGATTTAGTTGGTATTGGTCCTGCTTTAAGCAGGGGATTGGACTAGATGATCTTTTGAGGTCTCTTCCAACCCTAATATTCTATGATTCTATTATAGGTGTCCACCTAACCCAGGAGAGGCAGAGCATCTTTGGACAGTGATTCACCAACTTAATGAGGAGAGTTTCAAATCAGGTTCAAAGGGGGCAGGTAACAAAAGACCACAGATGAGTATTAAAAAGGTGATTGATAGAGGCTTGGAAGTTAGGGGCAAATGGGAAATTACAGTGGGGCAGAGGAACAATAAGAGGGATAATGATGGGGAATCTACTCAACAACATAGATGTCTATACACCAATGCAAAGAGTACAGGGAATAAAGAACTGGAATAATTAGCCCATAAAATAAATGATGATGTAATTGGCACCACAGACTGGGTGAGATGCATTTCATGACTTGAATATTCATAGAGAAAGATATAACAAAGTTCAGGAAGGACAAGCGGGAGCCGGGGAGAAAGAGGAAGAGGCATTGCATTTTACAACAGGCCTTATTCTGAGGTACAGAAGGAGGCGAGAGGCAGACCCAGTTGAAGATTGACCAATTGAAAGTCTGGGTGAAGAAAAAAACGGTGTGATGTCATGATTGTGGGTCTACTATAGATCACCAAATCAGGAAGAGGAGGTAGATGAGTGATTTCTAAAACAAACAACAGAAATATGCAAAATACAATACCTGCTAGTAATGGGGGACTTTAACTGCTCATATATCTGTTAGAACACCAATTCAGCTAAACACAAAATATCCAATCAGTGCTTGGAATATATTGGGGACAACTTTGTTTAAAAAGGTGGAAGACATAACCAGGGAGGCTGCCATTTTAGACTTGATTCTGACTAATGGGCAGGGGGGGGTGGAATTGGTCATGAATCTGAGGGTTGAAGGCAACTTGAGTGAAAGTTTATCATGAAAATATCAAGAAAAGGAAGGGGCAGAATAAGAACAATGGACTTTAAAAAAGCAAACTTTAAACTCAGAAAACTGGTAGGTAAGATCTTATAGGAAGAGAAATCAAAGGTTAAAAAAATAGTTTGGGAGAGTTGGCAGTTTCTCAGAGACATTATTAAAGCCCAATAGAAAGCTATCCTGATGGAAAAGAAATATAGAAAGAATAATAAGAAGCAGGAGCACTGGCAGTGTCCTAAAAGTGTGTGGGGGTGGGGGGGAAATCACAGGAGCCCCGCCCCCCCCACTGCATCACTCCCAAGCCTCTGCCCTCACACCACCCCTTCTCCTTGATGCCCTATCCCTGCCTGGTCCCTTTCCTCCCCAAAGTCCCACCTGGCTTGCTCCTCTCTACCCTCTGTCCCAGTCACTCACCCTTACTACTGGTAAAAAGGTAGGCGGCCTTGACCTCCTCCCCTCCCCCATTCTGGCACCCTGATAAGAGGCCAATATGGCTCCATTAGAAGTCCTTTAATGACTTGAAAATCAGAAAACAAACCTACAAAAAGTGGAAGCAGACAAATTGCTAAGGAGGATTACAGAAGAACAGCATAAGCAGATAGGCACAAAATCAGAAAGACTACAGCTAAATCATGCCTAGCAATAGACATAAAATGCAATAAGAAGAGGTTTTATAAATACTTTAGGAGCAAGAGAGACAAAGGAAAGAGTTAATGATGGATGATATCAAGAAGACTGAGGTGTTTAATGCCTATTTTGCTTCAATCTTCACTGAAAAAGGTTAATCATGACCATTTACTAGACACAATTAACATTAGCAACAAGGGAGAAGGAACACAAATTAAAATAGGAAAAGAACAGGTTAAAATATTTAGGTAATTTAGATGTATTCAAGTTGGCATTGCCTGATGAAATTCATCCTAGTGTACTAAAGGAACATGCTGAAGCAATGTTGTCACAAGGAATAATGCATGGCATTAAGCCACAGACCATTCAAATTTCCCTCTTTGCTAAATCCTGCAAGTCTATTGTCTTACTTAGGCTTTATACAAATAAATACAATTAAAAAACAACAACTGAAGGATCATAGCTTTCAACCCATAGGATATACTTCCAATCTCTCTCTTTTAGAGCTCACTATACGAACACATTTAAGCAAGCATGCTTTAGAAATTAATCACTCATACATTATCTCATTCAGATTTGGGGATTGCAGTGGATTATCAGATAAACTGGAGCGCTCAGTGCAATATTGTGGACAAAATAAATATTACAATCCTTGGATGCATGAATAGTGAAATCTCAAGCAGGAGTAGAGAGGTTACTTTACCTTTTGATTTGACACTCTTTTTACAGCTGCTGTATGACTGTGTCCAGTTTTAGTGTGTACAGTTCAAGAATGATGGTAAATCAGAGAGGGTGTTGAGAACAGCCTCGAGAATTATGAAAGTATTAGAAAGCGTGCCGTATAGTGACTGAACTCCTTAAGTCTATCAATTTATCTTAATGAAGAGAAGGTTAAAGGGTGGCTTCATTCCTATCTAGAAGTACCTACATGGGAACAAATATTTGATAAAGGGCTCATCAATCTATCAGGCAAAGGTATAGCTTTGGAATGACTGGAAGTTGAAGCTAGACAAATTCAGACTGGAACTGAGGAGTACATTTTTAACCAGTGAGGGTAATTAACCATTGAAACATTTTACCAAGGGTCATGATGGATGCTCCATCACTGAATTTTTAAATCAAGACAGGATGTTGTTCTAAATGATATAATCTAGGAATTCCTTTGGGGAAGTTCCATGGCCTGTATCATACAGGAGATCAGACTCAATGATCACAACAGTCTCTTTTGGCCTTGGAACCGGTTCAACCAATTTTTACCAGTAACTGCAACACTGAGGTTGTGAAACTTGCTATTGGATTTAAGATTGTGAGAAAAAAATTGCTAATAATTACCAGAGAGAGATTGCTATTTCACAGCATATGGAACAAGTGTTGTGTGTTCCTGTGCAAAGATGATGTAAATTAAATTAACTTTTTTGATCTATATTTCAGAACAGGAAATTTATCTTTATTGGACACATGTAGGTGCTTGGCTGAATCGAGACTATAGGCAGATTTCAGTCTTTCACAGTGGTATAAATAGGGGTTAATTCCATTGAAGCCAATGGATTTAAATCCATGTAAAAACAGGTTTATGGTATATTTACACATACCAAAAAAGTTGTGTTCTTGAATCACATTAATTAACCCATGTTAGCTAATTTAGGCCTTGTCTACACTTGCAGATATAGAGTGCTGGGAGTTAAATCAGCCCTCAGAGACAGCAGCAGGGAAAGTGCTGCCATGCGTTCACACTATCAGCTGCAAGCACAGTGGCATGGCCATAGTTGCAGCACTTGCAGCGGTATTCGGAGCGGTGCATCATGGGCAGCTATCCCACAGAGCACCTCCTCCCATTCTGGCGCTGAAGCTTGTGTGAAGGGGGCAGGGACAGGGCATCCTGGGTGCTATCCCAATGCTCTGTGATGCATCGATTTGCATCCCAGCAATATCTGTGCTTCCATCCACATTTGGTGGCATCTTTCAACTTTTTTTTCCTTACCTTTCAGTCTGCGGGAATGGATCCCGATCTGCTGAGGAATATGCTGATGGGTATCGCCAGCACGTCATGAATTGCAGTCAAGTTACTCCTTAAGCTACAAAGTGACAGTGAGGAGCCCAACTATGATGTCGACACGCATAACTCATAAGACATGAGATTGATTGTCAAGTGTCAGAGGGGTAGCCGTGTTAGTCTGAATCTGTAGAAAGCAACAGAGGGTCCTGTGACACCTTTGAGACTAACAGAAGTATTGGGAGCATAAGCTATCATGGGTAAGAACCTCACTTCTTCAGATGTGCATCTGCAAGGCATCTGAAGAAGTGAGGTTCTTACCCAGGATAGCTTATGCTCCCAATACTTCTGTTAGTCTCAAAGGAGATTGATTGTGGCATTCACGGACATGCTCACCACCGTGGATTGCCGCTTTTGAGCTTGGGAAAGGGGCACTGAGTGGTGGGATCACATCGTCATGCAAGTCTGGGATGACGAGCAGTGGATGCAGAACTTTTGAATGAGGAAACCCACTTTTCTGGGACCATGTGCTGAGCTCTCCCCGACCCTGCAGCACAAGGACATGAGATTGAGGGCTGCTCTGCCAGTGGAGAAGCGCGTGGCTACTGCAATCTGGAAGCTGGCTACTCCAGATCAGTCGGTCGCTAACCAGTTCGGAGTGGGCAAATCTACTTTTGGAATTGTGTTGATACAAGTGTGCAGGGTCATTAATTGCATCCTGCTCAAAAGAACCGTGACTCTGGGCAATGTGAGTGACATTGTGGATGGCTTTGCACAAATGGGTTTCCCTAATTGCGGGGTGGCGATAGATGGCACACGTATTCTAATTCTGGCACCAGATCACCTAGCCTCCGAATACATAAATTGGAAGGAGTATTTCTCAATGCCTCTCCAGGTGCTTGTGGATCAACATGGGCGTTTCACGGACATTAATGCAGGCTTGTCTGGAAAGGTGCATGACGCATGCATCTTTCAGAACACCGGCCTGTTAAGGAAGCTGCAAGTTGGGACTTTCTTCCCGGACTAGAAGATTACCATAGGGGAAGTCGAAATGCTCTTTGTGATCCTTGGAGACCCCGCATACTCTTTAATACCCTGGCTCATGAAACCATACACAGGGAGCCTTGACAGCAGTAAGGAGAAGTTCAACAATAGGCTGAGTCAATGCAGAATGACTGTTGAGTGTGCTTTTGGCCATTTAAAGGGCTGCTGGCACTGTCTGTATGGGAAGCTGGACCTGGCCGATGACAACATCCCTATGGATGACTTGCATCGGAAGAAATGAGGTTCTTACCCACGAAAGCTTATGCTCCCAATACTTCTGTTAGTCTCAAAGGTGCCACAGGACCCTCTGTTGCTTTTAACATCCCTACGGTTATAGCTGCGTGCTGTACCTTCCATGATATTTGTGAAGGGAAGGGTGAAAGCTTCACTCAGGCATGTACTGCTGGGGTTGAATGCCTGGAGGCTGAATTTGAACAGCCAGAGACCAGGGCTATTAGAGCAACCCAGCGTGGGGCTGTAAGGATTAGGGATGCCTTGAGGGAGCAATTAGATGCTGAAAGCCACCAGTAATTTTTGGTGCCCTGCACGGGAGTGAAGTGCAGTGGTTCCAATGCTAGTAGGCATCTGTGTTTGCTATGTATGATGCACTGACTAGCAGTGCCTGTTGCTTTCCAGGACTATGCTGTCTTTTACTTAATGTAATAAAGAATGTTTCCAAAAACAAAAACAAAATCATTTATTGAAAAGAAACACAACTGCTGGAGAAACACCACATCTGTGGTGTGTGGGTGGAGGGAAGGGGGCAGGGCGGGGAACAGAAAAATCACAGATTTATGTATGTCCTGTTATCATACTCAGCCATCCTGTCTGGAGTGCCGTGCAATGAGTGCTGCACTGCAGGCTGGCTAAAGTGCATAGTGATGGGGGTTGAGTGCAGTGGGTAAGGATTGTAGTTTGCAGGGCTGGGCAGTAAAGCTAAAGGTGTTGGAGGCAGCTGGTGGCAATAAGAAACCGGAAGTTGAGGTAAGTGGGTTGGCAGTGACATGGGGACATAAGGGAAAGAGTTTGGGGTTGCAGGGGTGGGGCGGGCGCAAGTCTGCTCCATATGCAGTGCTATGAGCGCCTACATCGAGTCCACTTGGCGCTCCATAATGCTCAGAAGCTGCTCCATGGTTTGTTGCTGGTGATCCACATTCTCCTGGGGGACCCTCCTTTCGATCTCCTGCCACTCCTGTACTTTTTTATTTTCAGTAAGGGACTGCTGCATGACTTCATGCAGGAGCTCCTCCTTGCTTCTTTGCAGCCGCCTCCTGAGTCTTTGCAGCCTTTTGGCCATTGATAACAAGGATGACTTGGATCTCAACATTGCATCTGTAAAGCCAAAATGCAACATTTAACAGAGGCAGCATTGTTAACACTAGACAGAGCAATGATTTGGCCAAACTTATAGACAAGCACAGCGCACACAATAGCACAAACTGCCCGTCCCAAGGCAAGTGCACATAACCCATAAGACCTCTGAAACGGTGAGTAACCACAGGGGTAAGGGAGACTCATTGTTCCAGGGTCGTGCTGTTCTTTGGGGTCCTGTGCCTTGGGGAGAGCCAACAGCTGCAGAGGGTCCCTATAGTCAACACTTTCCACGTTTTCCACAGAATGGGTTCATCTTGGAAGATATCTCACTGCTGAGGGTGATCTGGGAAGCAAGGGAGGGTCTTCTGCAACAATGCGGTTTCTGACCTGGCCTGTGTTCCCCCGCCCGATACAGTACAGTGGCATGGATATGTTAGCCTTACTGGGACAAGGAGCACAGTAGCTCTGCCAAGGAACCTGCACAAGTGGATTGCCCAGCTTCTGCATGAGACCTTCGATGAGATCACTGAGGCCGATTACCATGATGTGAGAGAGCACATCAATGCCCTATTCTGCATCTAGGCATGCACGCAGCCCTAACCTTTCTTTCTGCATCCCTCCTTGCCCCAACAGCCTGCACCCAACAACTCCCTTCTCAAAATAAAAGCCGCTTACTGGGCACCCCATCTGCTATTTGTTCTTCCCCAAGCACCGTCCGCTGTGACTGGCTACCTTCCTCCTGGCTTGAAAACAGCTCCTGGCTGCATGCATCGAGGGATGCCATGCTGTCCTTTGGCTCTGGGTCCCCTCCTCCTCAGCACCTCGCTCCTGCTTTCTTCCTCCTGCCTTGTTGCACTCTGGGCTGTCCCGGCCTTTGAAGTGTCCATGGTGCTCTTTGGAGTGGAAGTGGGGCCGCCTCCAAGTATCTCGCCCAGCTCTTTGTAGAACTGGAAGGACGTGGGAGCAGCACCAGAGCGGCGGTTTGCCTCCCATGCTTTGTGATAGGTGTTCCACAGCTCCTTCACTTTAATCCTGCACTGCAGTGCATCCCGGTCATGGCCCCTTTCCATCCTGTCCATTGATATCTTCCCGTAGGTATCGTAATTCCTACAGCTGGTGCACAGCTGGGACTGGACAGCTTCCTCCACCCAAACACTGATGAGGTCCAGCACCTCGCCATTGCTCCATACTGGGGATCACCTGGTGCGTGGAGGCATGGTCACCTGGAAAGATGCACTGAGAGCACTCCATGCCTAGCTGAGCAAACAGGAAGGGGACTTTCAAAATTCCCAGAGAATTTAAAGGGCGGGTCTGATGGTTGGTCACCTGTGGGCAGGGCAGAAGACTTCAAGATGATGACCAGAGTGGCTAGAACAGGCAGTGTGGGACTTCCTTCAGGCCGATCAGAGTGTATTAATAGACCAGGGTGTCCACTTTGTCACCATGGTGCTCCAGCCAGGTCGCAGCAAGCTGTATGCTTCTTGTGAAGGTGATTTACCAGGAGTTCTCTAGCTGCGGAGTCCGGGTGCTCGACGTGCCTTGCCAGTATGGACAGCTCAGGAGTTAGGGCACCAGGGGCTGATTTAATGTGCTCTAACTTACAAGGGTAGCCAAGCCCTTAGATTAAAATAGCACCAATGACACAGCAACTCAACTTCTAATTTGGGTTAGCAGCTCAAGTGCAAGACTATAGGGGAATCTGGGGTTGAATTTGATCTATTCATCCAAGTTTCTTCACTGCTATTTTAACCCACGTTAGCCAATGCAAGTTAGCTAACCCAAGTTAAGGACACACCTTTTTTTTTTGCAATGTAGACCTAACCTAAGTGGAAAAGCCCTCAGTCGGTAAGTCTCTAATGTTTTTTCGCTCCCTGCCCTCTGTAATTCAGAGATTTGTTTCATAACAACAATCTGTGCTACCACACAGTAACATCTATCATATGAATGAATAGAACATTGTATCGGAGGGGTAGCCGTGTTAGCCTGAATCTGTAAAAAGCAACAGAGGACCCTCTGTTGCTTAGAACATTGTAGTTAGATAATTTCCATGGCACATTCTCTAAAAAAGGTGCAATTCATACACCAACTATTGCAGACACAGTAAGACATCAGAATACAGCTTTGCTAAGCCACTTGAACCAAGGTAAACCCACTAAACATCCCGATTAAACTATTCCAACTAAACACCCTGAACAATGTGCATTAACTAAGCATTATATATGTAAATAAACCAGACCAAATGAAACTCATTTCCATGCCAGTTCACTTTTCCCCCCAAATTCTAATATCCTCATACAACCACAATCAGCATGGTAACTGAAAAACAAATACATTTGTCTTTGCCCTCTGTCAGGCTCTATATTCTAACATTGATCATAACACGAAGTTACTTTGCAGCAATTTACAATTAATGTAACTTTTTAAAATTCAAACTTTTTCAACTACTTAAGCTGTTTCACATTTCCTGAGGAGGAGGAAAAATGTTAGTATAATTAGCACCAAAGCAGAATTTAGAGTATGAAAGTACAATATGAACAGTAAAAATTTTTCACATTTTCCATTTCATAGCAAATTCACTGGGCCAGAGAGACTTCTTCTGTAGAAAAGGAGAAAGGCTACAGGAAAATCCTCTAGGCTTTTCTTCCATAATTCCTATGCATCCATTTCTAATCTCAGGGAGTAAAGGAGAGGAGGTGCACCTGGGGTATTTAGTGCACCCTTAGACTCTCTGTGGAAACCAATTTCTAGCGCCAAATGCTCAGGGTCAACTACACATGCTTTTCTCCCTCCTTCCATGGTGCTTCCTGTATTTCACTCCCCACTGCAGCAGCATCACTTGAGGGAGTGTTACTACTGCTATCCTTCTGTGCCTGTGCCCTTCCCAAACTAGTATATGGATGCAGTGAGGTGTGGAGGGAGAGTTAATGGTTCTGTGAAAAGTACCTACACTCCCAAGTATATTTCAGTCAGAAAATGTACAATTTCCCAAGGGTAGCAGTCTATGGAGAGCAGCTGCTCATTGTTTCTGCCCAGTAGAATGCCTTGCATAATCTCTGGAGCTGACACCTTTTGGCACACTTGTTGAGGATTTTCTGTAAACTCTCTTGGATGAGGACAATGTAACAAGATGCTGTTGGAGGTTAGAAAACCATTAGCAATGAAGTAGGGAATATACCTGCAAAATGCAGAGGTCAGACTGATCATTCCAAGAGGTATTTCCCAGCCTTCTGAATCTATGGCAATCTTTGGTAAACATTAAGTAGTGTTAGGCTTGGTGGTGACTAGCCAACATCATCACACCATTTATGGAATGCCTCATTTGATCTGAATGCCGCCGGCTTACATGCAGCTCTCCTCAGCAGCAGTTTACTATAATAAAATAAATGAAGGAAGCTTTATAATTACATCAGCATGATATAAACATTAATTGCAGTTCCCGGCGTGAACATAAATAAAAGCAACTGCTATTTATTAAATTAATCCCACTCAAAAGAAAAACAATCATAACTCATACAGGCTCTCACATGATTATTATTTGTTTACAGGGAGACAGCAGAGCTTAGTGTGATGAAGGATCACAGTTAATACAGAAGATACATGTGCATAAAACCAATGCTTTGCATGTCACCTTTACTTCGCTACATACACGTGCTATACAGATGAATAGTCAACCACTACCAAGATATCCTCAGCCTACAGACATTCATAAAATGAAATTGTACTCAAAACTGATTAATGAAAAAAATCTCTTACAGAATGAGTATGAAGGAAATGGAATAGGGAAGGTGAGCCTGTAAATGACTATATCAGCAATGTTTGATATTTTACTTCGTTAAACTATACACTTAGATTTGGGTTACCAGGGATTTTGTAAGTTTATTTTTACACCTTCTTTTTTTTTAAAAAAGGACATTTTTTGAAAAGTTTAGTGGTACCTCTGATCAGCATTAACTGACTTAGCAATTGGGTATGACATTGGTCTCTACGTTTCTTTCAATATATAATTTGTTACAGTAATAAGCAAATTAGATTTCAATGTACTTTAGCCTGCCTTTGAGATAGATAGTTTTATCCAAAATTAAATGAGCTGTAACTCTCCATACTCATTTTCACTTACTTTTACCTAATACATTACAATTTCAATATTTTTAAATAATTAATTGGGGAACTAGGTGGCTCATGGAATTGGTTATGGAATATAGTTTCTTGTGCTTCTATAATACAGATTGAAATTAATCTCATGTTAATAGTGACCATAAATTGTGATGATGACTTGGTGCCCATATGCAAAATGCATTTGCAGTCTCCACTGTTCTAATAGCACATTTTCCCCTTTTTCATTACTGGTCAGATAGAAAGTGAAACAAAAGTCTGGTTGTGATGCATGACTTTATTTTCAAAAAGATAGAAGTTTGATTAAATAGTGCAACATATTCAACTATCTATGGAACATGATAATACAGGAAATACTTTAAAAAATATCAGTTTGTAATTTACGGACAAATAACAAAGGCCAATTTATGCAATTCTTACACAAACACCACTACCACAGGGGTTAATCCAAGTAAGGATTTAAAGATTTATGTTCATATTAAGTGAGATGAATTACACTAACATGTGACTAAGTGTACATATATTGTAATGCCTATGTATTTTGGATATTCAATTTAGCTATAGATCTATTATCACCTTAAGCATCTATACAAAACACAGAATCAATTATGAAAAACCAAATACAATTTCATTTAGGGGATGATTCTGCCTGGCCTTTACACACATGTGGATTGTAGGGGATTGTCCAAGGAGTCTTCACTCACCTTGCACAGTCCACATAAAGCCAGGAAAAATTGCAGTGCCACACTTCTCCCTGGGGAAGTGCGGAGAGCGCATGAAAGGTACTGGTTAAGAGACAGAGCCATAGTTGTGGCATTCCATGCACTGGCCAGAGGAGTAGATTGGGCACAAAATGGAGGGCAGGCCATACCTCATACGATGGGGTGAAGATAGTAGAAGTGCTGCCTTGGCATGCTTGGGAGCTCTGGGAAACAAAGTGCTTCCTATTGCTACGCTCTGAAACCAACCCAGGGCTGTGCCTACCAGGCATGACTGATTGCTTCAGTAATCTCCACTTTGTATTTGTACCTTCTTGCTTTCTTTGGCTAACTCCCTTTTGTTTCCTTCCCAAGCAATCCTGGTTACATGGATGCTATTACTGCCCTTTCCCCACAATACGCTCTGACACCTGCTTGCTATTCTTATCTGACTGTATTTGCATCTTAATAAATATCCAGTTAATTTTGCTTTTGCAAGGTACTTTGTTAATACTGATAAGGTAGTGGAATGTATGCTACCCTTCATCTCCCCTAATCTCTGTTGATCCAGCCTCCTTTTCTGTTTTTAGTGCCATTCGCTTTGTGAGTTCTATAATACCATCACCTGACATGAAGTATCAAAAATGTTACCAGAGGTAGAAAAGAAGGTTGAGCAAAAACAGGAGCATTAGAAATGAAATGGTATTTAAGAGATTTTTTTTTTCAGTTTGAAAAAAGTCCATACATTTTAAAAGCCAGTAAAAGAGATATTTATTAGTCATTTTTTATTTACCAAAAGCCTTATTTGTGAGGTCATCACTTAATGCAAAGTCTAAATGAAACAAAGAAATCCTGGTATTTAAGAAACTGTTTCAAAGAGAGAGTGAGACACTCCTGGGATCAAGAATTTCCAAGTGGCTACAGTTGAGAGGACAAAACTTCCCTGGGGGATGTTTGAGAGTGACAGAGACAAAATTGTCTGGCTATGCCGAAAGAATGACAGGAGACATTAGATATGGGTTTAATCAAGCCGCAACTTTATTATTAGATGTCTGTGACTCACCCAGCGGATAAAATGTGCAGTGCAGGTGAAACCCCCCCACAATTCACTGCAGGGGTGGGGAGTGAGCACTTTTTTCAGCCCCCCGCCCGCCCTTTCTGTTTATGTCCCTCCAGCACATCCACTGCCGGGACCCTCCAATTCTAGCCAATTTCGGGGGTGGGGAGTTTCCACCAGCTCCCCCCTTTTCATCCAGGTCCCTTCAGCAATTCCCTTGCAGGGACCTTACCAATTCCAGCCAATGGGTGTGGGGGTAGTGGAAAAGAGGAGGTCTTATGAACACAAACCCAGTAAACCTATACATAAAAAATAGTGGCAATGTGAAGAAAACACTCAAATTAACTCAAACAATCAAACTAGAGCCCCCCATTTATAAAGCCCATTCAGAATTAAGATGAAGGTATTTTACCTTCATTTTTTGTAGGGTGATATTGAAGATCAAAGGAAAGATTATTGTATTTTGAAGGAGATTCAGTGAGGAAAATTTTGGAAAATGACATGCTTTGGAGGTCAGGGGAGGGAGAGGGGAACAAACCATTAAGAACACTGATTTGGGCCAGATTTTCTCTTTTTTAAACTTTTATAAAGACAAATAAACTTCATAGGCTCAAGAACTCCAGAGCATAAATCTTCTATAGTGATAACATGCAATAACCATGCAATTATAATTAAAGGCATTTCAACGTTTATGGTCCCAACATTAGATTAAATTTATTTTTAAAGCCATTACAATTTATGTATATATTTTCCCCTCATGGAATCACTGCAGGGCATAGTTTTGGTGACATAACGGTTTATTTCTTATTTTACCATACCTTAACTGTAACATCAGATGAATTCCTAGGTTATAATATTTCCTTTTGGAATAATTACAACTGTTGTGCACATTTTTTTAACCTTTAAGTTACTGATACACCTTGCTCAACACCATCACTCCACCTTAACACTTTTTTGTTTAGAATTTTCTTTAATTTTTAAAAGCTATTATAAATTTCAAACACTGAACAAGAAACTCAAAAGAATTGTACTGATTCTAAAGATATGCAGTATCAAAATTTTTAAAAAATAGATTACACTGTTAAAAATAGCCAGTTAACCAAATTCATCACTGGTTCACCAAAGCAATACATGCACAGAGAGCACACTAGCCAATTAAATTTGGTTTATAGGTGCTTTGTATCGCCAGAGCAGTGCAAAACTGCCAAACCATACAATAGAACCTAAGAATTTACAGGATATAAGGGAAAAGATATATTGAATGTAAAAAGTTAGGCTGCAAAACTGTTGAAGTGAGACTTGTCACCTGAAGTGAAGTGGGGTCTCAGGGTTAGCAATCAACATTAGAATAATTGACATCTGTAGAGCCAGCACTTTGTTTACTGTCTGGATCAGGAGCACGCTTGAGCACTGACAAAGACAAATGAATCCAAGGGAGTTCTCTGAAGAAGGGAAACCTGGGCTAAAAGACAATAGCTTGTAACTGTAAGAGCAGAAGAAATGGCCCAAGTTGTTATATGTTACAAAGGAGAGAGTCTGCCAGTGGGGTGGTCTCATGAAAAGTAGATCCCAGCTTTCTGAACTGGACAAGCGCTGTAAGGATTGACCACTGAGTGAGAAATATCTTATTAGACAGGAAAGTAAGCTGTTAGCAAGTATAGGTCATAGTTTGTGTTTTATTTTATTTTTTTACCTCTAATCTTATGTTTCCAAGCCACTGTACCTTGCTTGCTTTTATTACAATCTGTATCTCAACTTCTGTTATTAAAGTTCAGTGTAGTTTTACCATATACATCTGAAAGTCTGTATCCTTATATTCATCCTTGTACAAAACTATTAAAGGATTTGGTACAAAGTATGCCTTGTGAGTTATTTGAAAACCTAATGTGATCATTATTGTCCTGGTAAAATGTGTGGCAACATTGTAGATAAAGATTCTACTGTATATCATTACTGAGGCATTCCAAGTTTAGAAAAGAAGGCACAAACTAGTTCCTCAAAGAAAAAAGGCAAACAGACATCTCAGCCAGGTGTCAACAAAATCAAATGGACTATCACCTGGTTAAGCTGCCATTCTTTGGCAGAAAAAAGCTTGTGAGCAAGAAATATACATCTTGGCAAAGAAACAGCTGGAAGTTCCCATCCCACAGACTGTCTCCTCAACCCCAGGTGGAGATAAAAGAAGAACAGGAGTACTTGTGGCACCTTAGAGACTAACAAATTTATTAGAGCATAAGCTTTCGTGGACTACAGCCCACTTCTTCGGATGCATATGCATATGCAACTGAAGAAGTGGGCTGTAGTCCACGAAAGCTTATGCGCTAATAAATTTGTTAGTCTCTAAGGTGCCACAAGTACTCCTGTTCTTCTTTTTGTGGATACAGACTAACACGGCTGCTACTCTGAAACCAGGTGGAGATGATTCTCGAAGAGGATGAAAAGATATAAAAATGGGTAAGAGATGCCCCAAATGATATCTCCCTTTATCTCTACTCATGAAATCAACACCGCCTGAAGGACAAGGAAATCAACATTGAACTCGGGGAGTGGTCCGGCTGAAACCTTTGCTTTGAATTAATTTAGCTTGTTAAGTTCAGTATTAGATGCATATTACCTTTTATTCACTTGTAACTAATTATGACTTTTGTGCCTCATTACTTATAATCACTTAAAATCTATCTTTCTGTAATTAAACAAACTTGTTTTATCTAAACCCAGTGTGTTTGGGAAAATACACTTGAGATAAGATTTGTGCATATCATTTTGTATTTTAGAAATGACAGACTTTATATATGCTTGTACTGTCCGGGAGGGTATTGGGCAGTACAAGACACACATTTCTGGGGGAAGTCTGGGACTGGGAATTTGCTGGTGTTTATCTGTAAAGTAATTCATCAGTGACTGGCTATAGCACTGATACAGTATAGCTAGGGGTGATTTACATGATGGAGGCTGTGTGTTGGCTGAACAGGAGTGGTTGCTCTCATAGCAAAACAATGTAAAAAACACCCCACGTTGGAGAATTGAAGGGACACAGCTTTCAACAGTCCAGGTTGTACCCCCTAGGTAATGTCACAATGCCTTGGGCTAGGAAGAGTGGTGAACTGTGGTGCACTGCGTCCCTGGAGGCAGTGGATCAGTGTACATTACAGGTGTCCAGAAGACAAGGGACTGGGCACTCATGTGTAACAAAGTGGGGTATGTAGATTGCTAGCCTGCATTGGGAAAGAGCAGAGTTTTTGGAACATGGAGTGCTTGTGTTGCCAACTGCCAGTAATTGGAGCGGCTTTCCCCCTGGTGATTGTAGACATGCCTCTGCTATGTAGAACATGGCAGTGGTTCACCCCAAACTCCTTGGATAACCCCAAAAAATGTCATAGTAATCAACTAATAAACAAGCCTGCCTGTCACAGACAACTTGGGTGGACCTGGCTGCTCTAGAGACAGATGCCTCAAAGTCATGCTAAGGCACTTAATCTGAATATCAAAGAGAAAGTGGGCAATGAGACTTGGCAGAGGTCCCACTAAACAGAAAGTATTTAGAGCTGCTCAGAGTCTGGACATCTTTAAGGACAATATGCACCCATTGTCAATCCACCTATTTTTGCCTCTTTCTGATTACATACCTAAACATACATTTGTTTAAACACAGGTACATTTCCACTGATGTGTTCCTCTTCTAGGAAGAGATGGCATCAAAGAACCAACTTCATTAACTGAAACAATATAATGGGTTTTACACATACACATCTCACTTGTGAACTTGACATATTAACTATTGTTCTGGACTCTGTCTGGTTCTGCGCCCAGGATTTTTAAGCTTTCAAAAAGTGAGTGTGTAGATATGTGTGTACACCCATTTATTTCTATTCATATTACTGTTAAATCTACTTGTGGCTTTTTTCAACCATGTTTCTTGAAACCTCTTTCTAGCTCACAGGGATATTTAAGATTTATTTATTTTACTGACATCACAGTCTTTCACATAATTGTGTCTGGTTCAAAATTGGTTAGCTACTGATACAACTAATCTGCAAGAGCATGAGCTTTTTGTATTGAAAGTCACAGAACACTCAACAGATGTCTGTGCAATGATGTGTCATTACTTCCCTACCAAAACAACAACAACAAATATCTGTTCTTAATATTTAAATGAAAAGACAGTCTGCTCAGCAACATTTAGGGAAACTCTCTGTAAGCATCTACCACCTTCAAGTTAAGGTTATGTTAGAGAAAATGAATCATCATTATGTAGTCTTCTGCTAGGACAGGGGTAGGCAACCTATGGCACGTGTGCCGAAGGCGGCACGCTAGCAGATTTTCAGTAGCAATCACACTGACCGGGTCCTGGCCACCGGTCCGGGGGAGTCTGCATTTTAATTTAATTTTAAATGAAGCTTCTTAAACATTTTAAAAAACTTATATACTTTACATACAACAATAGTTTAGTTATATATTATAGACTTATAGAAAGAGACCTTCTAAAAATGTTAACATGTATTACTGGCACGCGAAACCTTAAATTAGAGTGAATAAATGAAGACTCGGCACACCACTTCTGAAAGGTTGCCGACCCCTGTGCTAGGACCTCCTATGACCGCGATATAATGGACACAATGTAGCTTTGCTGCATTAATTTTCTCTGAAATTCAGACTAGTCTATCAGAAAACTTTAAGAAGCAGGACAAGGTAACGTAAAAGCCTCACTAAATCCCTTTGAGATAAAGATGTTTCTGAAAGGATTAAAAAATATGAATTACAGCCCTTTTTCCTAAGAGTCCCTCCAGTTAAAGAATATGGATTTACCTAAAAAATCAAGAACAAAACCCCCTGAAATGCACCAGGCTTTGATTCATGATGAATAAATGAAAGATAAATAACAGCTAAAACATATTTATTTCTGATGCTTAGGTACATCTTCCATAAAATACTGGAATAACCTCAGTAGTTCAGGTTATACAGTGTTTCTGACATGCATTCATCTTTGACAGACAGAATCTGCAGGTCTTATTATCAACTTAAAGTTCTTTTAAGTTCTGGAAAAAAATCAGAAAGATAAGCTTTTAGAAAGGATCTAAATCCATTTGGGGGATTTCTTGAATCGGATTCCTCTTGGATCAAAATTTCTGTCATTCATATTTGATTCCTACTTAGCTACAATGCTTAGATGGAAAGATGACCTCCATTAATTCTACAGTATATCTTTTTGTAAGCATAACTGAAGTCATGTCATCTAAACTTTTGAAGTTTATTAAATTGGGAGATAATGCAATGGACAATTCTCTCTGATGTATTTCTGTTGTAAAAAAAGAATTTAATTTTATTATCCCTTAAAAAATTGTATACAACAAAAGAACTCATTACAGCTGTGCTACAGCTCAAAGTAATTTATTTATTTATGTTCTTTGTGGGTCTCCCCTCCTCCCCAAAATCAAATTCCTGACAGAATTTAAGTATATATATCTAAATCAAGAAAATGCACACTGCATGCAGCTTGCACACTGAAGTGAAAATCTCAGAAGTCAGAACCACTGCTTTCCAGCCAACCTCGATGCTCACCAGAACTGAGTAAAGGACCCTTTTCTACACGTTTATAACATATCACCTGTCTTATGAGCTTAATTCACAGTAGGCTTGCTAAACAATGATTTTCCTTTATCTCTATTTCAAAACAACAGCTAAGTTGACCTTCTAAAAATTAATAAGTAATTTTGAAATATCTGTTATTAAAAACAAAGGCAATGCCTTTATTATAGTACCACAGCAAGTTTAATATAACATCACAGTAGTGACATAGGTTAATGGGACCTTTACTGGGAGATTGCATTCAACCATTAATGCTTCATGATTCAAATAATGACATTCACTTCTTCTAATGGAAATAGCAGCTCATGGTAACTCGTTCTGGATGCAAGATCCCATAAGGGGTTATCTATTTTTGCATATCACTACCTTATATTACATTTTTTATTGGAAAAACAATACTCAAACAAATTGGATAACCATTTCCCACCATCTTAGTAGCCATGTCATTACTTGGCTGTACATTTTTTCTAGTACTTAAATTTGTAGTTGTGTTGATAAGAACAGTAAGAATGACTGGTGCATAGGGTGTGTTCCTCAGGGTTCCGTTTACTGGGCCATGACAGTGTTTCTACCATTAATTTAATATTATTCCCAGATAGCATGTGCCAGATCAATGTGTTGATGAGCCATACTATCCTTAAACTTTCACAGCTGCTAGCTAGAAATCTAGACCCAAAACCTGAATGTTAATTTTTCCCCAAACAATTTAAGCATTACTTATGCGTGCAGTTCAAGAGATCTGATTTTCTACTTATGACATTTTGCAAACATGTTTTTTTTCACATATCATATGCCATTTTACCAAATAATTGTGGAAATAATTCAACATGTAGAACAGAAGTCAGCAACCTTTCAGAAGTGGTGTGCCGAGTCTTAATTTAGTCACTCTAATTTGCGTGCCAGTAACAGTTTAATGTTTTTAGAAGGTCTCTTTCTAGAAGTCTATAATATATAAATAAACTAGTAAAGTAAAGTAAATAAGGTTTTTAAAATGTTTAAGAAGCTTCATTTAAAATTAAATTAAAATGCAGAGCCCCCCCCCCCCAGACCAGTAGCCAGGACCTGGGCAGTGTGATTGCCACTGAAAACCAGCTCACGTGCCACCTTTGGCATGCGTTCCATAGGTTGCCTACCCCTGATGTAGAATGATTCAACAGTCAAAACTATATAAACATTAAGAGTTTTTCTATCATGTCTAATTATTTCATTTAACCACATTTTAAGAAACATAACCAGCACCACTTTAAACCATTCCCTTTGTCATGTGTCGGTTAAGAGTAACTACAGTTTATATACTGTTGGCATTTTCATGTCTCTCTTGAGGTGAGTAGTAAAGCAATGTTATTACAATTGTTTCACCGATGGGAAGGAATTATTGCCTTTACCTTTATCATCTCCTACATTACTCCTATGTGAAATAAGCAATAGAAGGGGGCTGTAAAAAGTTAGATACCTCAATTTTTGAACCAGCTTGAATTTACATGCGTAAAAGGACATCAGTAATTTTCTCACATTTACCTAATCTTCCCTGATGGATTCAGGCCATGCTTTTCATTTACTCCAGATGCGATAACCAAACTGTCAGCTATGTTTCAGCTTTTCTTTTAATCTTTCCCTGGAGCCAATAATAAAAGATTAGTAATTGACAGTGGTTGCTAGGCTAAGGGTAATGCTTATTTAAAACATGGGAAGCCAGAGCTGTATTCTTTGAAGGGATAATTTGTGGGAGTCCAGAAAATTGGATTACTTTGTTATCTGTTGTGTAAATGACAAAGATATTCAGTGTCCTTAAAATGTCAAGGAAACTTTAATTAAAAATGTACTACCTACTTTTTTTGAGGGGGGAAGGGAAGTGTTGAGACAATTTTACATACTCCACAAGGCAACAAGAGACTGTGATGGAAGTTATTAAAAAACAAAGATGAAGATGGCAGTGTTATGTTGTATAAACATACAATGCCCACAATACATCTTTCATGCCAATGGGAAAAAATCTACACTTAATAAAAATGTCTATTTTACTGGGAAAATAAATGTAGCAATGTAATTCATTAATGTTTTAGCACCAGTGAAGTTACCATCTAAACTTTAAAGAAGGAAGGGGTGCTATTGATAAAAAGTATATAACAACTAGCTTTCTTTGGGAGGGAAGACAGATGTAAGAAATTTATCTTGGGTAAAATTCACAAGATCTATGAACCTCTGTATTGCATTAAGGTTCTCTACAGAGGGGTAAATATCAACTTTACTGTACAACCACTTTGTTATGCAGCTGAGATTCCCACAAACATCCTCTAAAATAAAAATAGAGCTATTTCTAAATCTATATGCAGAACAGATTAATGTTTCCCCTAGAAGTGAGGCATACATTTTGGTCCAGATACTGTGCTCAGCAGAATAGCTATGGTTGATTCCACTACTGCACAGACTAGTACCCAGGGGCCTACCTTGTTCAACTAGGCAAACACTTCTACAGCAGAGTACAGATGTTCAAGGGAATACAAAGTGATTCCCTACTAGAGAAATGTGCAGCAAAATATTTTGGTGGGTGTGTATATATGTTGAAAATGGGACCATTCCATTTCCAGATGTAACAGATATAAGGATTCAGATTAACAGAACTATTCTGTAATCGAATGCAACATCATCAACATGAGTGTGAAAAAGGTCCGACAGCACTACTAGTTTTTCTTCTGTGCAGTCTGCCTGCTAAATGTAAGTTCAGACATATTGAGACTTTTGATCTTGCTGACTCTGTCTCTCTCTCCTTATTAAGTCAATTTGGGGGAACCAAGGCATCAGCTCATCTGATTAGCACCCAATGACCCACAACTTTGTCTAATGTAAACAAGATTTTTATACCTTTTTTTAACCTAAACAGCTGCACCAGTTTAACTAAAGGTATGATAAAGTGATTTATTTAAACCAGTGGCTCTCAAACTTTTTTACTGGTGACCCCTTTCACATAGCAAGACTCTGAGTGTGACCCCCCTTATAAATTAAAAACACTTTTTTAATATATTTAACAGCTTTATAAATGCTGGAGGCAAAGTGGGGTTTGGGGTGGAGGTTGACAGCTCGCGCCACCCCCATGTAATAACCTCATGACCCCCTGAGGGGTCCCAACCCCCAGTTTGAGTACCCCTGATTTAAACCAGTGCAACTTTCCTTGTGGACACACATTGGTTAAAACTGGTATATATAAATCTGCTTTGTGTATGTGGGCACTTTCACCTTTAAAGGAACAATTTGTTTTTTTCTAGAAGTGGAGGTCAGGCAAGATCCCAGCAAGATCCCAGTGGCCTAGAAAGGAGGACATTGAATGTATCATTTAAAAAATCCCCTAATTCTGTCAGCCTAGTTTCCACAAACTTTTCTGACACTCTTCCTGAAAGAATCTGCATTGTCCCCCCATTTATTGTAGTTACATCATCCATCATGGTTCAGAAATTAAGGTGACTAGTCTCAATGGTAATAATGAAAAGCAAATAGATGCAGCCATCACAGCATGTGCACATTTCATAGCCAGATCATTTCAACAATTATGAATGAATGGACATGTATGAAAAAATAAATGTTTTTGTAAACAACATATGGGGACAAAATGAGTTTTAAAAAGTGAAAACATAAGGAAAAGCAGTGAATGGGAAATAGGATTATACCATAACAATGAGAGATCATTTTTTAGAAATTGTATTGCACATCTGTAATTTAAAAACTTAATTGTGCACCTAATCTGTATGGAAAATTACTGTGACTAGACACAAAATAGACGTGCATTTTCACACACATTTTGCCTTTGCACTTAGGCATGTATTTTTCTATAAATTTAGGTCCTAAGTAGCACATATCAAGAAGGCAAGCCAGGAAGAAGATTGGAATTCAAGAACTCCAAGAAGATAGTGACAGTTGAATTTGATTTTGCGGAGAGCTTGAATTAAATAAGTACTTTGCCTCAGTATTCATGAGAGAATCTGAAGGTCATATTCTCAAGATTATGATAAATTTTCCTGGGGCAGGTAAGTGAAACTATAAAAAGCTTTATGATCATACTTCAGCAGATAGTTTAAAAATTAGAACACAAAAGTGGAATAAAAACTAGGCCAAAATGATATACGACTTAGGTTTCTCAAAGAAGGGAAGCAGGAAAGCCAGCACTAGAGACTTTCATAGTAACTGGTTTTCTAAATGTCTTGAGTTGTGTGGGAAATATTGGTTGTCAATCAGAAACAAGAGTGACAATTTAGAAATTCAATTTGAAAAAAATTATACTTCAGAGTCCTCTACTGCAACATAAGTACTCATTTTAGAACGTCAGTGTTACACACACACACACACACACGTATATATGTACATAGGCAGGCTTTGGAAATGGTGTAACTGAAAACTTTCAGCAAATTTATAAGCAAATTTGGAGCTCCTTTGTTTTGGTGGATCTGGGGTTCACCTTTAATTATCACCTGACAGTTTACAATATTTCTTGATTAAAAGATGTCTGAAGAATCTACCTGAGTTTTTTTGAGTGCATCACTAATTTGGAAGACAGGGAAAGAGGAGTAGATCATAACTTGGTGATTTTAGATTATTATTGTATAAAATAGAAGAGACAGATTTTTAAGAACAAGCATTCCTTTTTGAACTACAGTTACTGACCCTGTTAATAATGCATGCAAACTGGACTCTCAATTTTGAATTTATCAGGCCCAAAGAGTCAGTAAGCAATAGTTATGAAACTTCTTATCTTTCTAGGTATGCTTGATCAGATATACTTGTATAACCTGGAACAGCCATCTCACTATAAGCATTAGTAGAGAACGGTACATAAATCAGATGTATTCCAGTCCATATTTTATTGGATCAGGTACATCCTTCTGTACTTAGGCATTAAAAGCCCAAACATTTGGTAGTGACAGAAGGAAAACAATTAGTGCTACAATGATCACTGAATGATCATGTTTATCTTGTATTTAAACACCACAGGCATTTTTTTATCATAATTTATTTGCTGATGACCTGAAATTCCAAGGTCTCTTTTTTTGCATGTCATTGCAAGGTTCTGCTCTGGTAAGAAACCACCAGTTTTATTTATTTCACAATTTATCAGTGCCAAACTTGCAACTGGATGCCTCGGTAGTACAAATTGAAAAAACACAGATTCATCTAATATGCCTTCAATCATAAAGTAACTATGACCATTTGTTGTGGATGCAAGCCTTACTATGGACATGCATGTCTTGAGAATTGACTGCTACAATGTACTGTACTTTGGGTTATACCTTCAGAATATTCAGAAGCTGAAGCTAATCCGAATGCACAGCCCCATTATTAAATGTCATAGTACAAAACTCAGGTGCTTAACATAAGAACATAAGAATGGCCCTACTGGATCAGAACAAAGGTCCATCTAGCCTAGTATCCTGTCTTACAACAGTGGCCAGTGCCGCGTGCCCCAGAGGGACACAATAGGTAATCATCAAGTGATCCATCTCCTGTCGCTCATTCCCAGCTTCTGGCAAACAGAGGCTAGGGACACCATTCCTGCTCATCCTGGCTAATAACCATTGATGGACCTATCCTCCATGAATGTATCTAATCTTTTATTGAACCCTGTTATGGTCTTGGCCTTCACAACATCCTCTGGCAAGGAGTTCCACAGGTTGACTGTACATGTGTGAAGAAATATTTCCTTTTATTTGTTTTAAACCTGCTGTTTATTAATGTCAAATGGTTTGGATTTGGTTGTCTGAGAAACTGCCTTCCTTCAGATGATGTAATACTGTAGCCATGGTCAACAGAAGCTTTGAAGCTGCCAGCAGAGTATTTTCCAGAAGGTGGCTCAGCACTCAAATGTGACTCCTCAGATGTGGTCCACTAGAGTCAAAATGTGTTACCTTCCCAGATAACCATGAAAAGTTTGCCTTTGCAGTGTATTTGGCAAGTGGAGAGGATGAGGGTTGGACAGCATTATTTATTACTGTGGGATCATTATGTTTAAAGGTGGCATCCAGTTCTGGGGATGCAGGGAGACTGTTTAAGTGGTTTCATGTAATTTTTTTTCATTTCATGACAACCATAAGTGGTGCCAGAACATGGAGTACCATTACACTTTTAAGATGACAAAAAGAATAAAAAGGTAAAGAGAAAGCAAGCATTTTTAGGTGGGCCTCAAATATCCCTACAAGATTGTGCGTGGGGGAATGTACATACATTATAGGGCTATTTGAGGCCCACTGAAAAAAATATATTCCCTCCAGATTAACAGACCTAGAGACTAAAGATTTTTACTGCACAGGGTTGATGAAAAGGATACAATTTGAAAAGCAAAATCCGGTTTTCTTGGTTTTGACAAAATATCACAAGTTCTTTATAAGAGAAGCATCCTTTAGGAACATTCCAAGTGGATCCCCAAACTCATTTTCCTTGTCCATGACTTTTATGCATCCTTCATTGCTTGTATGATTTTTTGTTTTTTTTGTTTTTAGACTTCTGCCTACCAGTTGATTCACCAAAGGCTGCTGGTGCAATGTGCCAATCTGTTCTCTTTTTCCCTAGCCACTCTGTTGCCCTAGTGGCTGATCTCACATGCAGGAGCAGCAGAGCAACTGGGGAAGAGACAGACTGTAACAGTCCAGAGGTCTTTTAAGGAACAGAGCAGCAGGTCACGGATACTGGTTTCAGTGAGTGACTGTGTGAGTGACGTGGAATCCATGTGTCACACAGCGAAACCTTGAGACTTGGCAGGCCTGAAGGGGACTAAGCAGGTTATCATTGTGGTATGAGATAGCATGGAAAGCTCCCAACAATAGTTTGAAAAGCTAAGCAAGAAGTCAAAGATTAAGGAAAGAAACTTGCCGATGTACCATAAGTATTCAGACAATTATTTTGCACAAGAGTAATTGAAAATAGAACAAAACTCTAATGTCAGCATTAAAAACAATCGGTATATGCCAGTTCAAGAATGGACAAGGCAAACTTCATTTTCTTAACACTAGTCAACATTCTGGAAATAATTGCATTAAATCAACTGAAATACAGATGTTTTTGTTAACTACAGAACCTCAACTTCTCACCATTTAAAATTAAAACAAAAATCTGCTACAACTCCATTTTTTCCTCCAGAAAGTCCTATTGGGGAAGAACATCAGGGCCCAGAGTGCAATGGCTCAATAGGGCCTTAGATGATACATTCATTTCCCCAACGCACTTCCAGTTTTTCCCACCCAAACAAATATAAAGGAAATCATTGTATTAAGGGCTGTGAAATACTAGTGTGATTGTTAATGGCCTGCAAATTACTCTAAAGGACTGCACATGATAAAACAAACCCTTGCTAAAATTAAATTCATATCTTTTCCCATGCCCCAAATGACACAGAACACATATTATATCCCTTCAGTTAAAAAATAAAAGTAAAAATGAAAATCATCAGGAAAGATGTACCTATAAGACTTACATTAAATTATCTGGGGACAAAAGCAAATTCAGAATATTTACTGTTCCCATAGCAATCTGAAAAAATACCAAAAAATAAACTTTTAGTGGTATAGTTCCATTGTGTAATTTGCAAAAGTTTCAGGGTCTGACATTTCAGAGTTCTACTTTAGAATATCAACAGTCCCTTTCATACACGAATCTTCATCAATACCTTAGTTCACCTTCACCACTGGTGTAGTTAATAGAGAACACAGTTTCCCCATGGTGTGCGTAGGAAAGATCTTAAGGGTGGTCCATCTTAGGTGTAAATGACAGCATCTCTGTTGGAATAGCTTCTTTTGTACATCACACATGGTAAAACAAAACAAAGATATGCACATATTTGTTTTATCATGTCAAGTTTCTACTAGTAGCCCTTCCAAACCTAAATGGGAACTGTCTGTGTTGCCCTTTGATACTGTTCCACAGATCTTCAAACCCACTGAGCTCTCCTTTAAGCAAACTGGGTGTAAAAGTCTGATACTAGGCCAGATCCAAAGGACAATGGGCTAGGCTATATGTAATCTTCCAGACATCAATGCTGTCTCAGGAGTATCAAAGAGGAAGTGCTGTGTAGAAGTCCACTCTCTGATGAGTACCAAAGATACTAGGAGATCCCTATCTAGTCTTAAATCTGAACATGGTTCAATTTCTTTGTAATACACAGGAAATTGAAGAATTCTCAGGGAACCTGCCCAGGGATAACCCAGGGTTCTCTTAGGCATAGTCCATTCCAGACTGGTGAACTCCTTGTGTCTTACTAAGTATATTGGCTTTCTGTGAAGGTGATGACCATTCTGGAATTCTGACCCAAGCATTAAGATTTATTACCTCTGGTTAATTGAAATAATGGTTTCAGTTCTGTTTTTTGAGTTAGTTCAAGCTGAGGAAGCTCTGACTGTGGCTGTGAATCATATATTTAGAGGGATCACTCCAGAGAATCTTCTGTACCATGGTACTGTACAACTAATGTGTGATACAAGATATTTTGCATACTAAAATATTGCCTTGAGGTTAGAGAGAGAAAGAAAAGCTGTCATATAATCTTGTTCCCTCTTTTGATATCAGCCACTAGAGAATGTAAAGGGATACAAGTAGATATTTACTCAATTTAAAAAAAAATGAGTTTAAATTATCTCAAATGTATTTACTTAGTATCTGTCTATATCTGTTCTGTAGTCCCCCAACCACTTTTTTGAGGAAATACAGCCAACATTTCCCATTTTAACTGTTTTCCTTTCCTTTTGCTGTCTGAAAAACCCACATGAGCTGGTAAGACTAATTTATAGAGAGAGAGCAGAGCAATGAAACTGACTACACAAAGTACTTTCAAATGTACAAAGTAAATAAAATAAAATAAAATAAAGAAATTGTCTTTCTTCAATCCCTTTCAGTTATAGCAAACAGTGTCAATAACAACAAGAATAGGTTATAAAAATCAGACAGAAGTGTGATTTTTTTAAAATTGACTGTGCCTCTTTTGGAATGAGTTGAGGGCAAGAGAACATTAATTTTCTCAAGAAGTGCATTCAGGGAGGAAGAAAGGACAAAAATCCCCTCAATCCCAATGGGAAACTAAGTAATATACCTTACCCGAGCACAGTATTTAAAATAATGTGTGTTTTATGATGTCTATGCTTTCTTTTGCATAAATAGAATGCTTAGCTTACTGTTGGTGTTACCAATATAGCAGCAACTGACACTTAATGAAGTCCATAAGGTCTGAGAGAATAACAGGGACAAGTGCTCAGTTGTTGGGGGAATGTAGGGCATTGCTCTTAAGCAATGCCTCTCTCCAAGGTATTATCTAATGAAGAGTCTTCTGTTGAGAAAATAAGCTCTGGAAAGCTTTCAAAATGGATTTAGTTTGTGAAGCAGGCAGTGATGTGCCAGGATGATAAGCTCAACAGTACATAGCATAGTTTCATGCGTGATTTAAAAAGATTTGATGGTTCAGACTCCATGCCCACTTTGATGACATACTTGATTTCATTAGTCCTAAAAAGAAGCTTCTGGTCTCAGGCTTTCTGTTTTCATATAGGACTCAAGCAAACATGTTCTAGATCGTATTTATTTAATGAAAGTATTAATGTGGAAAAGCATAGAATAAGTTCCTGTAAAATATCTTTTTAATAAATATATTAAAGACACTGTGCAACAAAGCTCCAAGTAACTTTCTACTGCACTAATGTGAGAAAATGTCTTGATATTTAATCAGCCAAATTCTCTAGTTACAATTGTGCAACCCTGACTTCAGTGGTGTAAAAGAGAATATGGTCCTACATGACAGTAAGTTACAATGTGTTCTCTATTATAAAGGATTATCGGCTGTGCTGAAGAAGCTCAATTTATTGGAGTATTAAGTGAAGATCCTTCTTCATACAGTTTAATTGAGTCAAGACTGCCATGGTATCTAGCAACAATTCTGGAATACTTTGTCATAATGAGATATAATAATTGGAAGCAATTGGTTCTAAAGAAAAAAAAAAAGGCAACTGAAACTGACAAACTGCAGTGGCTTGACACAAGGCAATTTACCACTTTTTCTCCCCAAAGTCTGAATATTATAAGTGCAGGAGAACGTGAGTAGCATGAAGAGGCAATTTGATTTCCATGCTACTGTGGGTTAGTCCTTTAGGCTCCTGATCAAGGACTACTAGAGAGGCTCAATTATGGCAAACTATATGACGGGTGGCTTCTGTGAAGCAACTTAATCATTAGAGACTGAGGTAGAACAAAGACATTTAGTTTAAAGCCTAAGGTCAAAGAGATGTCCACCCATCTTACAGAAAAACAGGATATACTGTACCTCAGCAGAAATTATGGGGTTTGGTGGGTGGGAAGGAAGGAGAGAAGGAGGGTTGTATCACATAAAATGTTATTTGCCAGAAGCTAAAATCTGTTACTGTATAGAAACTAATACATTCAATTTGATGTGTATATAAATAGTCTGTTACAGCAATGTAAGTAATGAGAATGTATGCCACTGCAGCTCTTTGTGCTTCACCAACTGATAAGTGCAGCACTAGCTTTCAAAATAGATTAAAGTTTATGATGGTTCTAATTCACCTGCTGGGACTAATGGTTGCTGTTGCATCCCACATTTAAATTGCTTTCATATAAAAATTATGCAGGATCACACTCTGAAGATGTAAAGATTAAAGCTATAATGACTATTTTAAATTGGTGCTATTAATTACATGTTGTTTATATTTACAGTAGTGAATCACTTGGCATGTAACAAGGACAGATAAAACTATCCGATTACAACTACTGGAATATGTTGTAGAACTTTCAAATGGAGGTATTTATATGGCAATATTGATCCTGTCTACCTGTCTACTAGTCTTCAAGGATTTAGACTTTGAAAACAATTTGGAATTCTATTTCTAATGGAACTTTTTTTAAAAAAAGTAACTATACTAGTAACACAGGAATGTTGACCTTGTACATGAGTTTAATTTGAAGACAACTAGTTTGGTAAGGTATGGTAGACATTCATTAATATTACTCTCAGTAAAAAAACAATTTTAGATGGAAGGGGGAAATATTCACTCCTCAACAAACAATGGTATTTGTTTCCTAGCATGGCAAAACCCAGCAACTCTTATAGATATTGTACTTAATCTTAACTAAGGACACGATGCAGAACCTTTTCCAATAAGGCTGATATCTTCTACTATAATATCCCATGGGTCAAGTTTTGAAGTTTCGTTTTCCTTTTCCTAATTAACATCTTATATTGTTTCAGTTATTTGTTTTCATTGCTATCTTGTCAAACTTGTAAAATTTTACACATAAATATGCATGTGTTATTTATTTACATCAAAGTCTTAATGTTCTTTTATCATAAATTCTTGGGAATTTTCCCCTTTTGTCTCAAGGTTGTCAGAATGACAACTCTTTCATATACCAAACTCTTTACAAAGTTAATGCCTTCAGAGTACTGAAATTTTGTGGATGAAAGACTGAATCCCTAAAGATTCAGAATTCTGTGGTATGTTCACAAACTTCCTCTTTGCAAAATTATAATACATTGGGAGTATTTACTCTGTTAAAAAAGGTTCTTGTATCCTCACTCCCATCTGGCTTTACTTATGTTCTACTACGCATGTATTCTTTTTTAAAGGCCAACAACAAGTTAGACAAAACAGCAGTAAAAATAAATAACTGAATCAAGATAAAATGTTAATTAGAAAAAATCAATGGAACATTAGGGAAAAGAAAACTATTGCAGGGCAACCCAGCTTGGAAGTTGGTTACCTCCATTTTTAATATCTCCATCTCGTGGGCCTTTTCTCCAGGCTTGAAGTTGTTGCATAGCATTGTAAAGGAGGTGTGGAATCAGTTGATGTCTAAAAGACAGACCATTAACCTTTGCCACTGTAGGTTTATCTATTCCATCCCGGAGTATCAGCTGGACGCCACTGAATAACATATTCTTCAACAGGTTTTTGTTTGTTTGTTTGTTTTTTGCATTTCCCTTAAAATTAAAATGAGTATTAAACATTTAAATTGGGTTGCAGCCGAAGATCTACAGAAGAGGAAACATCTTATGAACAATCTCTAGGTAGTTCTTCAGGTTACTATCTGTAATCCAAATTGTTTTGGCTATTCTCAGACAGCTTCATGGAGATACAAGGAGAGACTATCACAAGCTTTAGGAAAATGCAAGTTATGCCTTCTGATGCAATGCTGATCTCATTAATATGTTCAACACACATGAAGAAATAAATTAATAAAATCACCAACCTTTTTCAAAGAAATTAGTAAACTAAGTCTCCAAAGTTTCATAGCAAAATGTCCACAAATAGATTAAGCTAAAAAGCACATCAAATAATAATATACTCAAACATACACAAGCCGGTTTTTATACTTATTTGAATGGGTGAATAGTTTATGTATCTAGTTAATCAGTTGACTGGACGTGTCTCTATAATGGAAGAAATCACCTGTTTCGATAGGCCTTGTGTCTATAACGTTTCAGATCTTCTGAGGCCTCTGTTTGGGCAATAAGATGTCTGTGTGACAACTAAGATATGAATACTCAATGAGGTGGTAATGACAAAACTGTTATTTGGAGCAGAAACATGGCTGTTGAAAACAGATGAGGAGAGGAAATTACAGTTTCCAGTCTCAAAAGTTACAGTGTATTCTTAACATCCAGTGTTTTGATTTTGTCACAAATTAGACACTTAGATGATCCTGGCAAGTTGCAGTCTTGCACCAGTTCAGAACAAGACAACTGCAATGTTGGGGCCAGGTCCAACGTGCAGAATAAGGTATGCTTTTACAAAAGATTTATACAGCAGAGGTTGAAGGAAGATAGTGAGGGTGGCCATCAATGAATTTGGAAGTTGCAACTTTCAGGGATTTAAGAAGCCTAAATCCTTCCAGGTGGACTCTTGCCAAAGGAAGGAGACTTGCAAGGGACCATTCAAGATGGAAGTCCATTCTACATACCACCATGGCTACATCATAGGCATGTGAATCTGCTGCTGCAATATGCCATGATGAGCTAAAATTATCTACATACATTTCTGATCCGTTATAATCCCATTTGCTTCTACTAGACCAGAAATGCTCAAAGTGCTGTCTCTGGGACAAATGTGGCCTACAGAGTTCTAAAACATGACCCTCACATTTCTTTTCCATATGGTTGTAGAATAAGCAAAAAGCTGATCAGTGTTGGGTTTTTTGCCCTGTGTCAGTGAAGGAAAATTTTAATGATTTAAAACCAAATTTTGTTGTGGGCACTCATTTCTTATTGAAAAATAATACACAAAAATATATACACACACACACACACACTCTTGGTTTCCTGGTAGGCTGTTTCAGCCCACATTTTTCAAAGTTTAGGCAGATGTGACTAAGTTATAAAGACCTAAGTATTTCCTGTTCCAGTTTCTGGGAATTGGAGGAACATTGTATACTACTCTTATCTAGAGTCCCTGCCATGTTGTTCACTTTAAGTTATTGCACCGTTCTTCATTGTTGCTGAGACTAATTAGTTGAAGGAAGATTTATTAAAAGGAAATTACCTACAAATACTTGTCTGTACTTTGTGTTTCATTAAATCTGCAGAAAAATTGACAGGAATGAAAAAAATAATTTATAAGTGACAGAAAAAGTCTGGCTCACTAGATAAATACAGAGGTGGAATATTAAATCTCACACTTTTGCTAAAAACAAGCTACATCATAGTGTTACTGCTATAACTTCTGGACACAATCCTTTATTTGCCTATATAGTCAGTCATATATTAGGAATGCAAGATCAGGCTCACCATAAAGCACTGCAAATTCTCATTAAAAACTAAGTCAAAGTAATCATTAGCAATAATGCTTTCAGTAGGGTTCTCTGTTTACAGTGTCTCATGCAGCTGCAAGTTCTTCAGGGCAGGTACAATATTTTATTATGGCTCTGATGCTGTAATGAGCTCCCAAGGAGTGACCCTCTGTGCCAGTGCAGAGCCCTACTGAACTAATGAGGCACAGGAACCTATCTACACACAGCCCATTGCAGGATCAGAGATTGTGTTCAAAGCGTGCTGTAAAAGTAAACTTACATTAACAGCCATCTGCGCAGACCTAACTGGTCTACAGATTTGTGACACTAAGAGCATTCCGATGCCAGAAGACAAAGGGCTTCCTGGTACCTAGTAGTGAGCTTCAGCTGGTCTGACCAGCCCAGTGTCCTCCAACTCCCTGTTGTTATAAACTGTATCTAAGAGGTGTCAGGTAAGGGATCATATACAAACCAGTAACATACTGGTCCTGAAATCACTGTGTGATATCTGTATAGCGTTTGTCTGAAGAGGTATAAATACGTGCTGGAATTACTTTCTTAAAGTGTGTTTGGCTAGCAACGCATAAGTCCAGTCTGCCCTAGAGAAATGAGTGTGTATTGAATTGTCTGACCTCCCTGGTCATCAGGCAGAGAAAACGAAGATAAACAAAGCTAACAAGATAAATAAAGCTATCAAGGAGGGGAGAAGACTGCATGGGGTCTGCACTCCAGAATGAAAGAGAAGCTTTTTCAGGGCTTACTTTTCAAAGAATACAGTTCAAGTGTTTCCTGGACTATAAAAAGTATTTTTGGGGGGAGGAGAACCCCTATTTTTTCCTTCACCCGAGGAGACAAAAACAACAACAACAAAAAAACAAACAAACAAACCCCCGCCCCCACAACTCTGTGAAGGGTCTTGGCTAAAAAAAACTGGTCAGCCATAGTGGAAGAAAGACGGGTGAGAAACTTCTTTGAAAAAGGACTCTAATTTGTTAAATTAGATTAAAGTCTTAAACATATTTTTGGTTTGTTTGTAACCATTTCTATCTTTTTTCCTGATACTGGGTATAACAAACCTATGTCCATTTATTAATCAACAATTTATTTTTACTATAAACCAACTCAGTACATTGATTGAAATAGAGTGTTAACCCCAGTTAAGGTAATAAGCTGCTGTGCACCATCTCTTTAAAGTATCTGCAAACTTGATAAGGTTTTGTGTTTGTTACTGTAAGAAGGAGCTGTGCACTGCAAAAAGATGTGTCTGAGGAACTTGGGAATTGGGGTTTACTGATTGTTACCTGTTAGGCAAGGTCTGGACTGTCAGAGTCCTGAAGAGTTTGCTGGCTAGGCAAACAAGATGGTTGGTCAGGCAGCTGACACATAGGTAAGTAGCAGCAAAGCTCTCACTTGCTGAGGCTGACATGGGTAACACACAGTAACTCAATTCCTGGAAGCCCGGCATATCTTCACAAGATTCTCAGGACACACTAAGGTACCGGTCACCAACTTCATCACTTCTCCTATATTAGGCTACAACGATTAATCCTAATCATGTATGATGCGGGCCAGTCCTAGTCATCATGGCTTTGGGACTCTCTTTTCATACCACTAGCAGAAGGAGATTCCTGATATTCAGCCTACATTGGAAGCTTTTACTAGTAAACTGTTAGGGAACACTACTTTCAAATTTAAGCATTACCTGTATCCACAAAATTTCAAACAACAGATATTTATACCACTGATGACAGGTGGTGGCTGAACTGATAAAATACTGTACTATATCAACATATTGTACAAACCAAGCAAAAGAGAGGAAGTGGTGTTGCCAAGCATATGGTGCTCAGGAACTACTTATCCACAAAAATACTTTAAAAAGGAGCTAAACTTGCACATTCCCCCTGTTGATCAATGAACCAAAGGCATATGGTCTCAGAAATGCAATAAAACAGACAAGTGCAAGGTATGTGGTTTAATTAGGCCTCGGCTGTATTAATGTAACTAATCGGCAACAGCTCATACAGTACAGTACTGTTCCTTCCTTAATAATCCCAGGGTTGTGAAATGCTAATCCATGAGATGAGGCTGTGGTTACAGGGACAGGATTTATACATCTTACTCTGAGTTCTACTAGCCAGCCCACCATCAAAGATGATGCTTCGCCCCTCAACTCCCCCTCTTGTAAGCTATATCCTTTCTCCCAAATCCAAGGGAGTGGGGATACCTTCAAAGGAGCCCCCTTTCCCCATGAGTCCAGACAAAGACAAAAATCCTGTGAGGATACAGAGGGTAAAACCCAACAGATTGTTAAGCACAGAGTAATGGGCTATCCAGGTGAGTGATCAAGGGTGAGGCAAAACTTCAACGAGTTGATTGCTAGCACAAGAACAGAGAAAGGAGAGAGTGATCATTCTACCTCAAGTCTTAAAGAAAGTCACTTTAATCCAAAATTTCTGTCAATTGGTTAGAAAAGGATAGAGAAATGCCACACATCTACTCCTATGTTAGTGGCTAAAGTTGAGATTCAGTAGGCCTTGCAGTATTGGGCTTATACTAATACCTAGGGTAAAGATGGATTCAAATTGGTATCTACCACAGAAATCATTTCACCTACCTGTTAGTTGCTATTCCTTGTACACTATAATCTTTTAGCCTTTTCTCTTATGCTAATTTTTCACACACACCGAACAATAAAATTGATGAAAGTTAATTAACAACAAAACCACTCTCACAATAGTAAAATAGTCTTGTCGCACTGCTAGATACCTCCCGTTAGAAAAAAACAAAGAGATTAATAGTAAAGAAAAGTACACCATCCAGCATACCACTGTTAAAATATCTTCTGGACATATTGAAAATTCTGAAGACACTGGATTTTGGGGAAAATATTTTAACTCAGTGTACCATATTTTCTACAATCACATATCTACACTGTCTTTTGCAGCTTCAGTGGTCAAGTGGCTACAGCTTTACTATACAAGGTGGCACAACCTTTTTTTCCTGTTACAATGTTTCTTATGAGCAATTTCTACAAAAAACAAGTTGTGTCAGTAATATGTTACTCCTTATTTCATTCCCTTTTTAATTTTACCCTTAGTGTCTGATGAGATATAGATCTGTAGTCAGAGTTTCTGAAACCTGACCTTTGATTAATTTGATTTACTAAAGTCTCAAAAGTGATAGTTCCTTTTTCACCTTTGTTTTATATGGATGACATTTTCTCACTGAACATTAATCTTTCATTATATTGTCGCCCAGCTACCTTAGATATATTTTAAATATACTGAAATGGTAAGTTGTCATGAAATGAAAAGGGTTCAGGAAAAATTAGTCCTTGGTAAAGAATATTCAGTTGCACTTCTTTTGCCCAGTATCTTGTTAGGGTGGAAAGCATTGTATCAGGACTGTGAAACTTTTTCATAGCGTGTATCGCATTTTAATAAATAAAGTTATCTCATGGACCATTTAACTTCTCATTCATAACTCCCCCTATTTGTTATTGCATAGCTCCTCTGTGACCACTATAAACTACTGCTTATGTGGAAGAGTATATATTGTATTTTTGGTTTCTTTTATTCAAGTTAGTTGCTTGAAACAAAAACAACCAGCACTATGTGACCAACCAACTCTCTGCAGCCTACCCAGTGGTCCATGGACCAAACTGGGAAACTGAGCTTTGTGATGGTGGTTAAGACTTCTCTTTGTAGTTTTATAATTTGGTCATTGATATTTACTTTGATCTCTAACTTGGCATATAGTCTTAGCTTTGCAGAGAATTTGAAAAATAGAATGTGTGGGTTTTGTTAAGAAGAAATGTGTGGAAAGATTTTCACCATCAAATTGAACATTACTTTTTTGCCAGTTCCATGACAAGCAAAACACTGTTACTTCCATTAGCATGAAGTTTGTATAAGCCATTTGTTCAGGTTGCAACAGAATCACTGCTATATAGTTCAGCATTGGATCTCTGACTTTAGGGCATAGGTCATAAAATGCCATTGCTCTCAAGGTTATTGTATATTTGTAAAGGCTATTAAATTTGTTCAAATATTCTTATCACTAGTAGTCATCCTACAGTGGCAATATACTTTAGCACAATGCACTAAAAGTCCATAATAGGGGCACTGTCAGTCTTCAGTGCACAATACAATTAAAATTGGGTTTAGAACTGTTTGGCTCAAAGACATTTGCACTGAAATATTTGTCTGAGTGCATAAACCTGTTTTTTACCATTGTGAGCCTGCATTACTTATCCCCTGGTTTCTAGTTTCATAGAAAGGATATATTGCAGCACTGTTATTTACCTTGTCTTCCTACAGGATTACTAATTCACTAGGTAAAGCTGTGATTTTCTGTTAAAATTGCCTCACCTCATCATCCCACAAAATGTAAGTCACAACCATAGTCCAATTTATCTCCAGAATTGTGCATGTTATTCAAACTATTATTTAGAAAAGAGAATATTCTGAAATACTGGGATTATTTGAAATAAATTTCACATGACTTCATGGCTTTAGGAATTTTTCACATTTTAAAACAAAATATGCATAGGAAATCATAAAAATCTTAATAAAAATACACAAGAGAGCATAGTAGTTTCAATATGACTGAAGGCATTCTAGTTAAACCTATAGTATAAATATTTATAAGTAAATGAAACTACTGTTACTGCAACATCAAGTATGAGTAAGCAAGCAAAGAAGCACAAGTCTGGGAAATTCCAAAACGAACTGGCAACATTAATTTGGCCACAGCCTATATATTTTATGGCATAAGTGACTAACCAAGCGTAATCTACTAAAATGTATAGTTTACAAAAGAAAAAAAATAATAGAAAATGCTACATGTGTGCCAAGGGGATGACGGTGTTACCAAAGTAACCTTAACTTGGTGATTTTATGAGTGCTTACTTCTTCTCCCCACCTTGATGTAGCAGGTGGGGGGTTTTGTTTTAAGGAGTCTCATGAAGACAATTTTAGTCTGGAAAGGGCTCTATGAAATCTTGTTCTGCAATGCTGACCTGTGCTACACTATACTTCTGTATAACTTGGGAGAGAGTGAGTGGACAGGGCTGCCCTCAGTGAAATGACAACTTTAGAGTTTGTTACCATGTTATATTTTCTTTTTACTGACAAGCTTAAACTGCTAATCACAAAGGATATTGGCAAAGCACTCAAACTATATTTCAGTTTAATTTGAGACTAGAGGGGTTCATCACAGATACAGAGAACAAGCTTTAAGAGTTTTGTGAGAGAAAAAATAAAAATGTAGTTTACTTGATGTGGTTATTTATACTCAAGATTGCCACACAAATAACAGTTTTTGCCTTGAGGGGGTGGAAAGGGGTAACAATTTGTGACTCCAACAGAACGTTTCCTACTTTCGTCTTGGTTTCAGAAATAAGCTCAATTCCCTTCTAAAGCTGTCTGAAGGGAAATCCTATTTAGGACTCCTCAAGGTAGAAGCAAGGTGTTACAGACAGGATTAAGCATCCTTTCCTCAAAACCTAGCAGTATGGATGAGGAGCTGAGCAGGGTACAAGGGCAAGGAAAGGCTGCAGGAGCTAGGTACAGAAGGGTCTGTTGCCAGTAGAGTACAGTCCTCTCAGAACCTGGAATAGAACTCAGGATTCTTGAGTCTCAGCATTCCTCTATAGTCACCAAATGTCTGAGAAACCCACTGGCAAAAAGTGTGTGCCTCATTTCACTTTAGTGTATGGTCCATGTAGTAGTAGTGGTAGATTGTCATCTTCTAACATCTCCGTCATTTACTATGTTTAAATCAAGATTGGATATTTTCCTAAAAGATCTGCTTTAGGAATTATTTTGGGGGAAGTTCTATGGCCAGTGTTATTACAGGAGGTCAGACTAGATGATTCATAGATTCATAGATTCATAGATTATAGGACTGGAAGGGACCTCGAGAGGTCATCGAGTCCAGTCCCCTGCCCGCATGGCAGGACCAAATACTGTCTAGACCATCCCTGATAGACATTTATCTAACCTACTCTTAAATATCTCCAGAGATGGAGATTCCACAACCTCCCTAGGCAATTTATTCCAGTGTTTAACCACCCTGACAGTTAGGAACTTTTTCCTAATGTCCAACCTAGACCTCCCTTGCTGCAGTTTAAACCCATTGTTTCTGGTTCTATCCTTAGAGGCTAAGGTGAACAAGTTCTCTCCCTCCTCCTTATGACACCCTTTTAGATACCTGAAAACTGCTATCATGTCCCCTCTCAGTCTTCTCTTTTCCAAACTAAACAAACCCAGTTCTTTCAGCCTTCCTTCATAGGTCATGTTCTCAAGACCTTTAATCATTCTTGTTGCTCTTCTTTGGACCCTTTCCAATTTCTCGACATCTTTTTTAAAATGCGGCGCGCAGAACTGGACACAATACTCCAGCTGAGGCCTAACCAGAGCAGAGTAGAGCGGAAGAATGACTTCTCGTGTCTTGCTCACAACACACCTGTTAATGCATCCCAGAATCATGTTTGCTTTTTTTGCAACAGCATCACACTGTTGACTCATATTTAGCTTGTGGTCCACTATAACCCCTAGATCCCTTTCTGCCGTACTCCTTCCTAGACAGTCTTTTCCCATTCTGTATGTGTGAAATTGATTTTTCCTTCCTAAGTGGAGCACTTTGCATTTGTCTTTGTTAAACTTCATCCTGTTTACCTCAGCCCATTTCTCCAATTTGTCCAGATCATTTTGAATTATGACCCTGTCCTCCAAAGTAGTTGCAATCCCTCCCAGTTTGGTATCATCCGCAAACTTAATAAGCGTACTTTCTATGCCAATATCATAATGGTCCCTTCTGGCCTTGGCTTCCATAGCTTCCCATTTTTAATGGCTCATTCTTCATATTGTATTAACAAGCGACCATTGCAATAGTATAACAGAATGAACATGGAGGTTCACTAAGTTTCCCTCCCAAGTTTCCCCAGGTTGTTTCACTGGGAGAAGGAAGCATGGTTTGATTTGCCAACCCACTGGTTCATGTCCCAGAAGGCATGGTTCTTAGGGGTTTGGTGAATTGCCTCCTAAGTGTATGTCTACACTACGAAATTAGGTCAAACTTATAGAAGTCGGGTTTTTAGAAATCATTTTTATACTGTCAATTGTGTGTGTCCACACACAAAATGGTCTAGTGCATTAAGTCGGCAGACTGCATCCACAGTACCGAGGCTAGTGTAGACTTCCGGAGCATTGCACTGTGGGTAGCTATCCCACAGTTCCCGCAGTCTCCGCCGCCCATTGGAATTCTGGGTTGAGATCGCAATGCCTGATGGGGCAAAAACAGTTGCGGGTGATTCTGGCTACATGTCATCAGGCCCCCACTTTCTCCCTCTCTCCATTAAAGCAATGGCAGACAATCGTTTCACTCCTTTTTTCAGCCCAGACGCCATAGCACTGGGATCATGGAGCCTGCTCAGATCACCGCAGCAATTATGAGCACTATAAGCACCATGCGCATTATCCTGGAGTATATGCAGAACCAGAACCTGCCAAAGCAAAACCAGGCGAGGAGGTGACGGCAGTGCGGTGACGAGAGTAATGAGGACATAGATATGGACATAGACTTCTCACAAAGTACGGGCCCCAGCAATGTGCACATCATGGTATTAATGGGGCAGTTTCATGCCATGGAATGCCGATTCTGGGCCCCGGAAACAAGCACAGACTGGTGGAATCATATAGTGTTGCGGGTCTGGGATGATTCCCAGTGGCTGCAAAACTTTCGCATGCGTAAGGGCACTTTCCTGGAACTTTGTGACTTGCTTTCCCCTGCCCTGAAGTGCCAGAATACCAAGATGAGAGCAGCCCTCACAGTTCACAAGCGAGTGGCGATAGCCCTGTGGAAGCTTGCAACGCTAGACAGCTACCGGTCAGTCGGGCATCAATTTGGAGTGGGTAAATCTACTGTGGGGGCTGCTGTGATCCAAATAGCCAACACAATCAAAGAGCTCCTGATAACAAGGGTAGTGACTCTGGGAAATGTGCAGGTCATAGTGGATGGCTTTGCTGCAATGGGATTCCCTAACTTTGGTGGGGCGATAGACGGAACCCATATCTCTATCTTGGCACCGGAGCACCAAGGCAATGAGTACATAAAGCAAAAGGGGTACTTTTCAATACTGCTGCAAGCACTGGTGGATCACAAGGGACATTTCACCAACATCAATGTGGGATGGCTGGGAAAGGTACATGACGCTTGCATCTTCAGGAACTCTGGTCTGTTTCAAAAGCTGCAGTAAGGGACTTTCTTCCCAGACCAGAAAATAACCGTTGGGGATGTTGAAATGCCTATAGTTATCCCTGGGGACCCAGCCTACCCCTTAATGCCATGGCTCATGAAGCCGTACACAGGCAGCCTGGACAGTAGTCAGGAGCTGTTCAACTATAGGCTGAGCAAGTGCAGAATGGTGGTAGAATGTGCATTTGGACATTTAAAAGCGCGCTGGCACAGTTTACTGACTTGGATAGACCTCAGCGAAACCAATATTCCCATTGTTATTACTGCTTGCTGTGCTCTCCACAATACCTGAGAGAATAAGGGGGAGACATTTATGGCGGGGTGGGAGGTTGAGGCAAATCACCTGGCCGCTGATTACGCACAGCCAGACACCAGGGCAGTTAGAAGAGCACAGCAGGGTGTGGTGCGCATCAGAGAAGCTTTGAAAACCAGTTTCATGACTGGCCAGGCTACGGTGTGAAAGTTCTGTTTGTTTCTCCTTGATGACCCCCCCCCCTTGGTTCACTCTACTTCCCTGTTAGCTAGCCACCCTCCCCTCCCCTCTTCAATCACCACTTGCAGAGGCAATAAAGTCATTGTTACTTCACATTCATGCATTCTTTATTAATTCGTCACACAAACAGGGGGTAACTGCCAAGGTAGACCGGGAGGGGTTGGGGAGGAGGGACGCACCAGGTGGGATGGGGGAGGAGGGAAGGATAAGGACACACTGCACTTTAAAACTTTAAAACTTATTGAAGGCCAACCTTCTGTTGCTTGGGCAATCCTCTGGGGTGGAGTGGCTGGGAGGCCAGAGGCCCACCCCACTGCGTTCTTGGGCGTCTGGGTGAGGAGGCTATGGAACTTGGGGAAGAGGGCTGTTGGTTACACTGGGGCTGTAGCGGCGGTCTGTGCTCCTGCTGCCTTTCCTGCAGCTCAACCATACACTGGAACATATCATTTTGATGCTCCAGCAGCTGGAGCTTCGACTCTTGCCTTCTGTCAGCAAGCTGATGCCACCTACCCTCTTCAGCCCGCCACTTACTCTCTTCAGCCCGCCACCACTCCTCATGTTCATATTGTGCTTTCCTGCACTCTGACATTTTCTGCCTCCACAAATTCTGCTGTGCTCTGTCAGTGTGGGAGGACAGCAGGAGCTCTGAGAACATGTCATCCCGAGTGCATTTTTTTCGCCTTCTAATCTTCGCTAGCCTCTGCAAAGGAGAAACATTTGCAGCTGGTGGGGGAAAAGGGAGATTGGTAGTTAAAAAGACACATTTTAGAGAACAATAGGATCACTCTTTCCCGTTAAACCTTGTTGTTCACATTACACAGCATATGTGCTTTCGTTACAAGGTCGCATTTTGCCTCTTATATTGAGGGCCTGCCGGTTTGGTGTGAGAGATCACTCACGCAGTGCCAGGCAACAGAATTTGGCTTGCAGGCAGCCATAGTAAGCCACAGTCTTTTGGCTTCTTTAACCTTCATAACATGTGGGAATGGTTTCAAACAGCAGCGCCCTCATTTCCCATACCACGCAGCCATTGGGTTGGCCATTTAAAATGGGTTGGCAATTTAAAAGGAGGGGCTGTGGTTTGTGGGTTAGCGTGCAGCACAAACCCGAATAACCCCCCCACACACACGCAATTCTCTGGGATGATCACTTCACCCCTCCCTCCACCACGTGGCTAACAGCAGGGAACATTTCTGTTCAGCCACAGCCAAACAGCCGAGTAGGAACGGGCACTTCTGAATGTCCCCTTAATAAAAGCACCCTATTTCAACCAGGTGACCATGAATGATATCACTCTCCTGAGGATAACACAGAGAGATAAGGAACGGATGTGGTTTGAATGCAACAAACACTGGGACCATACACTGCCATGCTTTGTTATGCAATAATTCCAGACTACATGCTACTGGTCTGGCGTGATAAAGTGTCCTACCATGGCAGACGGAATGAGGCCGCCCTCCCCAGAAACCTTTTGCAAAGGCTTTGAGAGTACATCCAGGAGAGCTTTATGGAGATGTCCCTGGAGGATTTCCACTCCATCTCCATACACGTTAACAGACTTTTCTAGTAGCTGTACTGGCCATGAATGCCAGGGCAAATTAATCATTAAACACGCTTGCTTTTAAACCATGTGTAATATTTACAAAGGTACACTCACCAGAGGTCTCTTGTCCGCCCTCAGGGTCCAGGAGCATGCCTTGGGCGGGTTTAGGGTTTACTAGCTCCAGGTCCAGGGTGAAAAACATATCTTGGCTGTTGGGGAAACTGGTTTCTCTGCTTCCTTGCTGTGAGCTATCTTCAAGCTCCTCATAATTGTCTTCCTCGTTCCCAAAATCTGCATCCGTGTTGCGTGATAGTCCATTGATGGAGTCAAAGCACAGGTTTGGGGTAGTGGTGGCTGCACCCCCTAGCATGGAATGCAGCTCAGCGTAGAAGCGGCATGTCTGCAGCTCTGCCCCAAATCTTCCGTTTGCCTCTATGGTTTTGTGGTAGGCTTGCCTTAGCTCCTTAATTTTCACATGGCAGTGCTGTGCATCCCTGTTATGGTCTCTGTCCTTCATGCCCTTTGAGACTTTTTCTAATGTTTTGGCATTTCGTTTACTGGAACGGAGTTCAGCTAGCATGGATTCGACTCCCCATAGGACGAGCAGATCCCGTACCTCCCGTTCGGTCCATGCTGGAGCTCTTTTGTGATCCTGGGACTCCATCATGGTCACTTCTGCTAATGAGATCTGCACTCACCTGCAACTTGCCATGTTGGCCAAACAAGAAATGAGATTCAAAAGTTTGTGGGCCTTTTCCTGTCTACCTGGCCAGTGCATCTGAGTTGAGAGAGGTGTCCAGAGTGGCCACAATGGAGCACTCTGGGATAGCTCCCGGAGACCAATACCATTGAATTCCGTCCACACTACCCCAAATTCGACCTGGCAAGGCCGATTTCAGAGCTAATCCTTTCATCGGAGGTGGAGTAAAGAAATCGATTTAAAGAGCCCTTTAAGTCGAAAAAAAGGGCTTCGTCGTGTCGACGCGTCCAGGCTTAAATCAAGGTAATGCTGCTAAATTCGACCTAAAATCGTACTGTAGACCAGGCCTAAACCTAATTGAAAGGAGAATCTATGCCCTCACACTCTCTTCAAGGCCCTCTTTTCTGATTTTGGGTCCCTGACAGCATAGCTCCCCCAGCCTGCCACTGCCCCTTTGAGAGGTGTTGCAGGGTGCAGCAGAGGACAGGAACTCTGGAGGACAGGTAAATACAGGTTTACACTGTGTTAACTTTACAGGATAAATGTCCAGGTGATAGCGAGTATAAGGCACCTGCTCTGCCACTCTCTACTCATAGGTCCCTGACTCCATGCAAGTCTTGGCTGGAGAAGCCTATAGTGCCACACAAGAACCAGCAAAGCCACTCTTCCCTTTTGTGAGATCCTTAAATGACCGCCGCACAGACCTGCATTTTATTTTATACACACAAATTTAAAACATCAAGACTTTTGCATGAAGTTTCTTACCTATGTATTGCCTGCATATTTGGTTAGATAAGTTAGAATTGGGTAATGAAAAATGACAATAACAATAGTCCATGTTGTTTCATGAAGTTTTGCAATCAAGATTTCATTTTAATAATTTGAGGCAATTAAAAAAATGTACCTTAAATATTTACACACACAGCAACAATGGATATATTTCACTTCTCTACAATAGGGCATCAAAGATGTTTCAAAGAATAAAATAAGTTTCACTGACACACAAGTGCAATATATCAAAAGGAAAAAAAATGGAACAACTCTCATCCACTCTCATGAAAGCCATTTTCATGACAAAAAAGCAGCCAAATGCAACTGTTATTTATCTACAATGAAACTAGATATAACACAAGGTAAAGAAGTTTTAGTTTTAGATTTGTGGCCTACATGATTACAGAGTATTTTATAATTTTCCAAGGTTTTCCCTGAACGTTGGTGACAGCTTACCTTTCACACTTTACATACTTCTTGCTCTGCTGAAGATTAGAAGAATAAAAATTCAAATAGTTACATAGCAAAATTCTAGAGAATATATTTAACCAAACCCTTTAATGCAAATTTAACCACAAGTCTCTGTGGAAAAAGCAAATAGAAAGTTAGGGATGTGGAAGCCTTAAAGACTCATTACCATCCCAAATCTTTGTCTAATTTGTGTTTTCAACTATGAACAACAATAGCTGTGCTTCACTGGCACTTCTGGTCCTAACAGGATTTGTATGATTCCTTTTTCATTTGTCTGTGAAGGTTCTCTCTCCCCAAACCCAGAATGTAATGAAGTCATGAGTCAATGAAGGGAAATAGTGCTGTTTAGCAAAAAGAGACAAGAGAAAGGACAAAACAAGAATTTGCAATGGAGGAAGTCTGCATGGTTCATTGGATACCCTCCACAGTGGTTTGTAGGTGAGGAAACATTGGCAGAGAAATCATATTTAGATTGTGAGCCTGGAGGTTGCTGGTTATAGACTGAGATGAGAAACCTTATGTCAATATCTGATGTTGTCTGTTTCACTGCTGTTTACAAAAAACTTAGTCTGCATTCAGAACAAGGTGTTTTCTTTCCCAGGTGAAGGAAGTTATTTCTATAGATGTTCTTATCAGTGTAGTTTTAATTCTGCTACCACTCATCTCAAAAGTGCTGGAGACTAAGTCCTTTTTCCTCATCATGTTTAGTGAGGTAAGACATTACTATAGATTTGTAAAGTGTTTTTTTAATTACATGTTATTTTGCAGATTTTGGTTATCAGTTCACAGACATGACAGCTGAATATTCATCCTCAAGCAAAGGAGGACATGCAAAATTGCACATTGTCTCCATAAAGAAACAGATTCCAAGAGCTCAAGATGAGAGTAGCAGCAGGACTACTGTTGTAGTGACTACTGCAAAAATGCTAAAAGATTTTTAAAAAGCAAATGAAATACCACACTGTCAACATTGTCCTTCCCCTGCCCAAAGTAAACAAATGCTTCTACTGGTAGCAGTTTGACAAGAAAATGTTCATGCTGTGTCATTCTTCCTTAGCATTCATTCATGCTACGAGTCACAACAACAAGAAGGAAGTGCCAGACATATCAACAATTCTGTCTGCCACCATCTGCCAGCAAACAGTCCCAATATATATATATAAAATACACACACACACACTTTTACATCGATGTTGAGCATATATGTGAATTCACATTCAGTTCCATAGAAGTGTCAGCCTAGGGAAGATGGTGGATACTTGGGATCTTCAGGATATTTATCAAAACAAGGCAGTATGATGGCTGTGTAGTAAAAAAACAAAACAAAACAAAAAACTCAGCTGTGCAAAAAAGTACAATATTCACAATAAAAACGACAAGGCAAAAGGAGAGAGAGAGTGTATATTCAACAACAGTAGCTTTAAACAAAGAGATTTGAAGGAATACCCAAGAGACACCATGAAAAGAGTATAGCTAATCAAATAACATGCTTTGCCTGGTACTCGAAGAGTAGCTCAAATGCTTAGCACCTGAACACACATATTTTGTTATATATAGATATAGATATAGATATTATTTCTGGAAGGAAATACAGTGCATTATATACTAGTGTATATATTTTTCTGACACAACCAAAATGTGCTCATAAGTATGGGACAAAAAACATCTCAGTACAAATGGGACCATGAAAAGTGCTGAGGACCTACATCTCTCTATTGACTTCAATGGAAATTAATCAATTTCAGTGGGGCTTGCAGAGGTTCAACTTGTTGGCCTTAGTTAAGTAATGAAAGGGAAAAAAAATCTCTAAATTAGGAGGCAAATTGTACCTTATACAATTCAGCAAGGGAAGACAGTGACCCTTATTCTACATATCCTGCTGACCACACAACTGATCTTAAGGACTGCCTGAAATGAAGTGTTTAGTTTGCTCCCAAGGTTTGTTGGATCCAAGACCCAATTAGCTAAAATCCTTCTCCATGTAAGGTGTGTATTTGCATATGATTGTTATTTTCTGGCTACCTAAATGTCTAATTATGCATATTCTTTCCTTTCACAGGCCGAAAGAATTTGTGATAATGTTTTTCCTCAGGACATATACCGTAATTGCCATTTTGGTTGACACACTTTTACATTGCCTCTTCTTTTGGAGGAGAGGGATTCATATTTCATGAGTTTTCACTTTCCTGAAACTTTTGTAAACTTTCTACGTTTAATGTCTCTGGTCTCTTGTCTATACTCAATTTAGGGCTTATATGTGAATCATTTTTTCTTGCCATTTATCATTTTATATTACTAATTTCAGTGCGTTAATACCCAAGAACCCAATCAGGGGCCAGAGCTGTGTACTACAGAGCACAAGTAAGCAGTAAATTGATTATCTGTATTTTATATAATACCATGGTATTACTATAGTAATACATTTTAATAGCTTTTGAAGCTTTCTTTTTATTAATTTCAAAAGATCCCCATACTTTTCAACACCCCACCACAGCCAGATTCTGCCCTCAAAGTGTGTGTGTGTGGAGCTCTCATTGCCTCAGAGGTGGCAGTAAGAAGGTGTGATAGCTGATAGAATCAAGGGAACACCTTTCATAACAACACTGGCCATTCTAAGTATGTATACTAACACCACAGAGAGAACTTTAAATGTGTAATAAAGAAAAACAAAACATTTCTCTTATAAACTGTTTTGAGAAGAGGCAGCTGCTACTACTTGCAGCCATGGCCTTGAATATCAAGAAGTATCTAAATCACACAGCTGCCGAGTTTTGGAAAAGGAAAGTTGCAAACCATATAAACTGACTGATATTGCCATTTACTATTATGTCAAGAAATTCCTCCAGAAATCCATGGCTTGAACAGATTCTTTTTAGCCTGTGCCCAATAGGAGATCCAGCTAGTTATGGAGCACTTTATGTCCACTAATGAAGGGCGTTTGCAGACCTGAAGAGCATAGCATGCCAGGAGTCAGGGCCAGTTCTAGGCACCAGCAAAACAAGCTGGTGCTTGGGGCAGCACATTTTTAGGGGCGGCATAGCCGGCTCCAGAATGCCGCCCCTAAAAATGTGCCCCGGCCGCCCTAGCTCACCTCCACTGCTGCTGCCACGGCGCACGAAACAGCTGATTCGCGCGCCGCTACTCGTCCTCCCTCCCAGGCTCTCAAACCTGGAAGGGAGGGGGAGCAGTGGCGCGCAAATCAGCTGTTTTGCACGCCGCAGTGGCTCGGGGTCTCCCCCTCCCTCCCAGGCTCTCAAACCTGGGAGGGAGGGGGAGATCCCGAGTGGCCATTTCGCCCGCCGCTGCTCCCCCTCCCTCCCAGACTTGAGAGCCTGGGAGGGAGGGAGGGAGGGAGGGAGGGAGGGGGAGACTCCGAGTGGCCTCGGCGCGGGCGCCGCTTCTCCCCCTCCCTCCCTCCTAGGCTTGAGAGCCTGGGGGGAGGAGGCAGGGCTGGGGATTTGGGGAAGGGGCAGAGTTGAGGCGGGGCCGGGGGTGGGGTGATTAAAGAAGGGGGCAGGGCGGCCAAAATTGTTTTTGCTTTGGGCGGCAAAAATCCTGCCAGGAGTATTTGAATTTGTTAACAAAAAGCTTCTTGTGAATATAAAGAAGAAATGTAGGCAATTTTGCAGTAAAGTATCTTGATGATAGCCAAACAATAAATGCTATTGCTAACACAATTGCTAATAAATATTTTGAGATGACCATGTGTAGTCCTGGAAAATTCCATTTATGGATACCGTTCAGCCAATTTCTCCACAAATTCTATGAGTGATGTAGTAACCATGATTAAGTAATATGCACACTAAACGGTCAACTACATTATATTGATTTTTTCTTCCTTTTATTTGCACTGTCCAACTGAAAAGAACTCAAGGAGTTTGTGAACTTTTTCTCTAAAAAAAGATTGTAATTAAACTACGATAGTATTGATGGTGCCATCTGAAATGGTTGATTAAGGGTTAAATCTTGCCTAATGTTACTTGGGTGAAGTGTGGATGACGATTCTGTTAGAGCTCCATGGCTGCAAATAGAATTCTTCCCCACTTATCATCCGCTGGCCGACCAAAGTCCTTAGGTATATGCTGCAACAGACAGCACACACTGGAAGAGTTTACACTGTTTGGAGTAGCAATGGAACACACAAGTTTGGAAAAGCCTGAAATAGTCATTTAACAATATCTGACTATATAAAGTAAGACTCCCACATCCTAGAATGGCTTGGCAAACTCAGTACTCTGCTTGTGGTGTGATCGTCCAATAAGGAATGTGCTCCTACAATAGCCACTTCACTCCTCCCCCGCCTTTGCAACGTCATTCACTCTTTGTGGCCCCAGGCTGGAGGAGTCTGGACTTTGGATAGATCCATCTTCACAATCCAGGGATGGAAGAGGTTTTGGGCAGGGTAACACCCTCCCCCGAAATCCAGGCACATTTATTGCAGTTCTCTTGCCTTTCATTTCCTGACAGGAATAATAGCACTTTATTATCCCAAAGTCAAAATGTAACTGAATTTTGACCCAAATGCCACAAACTGTAAAATAACAGAAATGCAAGGCTTGGCCCATTCAGTCATTTCCCCTTGCTCACCAACAGATGCGGGCAGAGAGCACCCTCTCTTTAGGAACCCTGCCCACCTGAAGTTCTGAAGCAGTTCTGGGTTGTTTTTCCCCTCCCCCACCCGTTTACAAACCGATGTGAATAGTGAGCTCCCTATTCCCTCTGGCTTCAGGATTGACATCTGTGAATAAGAGCACCAAAACCGATGTAAACCACTGTGAAAGCATGGAGCAATGAAAGTAATTAAAGTAAAACTAGTGATTAGGGTCATTGCCATACCTACTGTAGTTGTGTGCTTGTTTTTAAATGAGAAGGATTGGTTGAAAATAACACTAGAGATAATAATGATGCAAGTTTATTTTTTGAAGGTACAAGTCATTTAAATTATAGCAGAATGTATCGCCAGTATTGCAGGTATGAATATACAAAAATGCTGACTGAAGGACATGGTTGAAATGATAGCCTACTGAATATGGGCAATGTTATAATGCCAATGCTACTACTTTATAATCCTCTAGGTCTTTGTATCTGGGGATGTCAAAACACTTTCAAAAGATGAAGTACAATTATTTATAAGTAAGGCAAAGATGGGTCCAGGATTAAAGAGTGGGTGGGTTGATAATGGAACCCAGGACTCTGTTTCTTTAACCACTGGGCCATGCTGCTTCCCATTTGCATCCTATTGTACAATTGCTCACATTTAACAAGCATTTGTCTTGTATAGTTTAAGGTGAGAAGGGACCACCAGAACATCTAGTCTGACCTCCTGTATATCACAGGCCACCGACACTACTCTGTCATCCATACAACTGCTGCAATTAGACCAAAGTATTACATCCATTAAGAGACTAAAGTATTGTGTGCCACAGGCAGAGAACAGGAGGGAGCAAGATGCACCAATGCCTGAAGCCCCAGCAATGGCAGGGAACTGGTCTTGGAAAGTGGCACAACCTCCACATAGGAGAGGAAGCGGAACCCTGCCCATCTGACCTGGTGGAAAATTGCTTCCCAACTCCACATAAGACAATTATAGTTAGACTCTGAGCATATGAGCTATAACCAGCCCGACAAGTACCTGAGAGAGGTTTCTCAATACCACCTCAGAGCACCAACACACCCCATCCAGTGACCCATCTTTGGCTGTGGCCATCTCTCGGTATCCTTTTTAATTTTAAGCAAACATTTAAGAAGCTGATTAGAAGATCAAAACCATAAAATGTAACAAGGGAAGATCATCATAAGAAAAGAGATTGCTGTGAGATACTAACTGTAAGTAGTGGTCCCCCTTAAAAAAAGAATTGGAGCAGACTATTTGACAAATCTGATTTGCAAGCCTGCAGTTTCTCCTAAAAAATAGAAGCATAGCTTTCTGTTTATATATTAGCTTGTGCCTGACAAGCTTTGCTCTTTTATGCTGAGTTTCTTTGATTGCTTCAGCTGGGTGTAAGAGAAGCTGCTGAAATCACCTAGTGCTCTAGTCTGGTCCTGCTCTGAAGCTGTCAATTGAAATCATTACAAAAGAGCAGCAAAAGAGCACTTGGAAGAAGCACTAGGAGAAGTTGTTTTCTCTGAAATATACACACTTCTTATATAGGGACAAAAACAAGATTGTGGCATAAGCATGTAGCTAGAGGGGGAACACCAGCACTACTGGTATACAAACAATTATAACAGAGAAAATTATATTTGTTTAAATTAATATTAAACAGTGTTTCCATCTGCAGTAAAACTGGGGTAGAACAATAATTTCATAGCAGGTACCCCCTCTCCCCAAACCCAGAAGCTTTAAAGGCACTGGATAGGCCCGATACTTTCTGACTAGTCTATGGCTGAGCCAAGAACATAAGTTCTGGACTTGTGTCTCAGTCCTGTGTTCTAACACTAAATCATACTTTCCTATGATTGAACACGAATTTCAGATGATTGAATATGCATTTCAAATATGTATTTAAAAAACAAGAACTGGTTTTGGGTTATTACTACTTAACACAGGAGATGCTCAAGGGTCCCTCTTCTGTATACTTCACTTGGTATTATGTTACCCTAGAAGAGACTCCCTTCTACCCCCGCACCATTTAGGCTCTGTAGAAGAAGTGCTGGCATTCAGGGAAAGGTTTTGATTATGCTCCAACGTAATCTCTATTGGCTGATGTTCCTAAACTCCTGTTATTTGTAATAACCCTTCCCTCACACATACCAAATCTGCTGTTTCTAACTCATCTGCTACTGCTACTAAAGAATAGTCATCTTGGAAGATGAAACAAGAATATTGGGTCTTCATATGCAATCCTCATTCCAACCTAAAATGAAAAGCTATTGCTGGGGAAAAAATAAAGATGACAAGTCTATGGTATCAATTTTTTTAAAAAGGAAGGTTGAGAGAGATACTCAGAATTACAGATGACCATAATAAATGCCCCTTTTTTGGTGTGGGAGGTCAGATGTAAAAACAGAAGTATGGCTGGCTAGTGTTAGAAGAATGTATATTAGGCCAAATGCCCTAAAGACATTTTCAGCATAAATGAATCCATGTGAAAGTGGCCCCTGTATAACCCATCCAGTTCAATGAAACCTACAGTGCATAGCCATTTGCTAATGCAGGTTTAATGGCCAGGGCAAAGGTGACTGACCCAATGGTGTCTGCTAGGCCAGGATCAAAGGCAAGAGTTGGGACTAGTTACCAAGCCAAGCCAGGAGACAAGTACCAAGGTCAAGCTCGACTTTGGCCAAAGGCAAGAGTCAAGAGCAAGATTGGGCCAAAAAAAGAAAAAAAGCAAGGTCTGTAGCAGTAGCAAAGCTGCACTCTTGCTCAGACAGCTCCCTGGGTAACTTTAAATAGCTAGTATGGACCAACCAGATGACTGAATAGTTCTGTTGCTCTGGCCTCTCCAGTCAGTACTTATTGTAGTGCCTAGCTCACCAGTAACTGTTTTGTGCTGCTTTGCCTGGCTCTCCATTCACAAAGGAGGCATCGGTTGCCCTGGACCCTAAAACACCAGGTTCTGGATCTGTGAATCCTTACAAATGAGGGGCATTCTTTCACACTTTACAGCAGCAAAGGAACAACTTTATAGTAGACACAATGTCATAACTATAAAGGGAAGGGTAACAGCTGTCCTGTGTACAGTACTATAAAATCCCTTCTGGCCAGAGACTCCAAAATCCTTTTCCCTGTAAAGGGTTAAGAAGCTCAGGTAACCTGGCTGGCATCTGACCCAAAGGCCCAATAAGGGGACAAGATACTTTCAAATCTTGGGGGGGGAGAGGCTTTTGTTTGTGCTCTTTGTTTGGGTTGTTCGTTTGCTCTTGGGACTGAGAGGGACCAGACATCAATCCAGGTCCTCCACATCTTTCTAAACAAGTCTCTCCTATTTCAAACTTGTAAGTAAATAGCCAGGCAAGGCATCTCAGTTTTACTTTGTTTTCTCAACTTGTAAATGTACCTTTTACTAGAGTGTTTATCTTTGTTTGCTGTACTTTGAACCTAAGACTAGAGGGGAGTCGTCTGAGCTCTTTAAGTTTGATTACCCTGTAAAGTTATTTTCCATACTGATTTTACAGAGATGATTTTTACCTTTTTCTTTAATTAAAAGCCTTCTTTTAAAGAACCTGATTGATTTTTCCTTGTTTTTAGATCCAAGGGGGTTGGATCTGTATTCACCAGGAGTTGGTGGAAGGAGGGGAATGGTTAATTTCTCCTTGTTTTAAGATCCAAGGGGTTTGGATCTGTATTCATCAGGGAATGGGTGAAAGGTTTCTCAAGGCTTCCCAGGGAAGGGAATTAGCTTGAGATGGTGGCAGCAGACCAGAGCTAAGCTGGTAGTTAAGCTTAGAAGTCTTCATGCAGGCCCCCACATTGTACCCTAAAGTTCAAAGTGGGGATACAGCCTTGACACACTATGTTTCAGAGATCTCAAATATTTTTAAAAGAAGAGTTGAAAATGTTCACTTCTTCCTGTTCTACTTTAGCTCCTTGGGTACTGCACACATACCTCCCCTTCATACACCATCACCTTTGCAGGCAAGCAACCCAAGAAGCACAATAAATACTAGGAAGAAGAATATGCACCCTATTTTGAATTAGTCATACATTTAGGACCATATTTTTCTTTCAAATTATGTAAAGATACATGGAGCATACAGCCCTTATGGCTTGGTTATGAGCTTACCAGGAAAGACAAGGTACTTTGTCAAAGGCAATGCCTGGAGGTGTGTAGGGAACAATGACACCTGAACACGAGGAAAGGCTGCCCTTGCGTCACCCAGGCAACAGGTGTAGCTTGTACTCCATGCTGGCACAATTATTCCAGGGTTCCAAGGTCTTACTCAGACATATCTCCAGTGGTACCACAAGTACTGCCAGGGGCACCACACACATCCACACACACTCCCAAACACACTTTGCACTCCCTCATGCACAGCATCCAAATCATCACTGCCCCCTGTGTTGGTGAAGCAGCCATAATTTTCCCCTCAAGCTATATCTACAGAGCCTGAAAAAGGGAGCCTCCGAGCCTGGGTTGATAGACTTGGGCTAGTGGGACTCTCATAATCTCTCTCAAAATAACTGTGTAGCCAGTGTTTTGAAGCAGCAGGTCAGGCTCTGAAGCCCCTCCCCACCATAGAACAAGGTATAACTGTTGATCTAGTTGTACCAGTAACAAAGGCATGTTGAGATTTCATATGCAGAAAAAGAAAGTTATGGATAAATTTCTGAATCAGCACCACTTTAATTTCCCAACAATAGCTGACATGGCTGAATTAGTGATGTGATCTTTATTCAAAGATTACTCTTGCAATTTACAAAGTGATTAAATTGTGTGGTCATTTATTATTCCTGTAATCCCATTAAGTTTTTACTGAAATCCTAAAAAAAAACTTTTACTGCCTCAAGTATAGCCATTTTATTGCTCATAATAATCATATTGATTTTACACACCATATCTAAATGCATTTTCTTTTTAAAGCATTAAATGTAATTTACAAATTAAGCTAGAGTTGAGCATCTGGCAAAGATATTCAGCTCCTTCCTGTTTGGAAAATGGCGTTTTTCTCTAACACTACTTCCTCCTCCCCCCCACCATTGCCTTCCTCTCAAACAGCCATTGGAAAATACCAATGAACACAAAAGATAATGAAACAGGATGGCACTTTAACAATCCACTGACCTCTGCATTAACTTTGTACAGCTGGAATGTGGTCAGAATGCAAAAAGTACTGATCTACTTCTGCTCATGCTTAGATTTAGGATGAGTCAAGTTCATTAAAATCTGTCTTGCAAGAAAGAAATATTGGCCAATTCAGTAATTTGTGGGAAAGGTTTTGTATAGACTGCAAACATGACTAGACAGCTTTGGGGAAAACATATATACTACTATAGTGCCAGAGGCCTTAACGAGGACTGGGGCTAGGAGCTATACAAACAGATTGCAAGCTCTTTGAGACACAGACATGTCTTCATATGTAAGGCCCAGATCCTGCAATCATATCTACATAGGTGAAAAGGTCTGTCCTTGCAGGTCTGATACAAGAATTAGGAACAAAGTGCTTAAGACACTATTCTGGGACTGGGGAGATTTTTGTTCTATTCCTGGCTCTGTCACTTATTTACTTTGCATCTCAATCCCTCATCTGTACAGTGGCAATATTACTTCCTTTCCCCAAAGAAGTGCTATAAGGATAAATACATTAATTTTTCTGCAGTGTTTAGAAAAGCCTATAAGACCAAATACTTAGACACACTCATAACTTCACTCACATCAGTAGCCCACTGAAGTCAGCAAAGAAATAAAGGCAAACCACACTAACTTACATGAGAACTGAAAGCCTGTCAGGCCCCAATTTAAGTCCAAGAGACTATTCATGCAAGTAAAATTATGTACTTGCCTAAAGGATTTCAGGATCAGGGACAGAGTCATGTACATTATGCAGTGTTACCTGTGAATTCCACACTCTTCCCATTGCCATACCACTAACTGAGAATCTCAATTGAGTACTAGGTGATCTTGCTGTCTGCTGGGTTTATTGGTGAAGTAATGAACCAAGTATTTCCCCTCACCCCTTTCCCCATACACACACACAGTCATTTAGGTCATCTTATCTGAATGCTCATTGAACCTGCAAAAAGTTGCAGAAGAAATTGGGTGGATGTCATATATCTGATTACTTTACTCTGAAGCTTATTTTTAAAAATATAGTTCAAATTTCCAATATAAGCACTGTTACATTTTGGCAGAAAAAGAAAAAAAAAGAGAGAAAAGAGTCTTATTGTACAGACTTCCCTTTATGGGGACAAAAAAAAAAAAAAAGGCAACTGTGTGGCGACACTCCCTTTTTGCTCAGGCAAATATTATATAAAAGTAAAAACACTGTTTATGGATTACATTACTGGAGTTTTAGCAACATTGAAATGCAGCAGCTGTGGGTTTGTACCCAACTAAGTCTAAAATATCAGAGCTTTAATATTTATTGGTGCCAAATAATGGCAGGTGGGATGAAAAACTGTTACCTTTGGGTACTGAACCACTGACAATATTTACATAATTGCTATCATTTGCAGATAAAGACTGTTGACATGAGTAGCGCTATTTTGCTAGCGTGACGGATGCTCTCATTTCCTCATAGTGACACCTTAACAACTGACCCTAGAGGGCCTTCAAAGACCTATTTACACTCTTCTAAAGCTGCTACTCTGAGTTAGACTTGAAAGCAAACAACCAACCAGATGTACGCCATTCTGATAGACCCCTTTACCTAGCACAGTCATTTTAATTCTACTTTGGTAGGGGAACAAATTCAATAAAACTTAGAGAAACAATTGGGTTTCTAGAGATTTGTACATGTTTTTTGTTTTAATTAACATGAATCATTTCTTTAGCATTACAAGTAGCTCCTAAACTAAGCCCCTCACTAATCAAACTAGTCTTGGGACTATCTAATTGAGCTGTGATCTATCACACATCATGCATTATGCATATTTTGCTTAGCTGCATTGTAATCACAGACATGTCTCTTCTGAGCCATAGAGTGGGGATACCTTCTATTGCCATTGCTGCTATTTTGAATAAATATCTATCTCTGTCTTCTCTGACTGGAGCATTTATCCAAAGATGGCTTGTTTTAGGCTGGTTGATTGATTGGATGATTTGGTGAAGTTTGGAACAACCAGTCCCTTAGTTTCTTTGGTTTGCTGCAGAAACTTGTATTTGACTCTGCTTTTTCCCCTGCTCAAATAAATCCAGAAATGTGTTTGGAAATCAAATTGTTTGCATGATCGGGGTAGGTACTGGGAAAGAGGTCACTGAATAGCTCTACTATTTTTTGTTTTTTAGTGCATGTGTTACTTAGTTTGCCAATTCTGATTGACAGTATTTTAAAAAAAAATACCAAGGGTCAAGAGAATTTGTAAGGCTAGGCTTGAGTTTCAGCCACCAAATCATATTTGACACAAAGCTAACATACCACATACGCATACAGAACAGGCAAATCATATAGAAGACAGTTTTGACTTTTCTTGCATTTATCCTAAAGGTTACTCGTGTGACTACAAACTGGCCAATAGGGTTGCACAAAGGTTTGGGGGCCCCAGGGCAAACTTTGAAAATGAGCCCCACCCCATCCTTTCACAAAACCAAGGTTGCAAAAGCAGAAGGAATGGGCACTGTTTGAGAGCAAGCCTGTCTGCACTCACCCCATAGCGGTGGCTCCTGTCCTGTGGAGCAGCCAGGTCAAACCTGAATGGTGTAGGGTTGCTAAGTGTCCAGTTTTCAACTGGAACACCCGGTCAAAAAGGGACTCTGCTGCCTCTGGTCAGCACTGCTGACCGGGCCGTTAAAAGTCCAGTCAGCGATGCAGCGGGGCTAAGGCAGGCTTCCTGCCTGCCGTGGCTCTGCACAGCTCCCAGAAGCAACGGCGTGTCCCCCCTTCGGCTCCTATGCGGTGGAGGCAGCCAGGGGGCTCCACACATTACCCCCACCACAGGCACTGGCTCTGCAGTTCCCATTGGCCGGGAACCGTGGCCAATGGAGCTGCAGGGGCAGCACCTGTGGATGGGGCAGTGTGCAGAGCCACCTGGCCATGCCTCCGCGTAGGAGCCAGAGGGGGGACATGCTGCTGCTTCCGGGAGCTGCTTGAGGTATGCACCACCCAAAACATGCACCCCTGACCCTCTCCTGTGCTCCAACCCCCTTCCCCAGCCTTGATTCCCCTCCTGCCCTCCAAACCCCTCAATCCCAGCCCAAAGTCCCTTCCTGCACCCCAAACCCATCATGCCCAGACAGACCCCAGAACCCATACCCCCCCCCCGCATCCCAACCCTCTGCCACAGCCCAGAACCCCAAATCCCTCATCCTTGGCCCCACACTAGGGCCTGCACCTCCAGCCAGAGCCCTCACCCCCTCCTGCACACCAACCCCCTGAGCCAGCTTGGTTAAAATAAGCAAGTGAGTGAGAGTAAGGAGAGTGAGTGACAAAGGGAGGGGGAATGGAGTGAGCAGGGGTGGGGCTTGGAGGAGGGGTGGAGCATGGGTGTTCGGATTTGTCAGCGTAGAAAGTTAGCAACCCTAGAGTGGTGCTGTGACCCTGTGTGTCATGTTGGAACTCTCGGTTTGGGTGCCTTCTAAGCAGTCCTGCTGGTCAAATGATTTGAAATGAATAGTCCCTTCAAATGTAGCCCATTTTTTTCATTAACAATTTCTGACTTATTGTTAATGTGTATTTGTTAGTCAGAACTCTTTGGTCAAGTATATCAAAATTTCCAACCTATGAGTTGTTTACTTCAAGTATGTGCTATTCTCATTGTGTAAATGGTCACATAAATGGCATGTTTACACTGTAAGCTAGGAGTTGGGGAGCCCATTCAAGTCAATAACAAAACTTGAATCCTGATTTGGGCCAATGTGTGATACTACACTACTAAACAACCACCACTCCCCATCATTATTTTTGTTCCTATATTGCAAATTATTTATATAAAGGAATAATGAATAGCACAAATACCCACGGCAAGAAGCAAATAGAGGTATTCATGCTAACACCCACCACTCTTCAAACTTTTGTGCATAGAAAATCAATTACATGTTGGATTGAGATAGCATGTTTCTGAACACATTTTTGTTGTACTTAAATGATCTCTGAGTACTGTGTTAGTTTGACATATCACATCTCTTTATTTGTAATTCTAGAGATACATAAGAGTCGAACATATCTTTCTCCCATAAAGTTGTAAAAGGGCATACATAAAGCTGTAAAGGAGAATAAAATCAGATCATGGTGAGGATTGTAAGGGGTCTAGTACATAAACAAGGTACCCTGAGGGTTTTACGGTTTTCCATCTCTATCTGTCTTTTCTCTTCTTTTTAATGGGAGTCTCTTGAGTTTTAAATATTAAAATTAAAAAAGACAAGAAAAACAAAATCCTATCTTGTATATTGATATCTCCTTACAGATTTTGTAGCATCAATAAGTAGCTGCAGAAAAGAAGGCATTTAAACCCAAGCTACTATCAGTTGTGTGTGTCTGTATAACTATAAGTCTTAGCATTATGAACAAGGTTTAATTTATACGAAATTAAATCAATGACAAGCACACTTGATCTTGCTCAAAAGCGGGGACAAGAATGTGTGTCAGCATGAAACTGGAAAAAGAATCATGTTATTAGTTTACCCATACTTACCTAGAAAAATTAACAATGCATTCTTGTATAGCAGCTTATCACAAACACTTTTTTAATGGGCAGGCAAAAGATGGGTTCCTATTTCCTGTCATTAATTTCTACAGTGTCAGTGTTAAGTAACTATTCTGTTCAGCAATGTTATTTATCTCTTGGATCAAAGTAATTTTTTACACTTTTAGATTAAATATCAGCTGTCAAGCACAGTCTATAGCATTTTTGACAAGACCCTAATGTACCCTAACCACATCTTTTACAGTACACGCATTTTTTGCAATCTTCAATTTTATATATTTATAAGTGGATTCTTCAAATTCAGCCCTTTAGGAAAACACAGTGTGACGGGTTGTTTCCCAGAAACCCCGTTGGGGTAGCCATCTGATGTGCCAAACCTACTTCTTCCCCTACTTTCCTGCCCTGGCAGCTTAGGACTCCAGCACCCTGAACAGCTGTAGGCTCAAACTGAAAGCAGCTTACAGAGTGTTCCTGTCCTTAACACACAGATGCCCAACTCCCAATGGGGTCTAAACCCCAAATAAATCAGTTTTACCCTGTATAAAGCTTATAAATTGAGCTCATAAATTGTTCACCCTCTATACTGCTGATAGAGAGATATGCACAGCTGTTTGCCCCCCGCCCCCCCCCCAGGTATTAATACATACTCTGGGTTAATTAATAAGTAAAAAGTGATTTTATGAAATACAGAAAGTAGGATTTAAGTGGTTCCAAGTAGTGACATACAAACAAAGTGAATTACCAAGTAAAATAAAATAGAACACGCAAGTCTATGTCTAAGAAACTGAATACAAATAAAACCTCACCAGTTCCAGTAAGCTTCCTTTTACAGACTAGTCTCCTGCTAGTCTGGATTGGCCTCTTCAAGGTCATTGTTGGCTTAAGTGGTCAGGCTTCCCCCAAAGGCTTAGGATAACTAAACAATTCAGCTGTTGTCCGCTGCACACATCAGCTTTTAACATTTTCTCATAATTCTGTTTTATCTAACTCACACTATTCTTATTTAAATGCTTACTCAAACATGCTGAACAGGGCATATTTCAGAATGCCACAGAGGTTAACCTAAGGTTAGCAGGATAAATATTAGGCATTTCTCTTTAAATCCAGGAGGCTTACATAACAGAGTGGGGAAATCCCAAATGGTAATCACCCTGTTGATCAAAACAATTGAGACAGAAGAATCCAGTGTCATATACCAAACTATGGAACCTTAATGAATTCTGAGCTAATCCTAAAGTGGGACTATTTGTAAATATGTGCATTGACCTACCTTAAAAAGGAAATATCAATATTTCTCTGTCAGGGACATGGCAATAAACTGTGGTTTTGCTATTCCTAGAATGTAACTGCAATGCAATGATAGTCTCTCTTTTACTATGTTCTAAGCTGGTCATAGCATGACGACAAGAGAAGTCATTGAACTATAGCAGACACCTGAGAAGGGTGTGTGTGAGACACATATACCGAGGCACAATCCAGACCAGTGTGTGTGTGTGAGTGTTGGGGGGGGGGAGACTGTGTGGCCCTCCACCCGCAACCTTGGGTGCCTTATAATGACATGCTGAAGAAACTCCCACCTGGGCCACTCACAAACAGGTTTCCAGCATGCAAGCTGCACCCTTAAGTGAGTACAAGAAATGAGGCATAAGAGTCAGAAATGGTTACAAGATAAAATGCTTTCCAGTGCCTAACAAACTATAGTAGATTTAAAGCATAGTTTCTCATGACATGCTTCCAGAAGCATTACTGACCAAATTTTTTAGGTCAGGACTCCTCCCCCAGAATTCAATGGCTATTTCCTTTGTCTTCTCAGGTGTGGAGAATGAAATAAGCAGGGAGAGAAAGAGGGGTGTCTTGGAGTGTTCATCCCTCCTTTTTATAGTTCTAGCCCCTCTTTGAAAAAAAAAATCCAGATAAGAACCAAGAGATAGGGTGTCTGGTGGAGGAAGGAGACCTCATGCTGCTTCTTTGCTAAGATGTAAATCTCTTTGTGCCCGTCCCCCTTTCTTGACAAAGAATGGGCACTTGATAGGTGATGGGCCATCAGCTTTGCCGATACCTGCTTGGGTCGTCACTTGCCCTTTGTCTTTGGGAAACATGTTTAGCCACTCTCCAGACTTATCTGGGAAACAGAATTCAGTCATGATTTCAGCTTGTGTTCATAATTGTTCACATAAAGGCAACTGAGAATTAGTAGATGGGGAACTTTCTTAGTTCTCCTGTTCATGGGCACTTATATAATTAGTCATTTGTACAGCTAACCACCTGCAGCAAAACCTACATCCATTCCTAACTGCAAACACAGATGAGTCTGGATATTCCCTCAATTGCCTATTTTAGTTTCTGTAAAACTAAAAGTTTAGAACTGATGTCTTGGCTCAAAGACAGTTCTGCTCACAGAACCCTCACATGAAAAAGGATACAAGATTAACAGTCATTGACTTTCACTGTGAAAAGCTTTCAGTGAAGACTCAGACTTAAACCACCGGAAATACCACACTCAACAAGAATATCAACAGCTAGTTGTGGTTTCAAAACGGGCATCTCTAAAGATGTTAAATTCTGAAAAATACAAAGATGGCCCTCCACACAAACACCTCTCACTATTACTTGTTCTTATTTTCTATTAATTCAAAGCAAGTTTTTCATGGTTATTGATTTCAGATATCAGAACAATTCATCTGCAGTTTTTCAGGTATCACGTATATCAGGTTACCTGATTATTTTCAAGTATTTTGGAAGAATCAATGGCTTGCGGTGTAAGATGTTCCCAGGTGTGGTGATCAAATGTAGAAAAGGATATAATGCAGAATAGTATCCAAGAGAAGTTATAAGGAACATTTAAATACACATCCGTCAGGGCAGCAGCTATTTGCTTATTGGGAATTCTAGACTGTACATATTTTAATCCTGTGAAAAGAAACAGGATATATGCAAAATTGAAAGTGAACAGGAGCAGTAAGAGCTCCTAAATAAAAAGAGTTACTAAGAGATGTCCTGTCTTGATGAAATGTATTGTTACAGAATTACACCATTACCTGCATTTTTGATTGAAATTGGCACCATTGTCTTAGTTATCAGATTCTGAAGACTGATTATGGAAGCTAGTTTAAATTACTTACTAGGACCTAGGAATGTTAAAAACAGGAATGCTGGATACCGTTGGTATTCACAGAACAATGACAGTGTTACAAGACTTTGATATGATATATTCTGATGACACAAAAACATCATGTCTCATATGACGTTTTCTCAGCAACAAATTATTTCAATCCTCCAACAATATAGCTTTCATCCTTATAAAAAACAAAAAAACAAAACAAAAAAACCCACCTTTTCACTTGCCCACAGATAACTACGATTTCAAACTTGATTTGCCAAAAAGAAAAAACATGGTAGCCCCAATTCTAGGACTGTCAGCTCACTGGGCAGATTGTCAACTGGCACAAGTGAAAGTATCTCCTCTGAAATCAGTGATTTATACCAGGACAGGCTTTCTCATTAAAATATAATGTTGTGGTTGCTCTCAATATCTGAAATATATCTGAATTCTACTTGGTCTTTTTTGAACAGTTGTGCCAGGGTTTCTCATTTTTATTCTCTTGTTTTTAGTCTCAGACTCTCACATGGTTATACGTGTTTAATTATGTCTTTGCTTTACTATAAATTGGAAAGCCATTAACATCAGTATAATATTAAGTAATAACTGAGGTTATATAACAAGCTATTTCAAATTCAAATAAAATAATCTTAATACCTAAGTAATATCATGTATTATGTCTTCCTCATTTAAAATGCAGCTCTAAATTGTACAGAAGAGCTCTAGTCCATTAGTGGTGTCTGTTGTTAATGTAGAGTGCTAACTTTGCCTGTATCAAAATGTTTTGTTTCTGGTATACCTTCAAGCCAACAGGAAATAGTTTGGAAAGCAACTGCATACCTCTCATTCACTTGAATCTGCATCAGGTCATGGATCATGCTTTACTGCATACATGCACATGGGATTGTTTTGATAGAACATGATACTTCCACAATCTCAGTTTGCAAAAGCACGACATATTTTTGTGGGAAGGAGATGTCCATTTTCTACCCACTTCTACTGCTAAATATACACCATTATTTATTTAATTATTTAAATTTGCCATCCTTAAGAATAAATTGACAGTTGGGGTTCGGATTGTCTTTCATTTCTAGCAATTAGAGAATGGACCTTTCTAGCTTCCCCCACCACAGTGACAGACAGGCAGGCAGAACTGACTCAACACAGCCCTCTCCTTGAAAAGTATGAGATATTTCAGTCACTAAGTTGACAGGCAAAAACCACATGCTCACAAACCTGTATATCTCCTTAAGAACACCCTGACGTCTGGCTACATCAGCTCTTGATTCAGTTTCCGCAATATATTCCAAATGGGTGACAGCTGAATGATAGAAAATTAGCATAATCCTCAAGGCTTGTCTACATGGTGGGGTAATGTGCTCTACAGGGGCATGATGTCTGATATAATGTGCTGTGCATTAATTGGTCCGTATAGATCCTGCTGTTGCACTTTCATGTAGTGCTATTTGAAATGGTACTACATTAAAGCACACTGGGGAACCTTTAGTGTGCACCAGCAGGGTCTATATGGCCCAATTAATGTGCAGCATATTACTGCACTTTAGAAATCACACTCCGGTAGACTGCATTATGTATTCAAGCTCTAAGTGGTCTGACCTGACTAGCAACCCATGGTTGTTGCTTCCAAAACAGATCATAGTTGCATCAAAAGCATTAACAATAACTGAAGTTATCATCTTTGATAGCTTAGAATAACAACATTTTAAGGGCTTGTCTACAAGAGAGAGTTAGGGAAGTTCATCTGAATTTTAACTAAACGGTGTTAAAGTGGAATAACTGAACTATATGAAACCCCTGTGCAGACAGACTTTCATACGTGAAATGGATTTAATTCAGTTTAGTTTAATCCACATCCAAAAAATTCATGGCGATGAGGAGAGGTCCCGGACAATTGGAAAAAGGCAAATATAATGCCCATATTTAAAAAAAGGAAAGAAAGAGAACCAGGGGAACTACAGACCAGTCAGCTTCACCTCAGTCCCCAGAAAAATCATGGAGCAGATCCTCAAGGGATTCATTTTGAAGCACTTTGAGGAGAGGAAGGTGATCAGGAACAATCAACATGGATTCACCAAGGGCAAGTCATGCCTGACCAACCTGATTTCCTTCTATGATGAGATAACTGGCTCTGTGGATATGGGGAAAATAGTGGAAATGATATATTTTGACTTTAGCAAAGCTTTTGATACCGTCTCCCACAGTATTCTTGCCAGCAAGTTAAAAAAGTATGGATTGGATGAAAGGACTATAAGGTGGATAGAAAGCTGGCTAGATTGTTGGGCTCAATGGGTAGTGATCAACAGCTCGATATCTAGTTGGCAGCCGGTATCAAGTGGAGTGCTCCAGGGGTCTGTCCTGGGGCCAGTTTTGTTCAACATCTTCATTAATTATCTAGATGATGGGATGGATTGCACCCTCAGCAAGTTTGTGGATGACACTAAGCTGGGGGGGGGGGGTAGATATGCTGGAGGGTAGGAATAGGGTCCAGAGTGACCTAGACAAATTGGAGGATTGGGCTAAAAGAAATCTGATGAGGTTCGACGAGGACAAATGAACAGTCCCGCACTTAGGATGGAAGAATCCCATTCACTGCTACAGGCTGGGAACTGACTGTCTAAGCAGCAGTTCTGCAGAAAAGGACCTGGGGATTACAGTGGATGAGAAGATGATATGAGTCAACAGTGTGCCCTTGTTGCCAAGAAGCTTAACGACGTATTGGGCTGCATTAGTAGGAGCACCGCCAGCAGATCAAGGGAAGTAATTGTTCCCCTCTATTTGGCACTGGTGAGGCCATATTTGGAGTATTGTGTCCAGTTTTGGGTCCCCCACTACAGAAAGGTTGTGGAAAAATTGGAGTGAGTCCAGTGTAGGGCAAATGACTTATGAGGAGAAGCTGAGGGAACTGGGCTTATTTAGTCTGCAGAAGAGAAGAGTGAGGAGGGATTTGATAGCAGCATTCAACTACCTGAAGAGGGGTTCCAAAGAGGATGGAGCTCGGCTGTTCTCAGTGGTGGCAGATGACAGAACAAGGAGCAATGGTCTCAAGTTGCATTGGGAGAGGTCTAGGTTGGCTATTAGGAAAAAATTATTTCACTAGGTGGGTGGTGAAGCACTGGACTGGGTTACCTAGGGTGCAATCTCCCTCTTGGGAGGAATCTCCATCTTTAGAGATTTTTAAGGCCCGGATTGACAAAGTCCTGGCTTGGATGATTTAGTTGGGGTTGGTCCTGCTTTGAGCAGGGGCTTGGACTTGATGACCTCCTGAGGTGTCTTCCAACCCTAATCTTCTATGATTCTATGAAAATAATTCCAAATTCCCTTGCAGGAAAATTATTCCTACCCCTTCTATGCAATAGTCACCTTTCAGGATCAGTTCCTCAGCATAATCTCACTCTGAAGAAACCATTGTCTAGCTTGACACAGAGTGTTACAGGAGTAGCACGCCCAGATACTGGATAGGTCTGAGAAGCAGGAAGGGCAACCACATACAGTCAAAAAGATGCAGTGTCTGTGCAGGAACCTTCTCCTGCAAGAGAGGGAGAACAAGAGAAAAGTCAAAGGGAAACTAGCCACCCAGGAGCAGAGAAAGAGAAATCTTCCCTAAACCATTTTTTTTTTAAAAAGGGTATGGATTTACTTCTAGTGCAGGGATTAGCTTGACAGTGTTAGTGAATTAAGTTCCCCCACATTCTGCCCCTTTTGAGCAACTCATTCTGTTCTCTCTCTTTCCCACTTCCCACCTGCAGGGAAACACCATCTTTACCATCATGTGACAGCCAAGAGTCAAAGAACCCAGCTCTGGATTTCCACCCAGCTGCCAGGTGACTATGTGATGACAGCTGGTGGCAAGGTCTCCCATCACCCTACGGATTCCACTACTTAGCAGCCATCACAGACTAATGAACCTATCCCCAAATCTACCCTAGCCCCATGCATGCACAGCAGGGCTTTGAAACATCACCAAGTTCCTTTTAATCAAGATTAGGACGTGAACAGTCTCAATTTGACATAGTACGGTACATGTAGTTTCAGTACTGTCCAGTGAAAATCAGAATGTGTGGTAACCCTACCTGTGGGGATGTGGCCCACCCTTATCTTTCCTCCACCTTTCACTATTCTTTGCCTCACTGCTTCTTGGTAGATAACAGTGATTATCTGGAATCTTCCGCAGAATGGGACAAGAGATGGATGAATGAATCTGAGAGACCTTCTGCTTTACATTTCTGAGTACAGAATAAGGCTGCCAGTATGTTTCTGTCTTTCCACATCCCACTTTGTCATTTACAATCTAAAATACTGTTAATTCTGACTAGAAATCTCCATCTATTCTTTGTGCACAGAAAATAACTGTAGGACTGGACCATATTGATCCCTCTTCCCTTAAAAAACATTACATATTTCTCTTAGACTCTGATGTTACATTGCAGAAGTCCAATTGGAACATAAGCAGAAAGTGTATTCATTATTTCATTAGAGCCCACCAGAGTGACCTCTCTCTCTCTCTCTCAATATTTTGCACTCTTATTTCCAGTTGACCCAGCTACAGGGATGCTGTGTTTGCGTTTATGGGAGTAGTACCAAACTGTGATACAATTCTGTGCAACTGAATTTGCAGAGCATTAAATCACAAAGCTCTAAGGGATCAAAATTGATAAATCTGATCAAAGAATTGTTTAACTTTATTATCAATGTGAGCTCTAAAGAACTCTGCTGGAGAAAGTCAGGGAATTTTGATTGCCTGAGGGGTATGTAATGTTCTTTTTTATTCTTAGAGTGTTCATTTTATTACATTTTTGTCTAGAAATTGATATAAATAACATTGACAAGTGCTCTACTGAGCAGAATTCTGGTTAACTCATAACTCATTCACAGAGTTGGTTTAATTCATTTTTATCCAGGTTGTTTCTCCCTTCCTCTCCCCCAAAGAATCCTCTACTTTATAGCAGACACCACACCACGTCAATACCTTGTAGTATCTCTACCAGAGATGACACATAGTTGGATGTCAAAGCTGATGTTTGCGGTGTTCCATAGTTCATCTAAAAGACTCTGTATAGGAAAGGGCAGAGAGAGAAGGACCATAGATAGAGAAGAGTGGGATTTTTTCCCCAAAAACTCAGCTTCATATTTCTGTTTGTTTAATTTGGACTTTTAGTTAAGTGTGTGGTTTTGGGATTTAAATTTTTAAAGGCACAGTTACAATGAAACATTAACATACATGTAGCAGGACAGTTACCCTGCTCCTGGGATAAAAGGAGTGAGAGCAGCTGAGGAAGGCTAGCTAGGTAGCTGGCCACAGGTGGGCCAGCTCAATCAGGGCACAGCTGGCCCTGATACCAGGGCAGTGAGTAAGGAGCCAAGAGAGTCTCACTCTAGCCTTGGAGTGAGAAGGACCTAGCTGCCTGGGAGAGGGTACCTCTGGCAGAGCAGTGCTGGGGAAGGGGCAAGCTGAGCTGGGGAGCTCAGGCCTGGCTACCTCCCAGGCTGAGGCCTGGCAGGAAGGCCTAAGGAGGTACTGGGGCTGCAGGGAGACAGCTGGGGACTAGAAAGGCAGCAGGTCCAACCTCCTTGCCAATTATGAGTGGCCATTACAGACTGCAGTTTGCCCCAGAGAAAGGGGGCTAGATGACGACTGGCAGTAGCCACTGAGGCAAGGTGGGCATAGGGGAGGGGGTTCCCCTGGGAGGGGAGACCCAGAATGTGGGAGCAGCACCCCAATGAAAGGGGCTCTGGGAGGTACAGGGGGCCAGAGGTTGTGGAGATGAGAAAACAGGTACAGGTAGGGAGAAACTGGCCAGCAGGAGGCACTCCCAGGCTGGAAGGAGCTAATTCCTCGAGACCATCAGGAAGCGCCACGCCAGTGATCCTTAATGAGTAAATATTCAAAGATGAAGCCTCACATTCATACTGTCCTCAAAAAAGGTAGAGAAAATATTTAACTTTAGCTCTATTTTTCAGAAGCAGAGGAATTCTGTATCTACTATGCAGTCAAAAAGCTACAAAGCTAATGAAATTGCCCACCCAATACACCCTTACTGAAAGAGTACTCCCAACTCTCCCTAGCTGCAGCCAACTGCATACTACACTCACTCTTTTACAACTTTCTAGCAGAAAAAGACAGAAGATCAAAGGTCTTGAATTGTGCATACTGGGGGGAAATATTTTCACAGGTTGAGGGAAGGGGGGCGGCTGGCGGAAGAGGAGTCTGCCTCTTACTTCCCAATTGCTATGGAAATAAATGGTTTTCAAGTGTCAAAGCAGTGAATGATATGAAGCAACAACTACCCTAAACTGTCAGTGGCCTAGCTCATTTCTTTTATTTTTCAGATTCTGAACATTCCAGCTACTGAAAGCTTAAACACTTTGCTGAAACACAAGGCTCTCCTATGCTCATGGAATTCCAAGAGCAAGCCTGCAACCCCCTTGCAGAGTACTGCAAAAGGAAACCCTAGACCTTGCAATGAGAATTCAGGCATGCCTGCAGATTCCATCATCTTCAGCATGAAAAAGTGGCTTGATGCCTAATTCACAAGAAAAAGCAATACCCCATCTCCCAGTATTCCATAATTCCAATTCTATCAAAGATTAACTAACTTCAGATGCCAGTAGAAGCCACCCAGAATAATGATCTTGTGAAAAAAAACAAGCCTTAAATTTACCATACCATCTGTTATTGTAGTCAAAATACCAATTTACCCTGACAATCTGCATAACCATCAGGTAATCTGAGGTACACAACAAAATCCCATGTACCAAAAGTTAATTTTGACACTTGTAATCATTAATCTATCGGGGGGGGGGGGGATACATTTTGCAGCAACTGGGCAAGATGGAGGAGAAGAGATTTGTTTTCCAAAATGATTTTTTTTAAATGAATCAAAAATTAACATTTCATTTTGGAATTTCCCTCAATTTTATGTAAAAACCCAGACCACCACATTTTAAACTTTCTCCCCCCCCCCCAACAAACTATTGTGTTCTAATCTAAATGATTTTTTTAAAATGTAGCTTTGCCAAAGATCCAAAAACATGTGTTTCAGGTTGATCAAAACAATAGCCCCTCTCCCTTATATTTTTTGTTTCAGTGGCCAAATCAAAAAAGGTCAGTTACTTGCACAGCTCTAGTCAGTATTCACCAAGAACACCTAACTCAGGAGGGCTGCAACTAGCCAGCCAGTGCTGCAATATCAACTCAATCAGCAATTGGGAACTGGCTTAAGTTGTTGAGACCTAACAAAGTTTAAGTCTCGGGCAAATGGTCATTGTCATTGTAGTTCCCAGAAAAGAGATCTACACAATGGAAATGCTAACAAAAGCTTTAACTAGGAAAGGTGTGCATGATTTTAATATGTTTATGAAGGACAGTATTTTGGCTTTCAAAGTACAAGTTCAGGACTAACGCTGATGTCTATGGACACCTGTCCTTCTGAATTACTAAAAATACAGTAAGATAGTATTTTAAAGAGTTCATACTTCTGCATTTAGAGCTTGATCCTGCAGTGGTCATCAGCAAATCCCCTAAATCCATTGGACTATTCATGTGCTTAACGTTCAGCACAGGTTTCAGTGCTATATTGGATTGGGGCAGATTACTCAGGAACTTGGAGGGTGAAGCCTTTGCATATTTTAGGCTGTCTTCGGTCATGATATATGCATGTAGGATTCCTATAGACATAATGGAAGCCACATATCTGCAGATGAAGGCAGAATTAGGTCATTTTTCCATAACTTTTTTATTGTTTTTGCTAATTCTTTTAACAAAGCTTAGAATAATATTGGCAAAACAACAAAAAACCAAGTATAAATAATATGTATAAATAAATAAACTGAATATATATATATTAAATAAATGAATAAATGCTCCTACCTTCTTTCTAAACTTTACTTTAAAGTTTTGAACATGAAGTTGCCAAGTACTTTTCCCCTATACTTTCTGGTTGATGCATCCCAGACCTTTCCCTTTGAAGTAATCAGCTTTCAATTAAACCAATGAGCTTTGCAGATTACTGTAATGGCTGCAGTAATTATTATGATTCCATTATTTTCTTTGTTAAACACATTTGTAGTTTTAGATGACAGGAAATCAAGCAGGTAATTTGTAGAGATGTGTGAATAAGGAAATTATTCTATTCATGAGTTCATAATGAACAGTGAGATATCCTAATAATGTTTTGTGTTCTCTCACCTAACGAGGAATAGAAAAAGCAAAAGAAGTGACCTGGATAATTTCCTGTGACTTTCCCTTTGTTCTTAAGCTCTTTTTACAGTATTTATTCAGGGGCAATACAGAATAAACTGAGATGGGAGAAAAACAATTAATCAGAGCCAAGCTTTAAACCTTTGCTTTGAACTTTTTGTGGAACCATTTCTGTCCTCCTCCTTCCTCTTGCAAGAATATAATACTCCAAGTAAGTCAATGCAGAATTTCACACATTACAGTGCTCATCCTGTATTACACTATATCACAACGACTCATTTAAGTGCTTTCTAATTGTAATATTTGCAAGACCACCAGTGAATCACACAGACTATTCCAAACGAATGCTTATGCAACCTTTAAAATCATATAACACCATCATGCACGTCTGCCAACGATGTAACAGAAGAACTATTTTAAAAGTGTTTAGGATGTTTTTCAGAACTACATTGGCTGGCTAAGCAAAGAAGAACCAAATGGGTTGAAGCTTCTGGGGGGAAGGGTGCTTGGAGGGAAGCATACCCATCTGAAGCAGAGTATTTAAGGGCTTCATAATTTTATTTATTGTAGAGATAAAGAGAACCAATGTGCTGGCTTCAGCTCTCTGCATTCATCTTTGCCAGACCTCCTTCCACGTAGTTGCATATGTGGAAATACACAAAGTCTTCAGCCATTCCACTGTTCTCCATGCCTCATCTCCTGCCTCCTGTTGAGCTCCCTGACATCTGGCCAGCTAGATCCCTTATCTGAGCCTTTCTTTTCTGACCAGTAGGAAACTCGTGCACAAGACACTACTTTATCCCTCTACACTGCTTGCAAGTCACATTTATTTCAGTTGGTCTATTCACCATTTTTTGACCTTCTCCAGTTTTTGCCACTAGTAGCTTCTTATTTTCCTGCATTGTTTGTACTAACTGTAGGTTGATCATTTTGTGGGGTAGGGAGTTTGCCAAAGAAGTTTCAAAATTTGCCCTTGTCAGATTTTGGGGTGTTGTTGGCTGATGTGTTGGCTGATGTGTACTTGGCTGGCTGGAATTTATATTTTTGTGGCCTAAGTTGCTGAGTATCTACAACTCCCACTGAAAATCAGGACTTGCATTGTATTTGGTGTCTACCCTATAATTATACCGAATCTTTGTGACAGATGCAGTATACTGGGTTAATATCCAGTTACGATGTCCCCTTTGGCTTTCCCTCTAGCACTGCTATCCATGGTAGAGGTAGTCAATGCAAGAGAGTAATAGCGATCTTTACCCCATTTAACTCCCTTGTATGGGTGATGTAGGGCTAGTGAGGATCTAGCCTAAATGCACTAATTGGTGGCTTCTTCAATACACCTTGACACCGTTACTAGTTATTTTTCTTTCAATGCTTCTGTTTCTTACTTCAAAATAAACTCACTGAGCACAAAGAAAAAAAAAACTTTTAAAATGTAGACTTATTTATGGGTAAAACATTTATCATGTCAGTTCAGTCATACGAGCCATCACATCAAGTAATGTGATGTAAATGGACCTGACAACTCAATGAGGCATATCACAAGACAATACATTCCCGGAGACAGTTTTGGAAGCAAGAAAAATTTGGCTGTAAAATGGGTTTAAATACAAGATATTTAAAGAAAAAAATAAATATTGTAGAATCTATGTTTGTGCAGGGATAATATCCAAATCCTGACCACTAATCATTGTTTCTGAATATTTTCTGCCGGGGTATTTGTATAAAATATGTGTGTGTGATTGAAGCTGATGACAATTGAAAATATTCAGATTTTTATGAAAAATAATAACCTAATCACTTTACACTTGCTTCTAATTTCTTACTGTAAGAAAATGGTTAATTTGCCAAAAATTACAGTCCAGGCAACACAGCTGTGAAAAACACCCTTTTCTGTTGTCAGGGGTTCATACAAACATTTTGATACCCTCTATGTTTTGCTTAGTTTCAGGTTTTCTGACCTTAAATTCAATATTTTCTTCCTCCGCTTTTAACTCTCTGAAACAGCCTAATTGTTTCACCCTAACATTCTTTCTATGCCGTGATTTGGGGTTTCTAAGAGCTATTTTGCATCATTTGCTATTCCTCCTCTAGAGGAGATCTATTCAGTTGCTGAATTAACTATAATTTATTTAGGCTAATATTGGTTCTTTAAACCCCATATAACAGCTAACATCTCTGTGTGTCCTTTAAATAGTTTAACATGTGGCTGCGGATGGGTGCTAAGGTAAAGGTTGAACACACAACTGTTACTTTACAAGCATGCACAAGTAATTGTGTGCATAACAAAGGGAGACTGGGCTCTGACAATATAATCATTGTTTACTTCATATCTTCAATAATCAAAGATGAAACGGAATATTACGGATTTGTTAGCATTAACATTAAATAGCAAACCAATTCCCTGAATTAGTGATGGAAAGTAATAAATATTTAATCATTTTTCCACCTTTTATTTATATATATTTAGAAAAATATATGATAAGTAGTTATTGTATAAAATACCGGGAACCCAAACACACTAAGTCATGCATGTGTTATACCTGGCAGATTTTCTCTGGGATTAAGTTCCACGGGAAAGGATTTTCCTCAAAGAGGGACCTAACTCCAGCCCAATTCTGACTGAATGTGGGTGTCAGGAGAAAATCTGTCCTGGACAACCATAACAGCCCGGTAGAGTCATGGGGGGAGAGAGAGAATCAGTTCTCATATTTAAGATTATAATAAAGTATTATTTATATACTAATATCTAGTCCCCACATAGCATATTATCTGCCAACGTAGATCACCAAGAGTGAGCATTTCTGATTCCCACACCTCTGTCCCAGGAGCCAGCAAACAAGAATGAAAATATTCTCTAACAGCTGCAGTTTCTGGATCAGTTCATTGTTGAATACATCCAATATGTCAGAAGATATGGATAACGGAGGCTGGTAAATTCCACGTCCAAGACCAAAGAAAGTGAATTATCCAGAAAAACTGAAGAAGGCAATTGTATATTTTCATTTGAAACAGAGACATTTCTATTTCTAGAACTATTTCACCTGAAAATATTCCACATATACGCATTTTATTGCAACAAGCTTTCATAACACTTTTCCCTAACCACAAGCATCACCCTCAGTTTTGTCAGGGTGGAGTTTTAACCAGCATCTCTCATCCTTGTGAACCCTTCTACCCCTATGATTCTATGATTCAAATAAAAACTGTCAGCTAGATAATTTTTATAATATTTTGCCCCATAACATTTTGATAATGAACAAGGTACACAGCCATAATGATGATACCATGGCCTATGCATTTAATATAATCCACCTCCACCAGCTAAGAATCAATACTGACTAGCAATGGGTTGGCATGTGGGGGGATGGAGGGGAGAGAAAGAAAGGAACTGTGCTACATTCCATTAAAAGTAGAAGCCCAGATAAAGGGATGGAAGTATCCGTAGCTGTCCTGGAAGTTCAACCCTTCTACTCCCTTCAAGAATGAACACAACCATCTAAGAGTAGCCTGCCCATCCACACCAGGTACTGCATCTTCAAACATGGATCATCAGAGTTATCAAAAGAAGTTGGAGAGCAGAAATCTGCAAAGACCATTTCTTGTATTCTCTGTTACCAAGGGGAAAAAACAGCCCCATTAAGTCAGACGGTTTCAGTGCTATGAAATAATAAGAGATTTCAAACCAGCCTATCCAATCCAGATGTACTTGGTGCTATCAGGCACTGCCAATAATTTTCACAAAAAGGAGAGGTCGCTGATTAGTTGAGGCATTCACACCAAGAAAAAGATTTGAAACAATGGATGAACCTCTGCATATTTGAGCAATGTAGCTAAACTGCCCTTTCAGAATGAAATATAACCTTTCCAACTCCCACTCAACTACAACATGAACCAGAGACTCACTGCAGGGTTTCAAAACCAGGAAACTACGGGTCCATTACACAGAGAGTGATTTTGAACTCTGCATCCTTTCCTGGGTCTTAGCAAGCAGACAGCCTAAAACTCAACCACAGACACTGCACGTTTTACTTATTGTGCTCTGATACTACTATACCATTACTGTAGAATGCTAATGTAAGTCTATATTATAATATATATTCATATGCTCCTACAATGAAAATATCCAAATTTTAATAAGACAAAGTTTCTCCCTCTCTGCCCCATCCTCCTATGGAATCTATTTATTCCTCATTAATTTACTCCTAAATTTTGGGAGACTAACTCACTTTTTGGCTATTTAATAAAATACAGAGAAATAGATAAAATGTAAACTATATACAAGACAGTGACAATTTTAGGATTTACAATAGGAAGATCAGTTTGATGCTACCACTTCACATCACAGTTTCTATTATACAGGATTTGTAATCCACAGAGTGAACTCTCAAGGATATCAATGAGAGGTTGTGAATGTATGGATGGCAGTCTTTAGCTCTATGTCTTATAGGTAACAGATTTCTGCATATTGAGATTAAAAGGAAATTTATAACCGTAACTAAGTTTGGACACTGACCACTGGAAGCAAAAATTTAAAGACAAAATAATAAAATGTAATACCACCTCCCTTATATTACAATAATGGCAACATTTGCCCTCAGGAAGGCTTTTAAGTCCCCACCTATTCATTAAAGCTATTAGGCACATATTAAATATTTTACTAAATAGGAATGTACTGCAGAATTGCAGCCAAACTTATAAGGTTTCCACCATTAACAAAACAATAAGCAAGAACTGATAGTATTAACTACAATTACAAATACTCCTATACAGTATAAAATATCCTCCACCTTCTACTTCAGTTCCTAAATTAGATTAATTACAGCACATATCTGTGGAAGTGTCGAGAACAGACTTCATCAAAGCAGGATCAATCACCTTGAGATAATTTATTTTCAGGTTGTTTGATGGCAATTATTTGTAACTTACTGTTAGATAGTTTATATTCTGTTTTAGAACAAAAAAGGAAGAACAGTTCAAAGACTTTCCAAAAGCCTTTCTTGTAACAGAAAAGAAAATAGTTCTAACTGATTAAATGATTATTTTCATTTCTAATTTCAAAATTTCAGAAATGAGCACTCTGACAATGCATTGAAAGCTTGCAGTGAACATAAATATGAGCAACTTGGTATATTCTCGTTTCAACCACTTCATATTGACTAAGATTTTCTTCACGCTAACAAACAACAAAAACGAAAACCCACCACCCTCTTTTTAACACTTCTGTGGGAAGCCCTGCAATGTTAAGCTGTACGCTGTGAGTTGTATGTCAGCTTTATTTAACACACATTCCATATGCTCTAGTTCCTTTGATGCCCCCCAAAACCATAAATATACACTTAAAACAAAGGATAGCGTGTTTTACTTAGATAAGTGTCTCACAGCAGTTTATCATTAGCATTTTGTATTGCTTGAGTAATAAAATCTTATGCATGTATTCTGTTACAATGGAAGTAAAACTTTTGTTCAGGGAGACCTGATCTCAACTCTCTGTATTTGCAATACTATTTAACTATTTGGGAAAAAGTAGACTTATTTAAGCAGTTGGGAATAAAAAATGAAATATGTGAACTTAAAATAAGTCATTAAAAATATGCTTCAAGCATCTGAAATACACAACTCACTAACAAGTTACTGCATCTCGTAATAGTGCCACAACACTAGAGATAAGGTTAAAAGAAAAGACAAAGTTCTAAACTGTATTTTCCAAGTACATATAGCATCAATTCATTTTTGCCTTCCCTTCTCCCACCCAATAAACATTATAATGAATATGTGTAGTACACAATCCAGTCCTTTTTTGCAAATTTACAGTTCATGCGCCAGTGCTGTATCTTTGCCAGTAGGCCCTCAGTAGCACTTTGTGGCTCTGAAAAGATAAACTCTTATTTCCATAAATTATAATATGCTAGGCTTGCAATTAATGAATTGTTGACATCCCCATCTCCTCAGTATAAAAATGTGCATTACTTTATGCTTTAAACAAAATGTCTAGACTGTAATAAAGATTGCCGACCACTATGTTTTGGTACAGAGACGCATTCGTGATTCACTAAGGGTATGTCTACACTACCCGCCAGATTGCCGGAAGCAATCGATCCAGAGGGGATCGATTTATCGTGTCTTGTCTAGGTGCGATAAATCAACCCCCAAGCCCTCTCCCATTGATTCCTGTACTCCAGCGCCGCGAGAGGTGCAGGCAGAGTCAACGGGGGAGCAGCAGCAGTCGACTCACCGGGGTGAAGATACCATGGTAAGTCGATCTAAGTACGTCAACTTCAGCTACGTTATTCATGTTGCTGAAGTTGTGTAATTTAGATCGATTCCCCTTCTCCCTCTTCCCCCAGTGTAGACCAGGGCTAAGATGTGCCATCAACTCTGGTCAGGCCTGGCATGCTCATTATACCTCTCACACACTGGTGTCATATTTATTTAAAAGGGGACATACAATATATAGTTTGAAAACCACCACCACACTGGTCAGTAGTGTCTCTCTGAAGTGCATGTAACAACTCTGTAGGTGAAATTATGGATACTTTCTTATTATGTCCTGGAGGCTAAACAGAAAAAAGATGGCAAAACTAGTTTCTCCTATACAAAGGAGAAAGAAAATATGGTAGCAGATGCCCTGTCCAGGAAAAAGGGCTCTGACCTGCTGCCTCTGGATCAGTCAAGGGCTAACCCTCCTGCAGCTTTGTAACAGGGGCAGTGTAACCTTAAGAGTATGCCAGTGTCAGAGGGCAGGCGGTTTACTGGTATCAGGTAATGAGTTTCATCTGGTCTGGCCAATTGAATGTACCACAACTCACTATGGTTATAATCTGTGTCTAAAAGGTGTCATGTCATGTCATTGGAAAATTAACAACTTCCTGATAATTAATATTCTTGCATGATGTATGTATGTGGTGTGTATTAAGAGTTCTAGATATATACTAGAATGACACCTAAAATGTGGTTAAGCCAGCCACATCAGGGGCAGTGGCAAACAGGTCTGCCCTAGGCAAAGAAATGTGTATTTACTTCTTTGAGGACCCCGGTCATCAGGCAAAGACAATGAAAGTCTGTTTACCTATTAGGTCAACGAAGCTATCAAGCAAATGGGAGAGGAGACAGCATGGTGTCTATACTCAACAGGAGAGAGATACTTGGTCTGGGTTTTACTTTTCGAAGAATACATTGCCAAGTTTTACTAGTCTATAAAGACTGGGAGGCTGAACCTCAAGTGATAAGCAATTGAATCGACTGACTGTATACAATATTACTATATTATAAAAGTGCACATCATGAGGTCTTCTATGAAAATCTATTACAATGGTGATATCATTGTGAATTGTATGTATTAAAATTACATAAGGATTTATGGACACACATTGATATTATGCTTTACAGTCTGTGGCCAAAGAAAGGGAGAGACAGGATTTCCCTTACACAGGAAGATAGAGACAGGAGGGAGGGCAGCTAAATAAATTAAGCAAGGTGTCATCAAAATCAATGCCAGCCCAATTTGCATAGGAAACAGCAGGGAATGGGAAGACCCCAGGAGGGAAAGAATAATATGAGGTCATCCTGCCTCTTGAAACAAGGTCATTAAACACTGGAAGATATTAACAAGGAGAGAAGCCATCTTTGGCATCCATCCCTAGATGGACACAAGAGGCCAGAGCTCTTTCAAGCTGAGAAAGATGAGTCCTTCAACGAAGGGAGGGTTGAAGCTTCTGAGAACTGAATATATGTGAGAAGCCAACGTAGACAAATATCTTTCACCTAGGAAGACAAAGGAATCCAGCATCTTGTACTTTTGTAGAAAGTCATGAGGGAAAGTCAGCCATGGCTGGGAAGTAGAATGAGTGGTGTAAGAAACCATTTTGAACAAAGCCTGTAAATTTCTAGATTAAGTTTTAAACTTTTAGATGCATGATTTCACTTTTATTTGCTTGTAATCAATACAAGATCTATATCTTGTACTTGATCTCACTTAAACTCCTATTTTCTTTTTGTTAATAAACTTGTTTTACTTTTAATTTAAACCAACAGTGCTTTGTTTGAATTAAAGTGTTAGTTAACTCCAGTTAAAGTGGCAACAAACCTTATTTCTTCTCCGAGTGACCTAGGAGATGGATGGACACTTCAGGACTCTCCGTTTTTGGGAAATTCAGGACTGGGAGTGTGTTGGTTCCAGCCAGTAAGTTGACCCCAAGGCTGGTGGAAGCCAGAGTGGAGCTGTAGCCAGGCTTCTGGGGGTCACAGCTGTTGAACCAAGACTGGCTGCATAGCACAGATACTCAGGGTGAGAGCTTCATGCTTATTGCTGACAGAGAGTGTTCCAGACAGAGCGTTAAAGTAGCAAAGCATCATGAGGCACTCAAGATTACAGGATAAGAGGGGACAACTCCTCACTGGTTTGGATTGCTTCACCAGAAGACCATGACAATAGCACATTATACATGGGCATATATAACCAGGGTCTTAAGGAGGGGGTGCACTAGGGTTGAGGTGTTGTATTAAAGCATAAAGGAAACACTGAGTTTGAAACAAAAGCTTGTTTACCTCACTGTATTTAAAAGTAGACAAAATTTTGCCATAGTAGAAAACTACTCAAATAATTAGCTTTTTAAAACCTAAGTAAAAAGAACTTATAAATCTGAAAAGTTCCAAATTGTTGCCCTAGGTTTATTGAAATGATTTTTCCCCTTCAATATCTGCCATCAGTTTTGTCCATGTATACATGTAAAATCATTCACCAGTTGACAGAGAGCACAAGCTACACTCTCAGCACTGGTTGTTGGCATGTCTAAATCATTTTTATCAACTTCACCTTTTTAGAAGCATTTAGTTTGGTGGAACAAAATGAAATTTCTGAACTGACTTCAGTGATCAGTAAACTGACAGTTGGCATGCAGCACAAAGCTGCGTAATTAGTCGATTGTGGTCGAAATTAGAACCAAACACCTGAAGCATGAGTTGGGTGCAGAGCTGTTATGGGACTTTAAAGATTTTAAATAATTTTGTAGCCTCTATTCAAATCTTGATTAAACAATAGATATTGTAAAGTCATTTATTCAAAGTAAATATACTAGTAAAATTCCTTTGCAGAGTTTTGGTAGCTGTGGTTCACCTGCCCCTATTTACATTTTCTTCTTCATTCTCTCTTCCATCAAAGTTCAGGCGTTCTGTTGCTGTCACTGTTTGAGATCATGCACCCGTATTTCCCCACAGAAGTCCATTAAAGGCACCCACTTAGAAGATTTTCAGCTCCCTGCTGTCACCTTTCTTAGGCAGAGACCGCATCACACTCCCTTCTGCCAGGGATTTCATGACTGAAATGCTTCCTGTTTTCTACTGCGATATCTCCAGTAAGCCAGTCTGCCCAGAAAGGCCAGTGCCTCCACTTTGCTTTTTCTCAGAGGACTATGAACAGTGTAATTATCAGCAGCTACAAATCACCATGTTGCTCTTTCTTAGCACACCCATCTATTCTTCAATAAAAGCATTACAGACAAAACAAACCCCAGCCATTCCTATGTGCATGCTAACAGCTTACCAGAAGTCACCCATCAGTCTTATAGGGCCCTATTAAGCCAAAGTCTTTCCAACCCCTCTGCAAGTGTTGCCCTCTCTCCTCCAACCTTGGGCAACAGGTCCTGTCCATTTTATGGATCAGAAAGAAGCCCTCAAGTCAGTTTAAACTCAGGATATTTATCCAAAAGTCCTTTGTTGGTCTCTGGAGAATCCAGGTTCAGCTGGTATATGTGAGCCTCACTGAGATGTGGTGCCTCTTGGGGGGGGGGGGGGGGGGGGAGGCTGAGGCCACACAACCTAGCTTATTTGCCTTAACCTCTTCCTCCCCTCCCCTCCCCCCCACCACACACACACACACACTCATTCCTGGAGTTGCTGTGGTAGCTCTCACCCAAGGAGTAGAACACAGTCATATATAAATCATTACTTAAAAAAAAAAAAAAAACATTGCACCACAAAGATACATATTGCAACCCCATGCAGTGTCACACCAACTTTAAACACTTCTAGTTGATTTGCTCCCTGAATAACTCAACTTTCATCTCATTGGATGGACTGAAGTGAGTTGACCTTCTGTTGCTTAAATGTCCAACATTCTCAGTGATTTGGACAGAATGGTTTTTTTTTTTGACCTATTTCAATTTCAAAAGAGGAAGTTCAATGTTTACATTTGAGCTGTTATGCCAGCAATTTGAGCTCTCACATCAGGATGTCATGTTACGTCCTTTGTAGTCTCCAAAAGTGCATTCAGTGCAAGTTAGTTCCCAGAAACAACCCAATGCTTCTGCACAAAGATGCCAGCGTGTTGGCTAGTGGACAGAGATGCCTGGCAACATACTCAACATTTCATATTTTATGTCCTTGACCCTAATATCAATAATCTAACACAAAACAATAAAAACAGTATTATGCTACATTAAGAAGACTTACACATTCGTTTTCAAGTTGACTCCTAAACCGTTCTAGCTTTTCATTCATCAGCAATGCTACCCTATTCTCATCCTTCTCCAATAAATTTGAAGCCTCTGAATTTTTGGCAAAACATTGAACACTTCTCTGGCAACTACTGTACATTATTCATCCCCGCTAACAAAGCAGTAAGATCCATACCAACTCCAGCTCTGGCTAGTTGCATTTCCCTTGAGTGTGAAAGACATGATTCAGCCAGAGGGATAAACTATACCAATATACATTATGTACATTCTTTAGAGGTCTTTTGGAAGGGATAATCATGTCCTGATGCAGCCCTGGAGATAACGACATCATTTCAAACCACCTGTGACATTCACTGATGAAAAGTTTTATCCTTGAGTACAGCCCCAAAAAACACAACAAAAACAATGCTGGGCCTAAATCCAGCAGCAAGCAGCTTTGGGTTTCCAAGGCTCAGATACAAGCCAGTTATTTGGGAGAATGGCAGAGTTGATGAGGAAGGTGAAGAAGCCTTGTTCTGTGCAACAGAGTTGCAGAACAGCTTATCAAGATAAGAAATCACATCCATTCCTAAATGGGAATTAGGTGGTTACTGAGGACCAGATAAATATACCTTTCAAAATAAGAAATGTTCAGCTTTTGTAGCTACAATGATCCAAGGATATAAATTGGATAGGGCCCTAGAAAATTGTGATTAATCGGTTCTCTACTTTATATTTTCACTGCATAGACAAAGATTCTGGTGCTTAATAAAGAACTTTTTTTCCACCTGAAGTTCTCTGATTTTGTGTATTACACTTCTTGGGTAACTTTGCAGAGTGGTAAGCGGGTAAGTGTGAAATTTCAACTAATAACCAGCAATGATTGTTTGGGTCCTTGTGCAGCATGTACAAAAATGTACCCCATTTAGCAATTCTAAATTTGCTCGAAATCAAAGTTTTTATTGTTGCATGGTTGCAATAATATTTTTACTATTGGACTATCTCTTTGTTTTCTATTTGTTTTGTTATTCTGAGCATATACAACATATGCACCACATCAGTTTCAAATGGTATTTGGCTCAATGTGCGCACTCTGTAAAGCTCAAATATGGGTTGTAATCCTATGCTCTGCCACCGATTTGCTGGGTGACTTTGAGTACTTAGTCACTTCCCCCACAAATTTCTCCACTTGGGAAACTGGAATAATTGTACTTACTTCCTTGGTAAAGGAGTTTGAGATCTACAAATGTAGAGCAATAGGTAAGACCTTAGTGGTAGCGTTATAGGTTTCTTTAAACTAGTTTAGAGGGAGCATCTGTACCACTTACAGTGCAATACAGTCAGGAGACCTGTATTTTAAAGTGGACTGGTGTTCAATCAGTGAGTAACTTGGGGCAAGTTGAGTTTTGGTTTTTATATTGGAACCTTCTCCAGTGATATCTGGAAGCTTTCCTGTCTGCATTTCTCCAGGCTTCTCCATGCACTTCCCTTTCTCCAATGCTTCATTAGCTTTCCACATGGATTTTAAGTGCTCCAATATTCCATTTGCCCTCTGCCAGCCTGTTTGTGTTCTTTAGGAACATCCCCATGGTATCCTGGAATTTTCCACCTTCTGCATTGTTTTCTGGTACCTCCACTCTGACTAATTTCTCCTCCCCCTCTCCCCCACCCTCACTCCCCAAGAAAAAGAAAGGGATCTTGGATTATAGAATCAACTTCAATTTCTTGGAGTGATTTCAATGTAATATATGCATAAGGCTGGTCTAGAAAGGAAAGGTGGCCGGGTGGCAAAGATACTATCCATCTCTGCCACATATTTCCTGTGTGATGTTGAGCAAGTTACTGAGACAATCATGCATATTTCCATTGATATCAATAGAGTTCCATGTAGGTACTGGAGTTTGCTTACACACCTATCTTTTCAACACACACACTCTGCGCCTTAGTTCCCCATCTGTAAAACAGGGATAATACTCTCTCACCCCCCCTTTTTCTTGTCTATTTAGATCATAAGCTCTCTTTTCCTATTTACTGTATAAACACATAAGCCTGGTCTCAGTTGGGGATTCTAAGCTCTGCTGTAAGACTTCTAATAGTAGTCATATTAATACCTTACTTTGAACACTTTAGATGACCAATATTGGTAGCCCCAATTTAAATTACTTTCCACTGGATAGATAGCATGTGGAATTATAGACCAGTCACTTTAATTTAGATACACAGAAAGATACGGGAACAATTATTAAACAATCCGTTTGTAAGCACCTAAAGGATGATAGGGTTATAAGGAATAGTCAGCATGGACTTGTCAAGAACAAATCATGCTAAACCAACATTATTTCCTTCTTGGACAGGGTTACTAATGTAGTAGATTGGGGGAAAGATGTAAATGTGATATATATTTTGTTTTTGTGAGATTATTGACAGTCCCACATGACATTCTCATAAGCAAAATGAGGCAAAAGCAGTCTAGATGAAATGACTAAGGTAGGTCCACAACTGGCTGAAAGTTTGTAGTTAAATATTACTTATCAACGGCCCACTGTCAAACCGGGAGAATGTATCTAGTGGGTCCCATTGGAAGGTGAAGGGTGTCAATTCTGGGTCTGCTACTATGTAATATTTTTATTAACTATTTGGATAATGGAGTGAAAAATATACTTAAAAAATTTGTGGTGGAAACCAAGCTGGGAGGGGTTGAAAGCTCTTTGGAGGATAGGATTAAAATTCAAGAGGACCTCAACAAGTAAGAGAATTGGGCTGAAATCAGCAAGACAAAATTCAGTATAGACAAGTGCAAAGTACTCCATTTAGGAAGAAAAAAAATCAAATGCACAACTGCAAAATGGAGAAAAAAGTGGCTACAGGTAGTACTGCTGAAAAGGATTTGGGGTTATAGAGGATCACAAATTGAACAAGAGAGTCAACAATGTGAGGCAGTTTCGAAAATGGCTTATACCATTCCGGGGTGTATTAACGGGAGTATCTCATGTAAGGCACGGGAGGTAACGGTCCTGCATTACCTGGCACTGATGACACATCATCTGGTGTACTGTGACCAGTTCTGGGTTCCATGTTTTAAGAAAGATGTGGAAAAAAATGACAGACTACAGAGAAGAGCAACAAAAATGATAAAAGGCTTAGAAAATCTGATTTATGAGGAAAAGTAAACAAACTGGGCATGCTTAATTTTGAGAAAAGAAGACTGAATTGGTGAATCAAGAATACTTCAAATATGTTAAGGGCTGTTATAAAAAGAGGACATGGATCAAATAGTTTTCCTTGTTCACTGAAGATAAGACAAGAAGTAATGGGTTTATTCTGCAACAAGGGAGATTTAGGTTACATCAGGGGTTGACAACCTCTGGCACGTGGCTCGCCAAGGTAAGCACCCTGGTGGGCTGGACCAGTTTGTTTACCTGCCGCGTTCACAGGTGTGGCCGATCGTGGCTCTCACTGGCAGCAGTTTGCCGTCCCAGGCCAATGGGGGCTACGGGAAGTGGCGTGGGCCGAGGGATGTGCTGGCCGCAGCTTCCAGCTGCTCCCATAGGCCTGGAGCGGCGAACTGCGGCCAGTGAGACCTGAACCTGCGGATGCAGCAGGTAAACAAACTAGCCCGGCCCGCCAGGGTGCTTACCCTGGTGAGCCGTGTGCCAGAAGTTGCGGACCCCTGGTCTAGATTTACCTGGTCCTGCCTCAGCAGAGGGGGCTGGGCGTGCCTGGTGACCTTTTGAGGTCCTTTTCCAGCCCTACGTTTCTAAGGGAATTATTTCAGAGGAAGATGAAACTGGTTAGTGGCTGGAAGTTCAGAACTACCTTTCATCCTTTGAGTAGTTCTCATATGCTTTTAAGATATTCAGAACCTATATCCTCCTCAGTCTGACGTCTGTTTTTCAGAGACTTTTTGGAGTTAAATAGCTGCTAACCTTCAGTGGTAGTGGAGACACCATTTACTGCTTCTCATGAAAAATGGAAACCTTGGGTTTCAGAAATAGTCAGAATCTTAAATCAAGGCTACCCTCGATTACAATAAATACATATATTTTTGAGGTACAATTTACTCCCGCAATTTTTCTCAAAATACAATATATATGAAAATGTAGAAAAACAATTGGTATCCTATTGTTTAACACTGCAATTAATCACAATTAAATAAATTAATTTGCGATTAAAAAAGCTGAGTTAATGGCGAGAGTGAGTAAGTCTTCACTTTCTGACCAAATTGCTGTTCTCAAGACCCACACTGTACAGAGAATGACCCAAAACAGCTTCAATAGCTTAGCATGTGGGACTTCCTATAGGAAATGTTATTCTTATAGCTGCTATAGCAGTCGCTCTCAAATTCTCACTGCATCGTTCAAATTCTTAGCATACGGATTAGTAAATCCTACAACAGAGATTTAGCTATCTACATTAATAAGCAATGCTTGTTATGCTAATCACCTTACGTTCCTTTATGAACACATCATCAGCCTTAGGCAAGTGCACATGCAAAAAACTTATCATAGCCATTTACTCCATTATACTTGCTAGTTATATTATTTTCCACTTCATCAAAAGCAGTAAAGGGATTTCTTCCTTCCTGTGTCCATTCACGCGAGTTTCTCCTAATGGCTCTACTTCTTATTGAACTGCAAGTTTCCAAAAACTGTACAGAACCAAGTTCCCAGCAAGACACACACTACTGGCCTACTCTGCAGTTATCTGTTTTGTGTTATTTGTCCCCATATTTGTAACTTAGAGATGTCCAAGGCAAGTCTGATAAAAATCCAAGCAGACCCTGTAATTAGAATTTCAAACCTTAGTAACCTGTAAACAATCAGATATTTTTTAACCTAATGCAGAAGCAGAATGATGCAGTTTTTATGGCTTTGGATCTTATCAGGTTCCATAAACTTCATAAACAATTTATGACTATCAAAATATGTGATTCTCATCTTTTATGCTGTCCAATTTCTATCATATGTTCTTTATTTTTTCCAGTAACTGCCATTATCAAAGAAATTCAGTGTTAATAATGTCAAACAATCTTTCAGCTCATTTTTTGACAAATTGCCTTCTCTGGCTGACGCTAGTGACTCACGGAGTGCCTCATTAAAATACTACCACTTTATTAATTTGGAGCCTGGAAAAGAACATTTTTAGGCCTCAACTATGCATGTTTCTCCACTGCTGTAACCTTGTTTCACATCCTAATTCTCTGAGATGCAATGATCATTTTTTTAAAAAAAGCCCAAAGACTCTCCCTTGAGCAATTGTGGCAACAGACTGAGTTAGAAGTTCATGCTAAGTTCATGCACAAGAAACAATCCAATACTGTACCTTCTAAAATGAAGATAATTACTACACAATGTTATACAGTCTTAATTCACCAGCCCACATCATGTCTTTCCTATCTTATTTCATATTTTCAAAAAACTCACTCTTTTTCCTTTGAGGATTTGTGCCTTGTCTTGTAGGCAGTTCAAGCCTATCAAAACCTATTTTTGAAAAGCTCCTATGTCCTTTGGTTATAATATTTTCCATTACTCAACTGTTAGTAAACAGACTGACTTTAGTTTTCAATTAAATTGGACATGTTTTTAATTTAATTACTGTGCCAAGTCTTCTGACTAGCACTTAAACTACAGTTATTTTTATGCTGTTTCAGACAAATTATGCATCTTCTGCTTTGTCTCAAAATTTTAAAAATAAGGTTCAAATCAGAGTTTTGACAGATTCTGAAATGTGTACTGTAGTCTCAGAAGTTAGGATGCAATTTATTCTTTCACTTCTTTTATATTGTTAACGTTAACTAAGAGAACCAAATCAAAAACATATTTGGTCAAAATAAAAGGTACATAACACTCTCCAGTACACAGTGGAACTATCGCAGCAATAATAAAAATACTGGTTTATCCACTAAAGAAATAACGAGATGGGAAACTGAAGTAAGGCTGCCATAGAGTTTCAACACATACTATAATAAAAGGATAAGGAATACAGCCTTGACCCTATAAGCACTTGTGTACATATTTCCCTTTACGCAAGTAAGTGGTCCTGTTGACTTCAATAGACAAATTCACAAACTAAAGCATGCATGAAAGTATTTGCATGATTTTGGTCTATAGTGGAAAAAAATGCAAATAAATTATGCTACAGTCGGAAACCTTTGTATCACTTTAGATTGCCCTTGATAATATAGATCTATATAGAGCTATTTGTGGGACACAGGTAGGTATTGTTAATGACTTAGATAGATTAGGTTCACTACCTGTGAATAGTATATTGTCAACATAGATTTAAATGGATGTTCTAATGAAGTTACTCTTCTTTTTCTTCATGTGCCAAAGCAGGTCTTTGTGCCCACATTTTATCACTTGAATCATCTCAAAATTAACAAACATTTGACATGAGAGGAAGCCAAGAATAGAACTTGAAGCCACTTGAGTGAAATGGTGGGTTAGCATATCTAATTTGTTGCTGTTATTATGGAACACAAGTTGAATTTATAGTGTACTAGATTTAGAATAGAAAAAGATAATTAGTGTCTCAGCAATTTATTTGCAGTTAAGGCCAATTGCGCTGCAGATAGACTTTTATTTGTAGATCATACCGGGCTAAAGAGAAGTGTGTGAAAGAATCCTTATTCCACCCAGTTTCAAGTTGTGGAGAAACATGGAGTAAATTGAATGTTTCTGTGTTTCTAAATTAACTGGTTTTCATGATAATCATAAGTCAGCCTGGGGTTTACAACTCAAGTAAAGGGATAATGAGTAAGAGCAGAACTTTTTATTGGCAATATTTCTCAAATGAATTCAATTCTTCTCAGCTGATTTCATTTCAACGATACATTTTCTACAACTATTCACAAATTAGACAGTAACCAACTATCCACCAGCAGACTCAGAAAACCATAGTTCTTTTTGGAAACTCTTAGAGCAATGGAAAAATGGTATAAGTTTATATGAATCTGAGCAATCTTTCTTCTAATACATGATACTAAGCATAACCAAAATTTAAAAATAAATGACATGACGATCCACAATGGAAGAAAGACGACAAGGTAGCAACATATTCCACTATTAGTTTTTTATCATGTTGGAATTTGCAGAGGAAGGCTTTAATTGCAGCAAAGCTTTAAATTAACCTTTTAAGTAAATTTTTCACTGCCTCTGCTTCAGCTTGATTAGCACAAATTACATTTCATACTAAACATGTCAGGCAATTTGAACAAAATGTGAAAATCCATGGTTTTCATTGAGTTCAATGGGTTTTTTTTATGCAAATGTCCACATGAAATTACTGCAAAAGTGTTAATTGGAATTATTGATAGCTTTCCAAAAGGTATTTGTTTACATCAGATGAGGAAAATAACAGCAAGAAAAATATTTTTGTGATTAGATTACTGTTGGAAATAATTCCTGTAAGCAAATTTACATATTAATGTCTTTTGGGTCAGGAATTTGAATGTGCCAATCAGTCAGTCTTGCATCTGAGATGGTTGTTAAACTTTTCTTGGGTTAGAATAGCCCTATAAAACTAGTTTATAAAAAAGAATGATCAGAGATAGACATCTCTCTACAAATCTTCAGAAATATAGATATAATATTAGCTATAGCATTGTTGAGATAACATCTCTTCTGCCATATATCAACCTTGAAGAGAAAATTAAACAGAAAGAATATCTGCAAAGCTCCCATTGCCACAAGCAATTTGTATGCAGGTAGGCTCCTTTTCAAAGATGAGCTGTAAAGCTTTTATAGATAAAGCAGTTAAAGATTCCTAATCACTAACACAATGTGTGTAGACCTAGAGTATTATGAATATGTTCACATTTTAAACTGCAAGTCATGTACACTTGTACTTTTCCTTCAAGAACTGAAATCATCAATACAAAATAACTGCTTCTGGGGCCTATAATCACTGTGTTGTAAGTAACACAAGTCCTGGAATGTTGCAGATACTGGCACAGTGGCAGGTTGACATGCCTAAGGCAAGTCATACTGATACAGACATCCCCTCCTCTTCACTGCCTCTACCCACCTTTAAAAATATCTACCTTTAGTGGGTAGCTTCTCTCCTGCCTCTGTTAGATCGAATTCAGCTTCTTTGCTGGATTGTTTGCCTTAGGGAAAACAATGTCTGAGTGCTGTTTTGGGAATCATGTTAGAAGAAACTCTTACTTGTCCTGCCCCACGTGTGGGAGGGAGTGCAAGGAAGAGATAGTAATAACTCTCTAGGTCCTTGTCTTACTCAACATGCTAATATTTTTTGTTTTTTTAAAGAAGGCCCTAGGAAAACCTATTGTGGAGAACAGTGAGCCTGATGTCATGGAGGCAGAGTAATTGGGTTTGGAGAGCAATCTTTCTGAAGTCCAGCAGAGGGAAGCTGAACTCAAATGACGAAATGGAATTATACAATTACGTTGCCCATTATGGTAGGATAAGTAGGTCTAACTCATGGGATTATTCAAACTAGTAGATGCTCATGTATGAAAAACAACACTAGTTTGCAGCAGCTGCAGACTCCACAAAAGGCACATTACCTGCAGTCATATAAATTGTCTCTTCGATTTTTTCTGCAATACATTGATGTTGGTTGGTAATGTTTTTTTAACTATTGAATTTCTGGAAGAATTGCTTTTTGAAATCATAGCAAATCTTAAGATAATTTGTATTTGTGCATTAAATGTGTTTGAATGATCCATTAAATTACAGTAATGGATGCTTAACCACATCTGAAGGAGAATTAAACTGTACAAACGGTTCATAATAATTACACTTTTCACAGTATAATACTCCTTTGAACACAAGGTATAAACATGCATTTACTGCAATTTTAGTGAAACTTGCTGAATGAAAGCTGATGTATAAAGGTAACTTTGTTTATGATATTACCAAGTATATATATTTGCACACCCTTAATAATAATAAAAAACATCAGCTCATTGATTTTTTTTTCATTCGGCATGCACTATTTGTATTATCTACTACTTTGCCCACTCATTTTTTTTTTTTTTTAATATTTGTACCTAGCTAAAACAAAAAAACCTAAAAAAAATCTCATTGTGCTTGTTAAATATGGTAATAACCATTTTCTGTAAGGTGTCTTCCCCCCCCATTTTATTATTTTATTGGTAAAGTTTGTCTCCTTGTTAAATTTTAGCCTTTCCGGAATCCAAAGTCTAAAGGATATGTATGATACAGATGTCTTGATGGATTTTCAATATGACAATTGAACTTAAAACATCAATTGATAGCACATAAAACAAAACTACTTCATCACAAATCCTGGCATTATTCCAATTCTCCTGGGAAAATACTTCCTATCATTCTATAAATCAGCAAGGAAATTACTGATACAACAATGAGAAAAGAAGGGATAATTACATGCATGTTGAAAATATAAAATAAGGTGAGAGATTACATTTAAGCCAGGGATTTTTCTTTGGGCTGTAGATCGCCCCCACCCCCAAATAAAAAACAAACAAACAAACAAAACCAACCCCAAGATTATCTACATTTCTAGAGAAGGCCTCACAGCTTGAACATTGAAAACAGGGTTAGAGGTAATTTCCAGCATCCTGTAGATTTTATCAACTGCTTTTCATTTTGTATTATTGCACCTTATATATAGCGAGAGCATCAGCTATTTATGGGGTGAGAATTATCTGCAGCAATGAAAACAATGCCCGAATAGTCAGCACCTTACAAATTACCCATAAGATCACAGGGATGGGGATCACATGTTTTAAAAAGTCTTTCCTCCTACAAAACTGCTTCAAACTTCCCAAGGAATCAGTTCCTAAGAACAATGTCATTCCATCAACAACTGACCATTAAAGCAAGAAAATGCTGCTTTGATACTCTTACTCTTTTTGTTTTGATACTGCATCAACTCTAGAACTATGCAATTTTTTTCAAATAGTTTATTTGCCAAAAAAATCAGTTTCAGTGAACCCAAAATTATTCACAGATTTGACAATTTGCTGAAGAGTTTGGGCCAAAAAACTCAGGGTAGATTCACAAGGAACCATTCTTGAAACAGGAGGATGTGAAGGTGGCAATGCTGTCTCCTTTATAACATTTAGTTCAATGAGATGTGGCAGACCCACATTTAAATTTCCCTACCCTCTCTCTGCCTGATGTGAGAGAGACATTTTTTTTCAGAACTTCCAGAGAACCGAAACAAACCAAAAAAATCAGTTATTTACTCAGCTGTCATTCTAGTCTCTTGTTTTTCATCTATTATATTTAGATTGGAATAACATGTCAGACATTTTAGTTTATGCTGTGGCTATTGACTAAGCATTCCTACATAACAGGATCAGTTACACTTCTGACTGTTCTGCCACACCTTTTATTTTGGTTTTACTACAGCTGTTGGTTTTATTTTCACTACAACATCTCCAGTATAAAATGGAGAACCATGCGGGCAGGGGACTGGACTCGATGACCTCTCGAGGTCCCTTCAAGCCCTAGAATCTATGAACTATTCAAACCAGCAAATAAAACCAAACCACCGGCCAAAGCCAGGAGGCAGTTTGCCCATTTCAATACATTAATCAAGTCATTGGAGATAACTTTAGACATCAAATTGTCTGTACAGTTTAAGTGTATAAATAGAGGTGTAGATGACTAAGTGGACTGTTTTCCAGAAGTGTTGAACACTGGCCTTTTGCATTGATGTCTGGGACATATGGTAAATTTAGGTAAATAAAATGGCTGTGCAATACAATTTTCAAATATGGGCATCTAGCATATGGCAAATGCAATAAACACAAATTTGAATTTATGTAACAAAATTGGGATTTAGACACGTACTGTAAGAACTCATTTTAATGTTCTTCAGTACTGAAAGGAAAGATTTGAATATCTTGTTTATAAGGTACCAAGTGTCAGAGGGGTAGCTGTGTTGGTCTGTATCAACAAAAACAATGAGGAGTCCGGTGGCTAACAGAATCTGTTAAAGACTAACAGATTTATTTGAGCATAAGCTTTCATGGGTAAAAAAAAACTTCTGAAGAAGTGGGTTTTTTACCCACAAAAGCTTATGCCCAAATAAATCTGTTAGTCTTTAAGGTGCCACTGGACTTCTCATTCTGTTTAGAAGGCTACATTCTAAAAATGAGAAATAATAGTTAAGATGAACAGTATTTAATAATCTAAAAAACTAGAGGTCCATTCAGCTTATGCTTACTTCCGAAATGATCTGCATTTATCTCCCCATTTGGTCTGGAGAAATAAGATCTAACCTCTTCCAAGTATGCTGAAATATTTAAAAGGATGTTCCTTTTTTGGGCATGAGGCTAGTACTTCTATCGGACTAATTGGGAAAGAATCTGCAAAAGAGTTTTGTTATGTTTAGCTTTTGATCTTTAAAATGTTGACTTCTGTTTTATCTCATGTTAAATATCCAGGTGATTTTTTTTTCAAATTGACTGAAAAAAATATCATTCCTGTACATTCTGAGGTCTCAGACCTTTGTGTTTTCTTTATGCCACTACAAATACACATCCAGGAATTTTGATAAAAATGAGAGTCAAACATTTCTAGCAGGTCAGTTAGCTTTATTGTTCTGCTCTTGGTTAATGTGGTTAAATTATGTAAAAGGCAAGTGTTTTTTTGTCATAAATCACTGTACAACTGACTGGTTCATATTACAGTAAGTGAAATTACATCTCTTCAAAACACTAGTGGTATATTTAATCCAGTGCCATTAGTATCTATATAAATTTATTTAGGCACTGTATAAAACTTGTTTTACTGCATGTAGTCAATAAGAGATGTCAACATGTGGGCCTAATCTTATACTTCTAACTCAAGTAAAACTCCTACTGAAGGTCTCTGGCAATTCTGCCAGAATGAAAGGTGTTGGATTCAAAAATTGCTGTATGAATAGTTTTTTGGTAGCAGGGTTCACACAAGTCATTTTTCTCCATTAAAATTCAAATGGTTTAACCCTTCCTGAGTTTTGTTTTAAGTTTCAGGTGTAATAATGAACTAAAAAGCTCAAAGGGAAACCTAGCCAAAACCAGAGCTAAGTGATATATTAGCACATGGTTACTGCAAACAGGCAAGGAGCATGAACATGGATTGGATTTCTGACTGATGATAAACCCCAAAGCTAGCTGGATTCCAGCTTAATTATTAAACATTTATAGAACTCAAATATTTAGAGAGTTTTCATTAAAATGCATAACGTCTACTTTTTCATGTTTATTTATATTGTGCAGCAACAACATGACTATGGAGCGACATATGAAAAGAGTGAACATACATATCGAGTTGTAAGTTTTGAAAAAATGCAAACTCATTTGAAATATTAAAAAGAACAGAAAAGGGACACACTTCACATTAAAGAACAAAGCCTGGCAATTTTCAAATGAAGTTATTTGGGGTTATCCCCAGACAGTATAGATGTCTGATACAAAAGAGCAATCAGACAAAAGTGGCGTGGGGATGTTAATTTATCAAACAGTGCACTCATACAGCTCACCTGTCCTTGCATACATACTCTTTATCCCCAAACCTCTATTTACAGTCACGCTATGTGTCTCTGAAAAAGGGCTTTATATTAGAAGTACACAGCCAAATCTTCCTCCAAGTCACACCGCTGCAAGCTCATTGGCTTCAGAATTCAGCCCACTGAGTTGGTTATAATAAAGCAAAACCTACATTTCTATAATAAAATGAACTGACACTGTAATAGCATACTGCTATGGCTCAATGTCCCATATCTGATATTTCTCTATCATAGAAAGAACCCCAGTGTATTGTGTATATTTCTATATAAGAAGGAACCACAGATTCTCTTTACCCTTATGATAGCCAGGTGTGAGATTAATTGATTCACTGGCCATACCAAAAAAAAAAAAAAAACCTTTTGGGTCAACCCAAAATGATTTTATTTTATTTTGACTAGAAAATTGGAATATTTCCAACCAAAACAATTGCAAAATTTGACACAAATTCACAAAATGTTTTTTTCAACTCCTACCTCAATTTTTCATTTAAAAGAGTTTGACAAAAAAAAAGTTTGTCAAGCTGTTAGTAGGAAATCATCCCAGGATATATAGTCAATACCTGTACTCCCTCATTCCCCCTCCAATCCAAATTATAGCACCAGTTACACAAAATATTGCCCCTTTCAGTACTGAACTAAAACATGAAAACAAAACACATTTATGTTTGCTCTTGTCTAGTCTCAGGCTGTGAAGAGATGTGGTACTGCTGGCTATGACGCTAAGTCTCAAAGGTTAAAGATTAGTAGAACAAATGGTTGTTCTCAGTCCAGAGAGTTCAGATTCTACCAATCTCTTTCTTGGCTTGTCTTTTGACTTCCAACCCCTCCCTCTGAGGATTAGGACCACAAAATTGTGTAGAAATCAATTCCTTTATGGTTGGCAGAGGCTGCTGTCAATGTTTTCATCATCAGGTTGAGATACTTAGGTACTCTGCCATGTTTACCAACACCCAATCTGGTTGCCATTAGGACATTTCAAAGGAGTTACCATCTTCATTTATCAATTTTCAAAGGTTAATCACTCTCCACATTAGGGGCCAGGTGACTAAAATTCTATAAAAAGTCTTTTCAAATTTTAATTGACTTTTTCCCGTGACAAATCCCAACCCAAACAATCTGTCAAGTACAAAATGGTTATAGTGTCTCATGAAAACATATGCAAGCAAGGAATAAATCACTACATAGGTATGGTTATTTGATACAGTACCAAATACAGCTTGATAATGCATTGGATCATTGTTTTCCAAAAAGAGCAAGTCTAACATTGTAAACATGTCTTGTTTTCCCCCTATTTCCAGTTTTGGCTGCTCAAGCAAACCAAAGTCCCAAAGGTTTCCCATCAAGGTTTTTATTAATCTGGAAAGCAATGTCTGATTCACTACTGAGTTACTCCAGTTTTTCAGTACCTCATGTTAGAAAGCTGCAGATCCAGGGAGAGGTGTGCTCAGCCTGGTGCTGTATCACCTATCACTTCAGTGCCAGTCAAAGGGGAAATGGGTTAAAAACTAAAGCACTCATGACATAAATAGGAGGCTTGCTATAGATTTCCACAGGTTAATGAATCAACCCCCTTGGAAGCGACATATGATAATTTGTACTTGTCAGCATATATACTATGCAACATACTGTGTCATCTTGACTGGCTCTGTTTTATGGCAATCAGAATAGTAACCTATTACTTTAGCGACTCTTTAGTGTTAGTGTATGACAATGTACATTTTTCATGCCTGATGATTCATTATAGAAGTGTCAAAAAATATAGGAAAGAATGTTTACAAAAAGCCACAGACTAGATCATGAATCATGATAGATGCTTTGTAGTGAGCATTTCAGAATAAAACAGTGTTAGATCTGAAGAGGGATACAAGCTGTTTATTTTCTGTAGAAAATAATCAGATTTATCAGGTATATTGTTAACATAACAGTGCAAATTCATAAAACATTAATAAAAGGAAAATATAAATCAGGTTTTGCATCTCTTAAGAGAGACGGCCAGTTTCTACATATAAAGCGTCTCTCAAGTCAAGATGGTAGTTAAAGAAATGTTCTACCCCAAAACCAGAAGATGATGATGAGATTTCTAATGCAAAGCTTTTTCTTACCAAATAAACCTAGCCCTGACAACTAAAGTTCCTCAAAGGGATACTCTTGTGATGTACTTGATTATCCATTTTCACCATCCCTTTAGTCAGTGACTACAAATTTTTACTGAGACTAGAACTGCCAAATAATATAGCTTCCCAAATGAATCATAACAGAGACAAATTAACAATGCATTTATTTCCCTGTGTTGGTATGCATACCCCAAGCTCACACTTTCCAGCGCCTTATACATTGTCTACAAAAGAAAAACTAAAACAAAAAACAAAATTCACAGCACATTCTGTAACTAAAAGGGAAGTGATAAAATGTAAGTATATTACTCCTCTGAATATGAAAGCAGCTCTCTCTTAGAAAAGAAACTTTTAAATCCAGACCTCTAGATCTCAGTTAATACTATGAATGAAATCAGGTTGTCTATACCAGAAAAAGCTACAATAAAGACAACAAAATTGCTTAATTCTCTGGCAGTACTATTGAAGAGGCTGTGCTATTTCACAATGGAATGACTAGTCAGGACACAGACAATGGGTAAATTCACTGTCAGCCAAAAAGGTGAGTGTCTCTTATACAGGTTAAAGTCCAGCTCAAACATAGATCCTTTAAATTCTTCCTAATTATATCTATATCTTCTTATCAAGAATTTACATTAAATGATCACATTTAATCTAATAAACATACAACTGCATCAAATATATCTGATTCTTCATTGCTTCTGCTTAACTAAATGATCAGTATATGATTTCTGTCTAATATGATCTGAAACTTAAATATATTACTAGCTCTGCAAATGGACTTACAGAAATTTTCTTCTTAGAAACAATAGATGATACACAATATTTAAGACGGCCATGAACTACAAACAACAGCTTCTCTCACACTGAATACAGAGCATTCAGAGAGACTATAAAGACAGCTAAGAAAAGAGAGTTTTAGAATGCCAGCAGAGGGTAGTATTTTACCATGTTTTAAACTTTAGACTTACTTTGGCTCCCTGAAGCCAACACTTCAAAACAGGCACATTTTATGCAAAATGTTAATTTTGTACTAAAGCCCTATATTTGGTTTAAAATATTCCCTTTTTTTCCAGTGTTGCATACTGTAGTATATCACTTGATAAATTAGATTTTTTTTTCAATAGTCTTCCTCAAGCTGTTTACTAATAGCAAGTGATTAAATTTGTTAAAGTGAAGTCACTTACCTTCACATATCTAGTCACAGCTTACAGTTTACATTGGTAAACTAAAATTTTTAAGGGGAAGCAATACACATATTATAAATAGAGACAAGGCCAAACTGAACACCAGGTCTCAACACTCTTGGAGTTTGACCTTGATCTGAAGTGTGTGGCTCATGCTCAGCTAAATAACTTCTGTAAAAATCAGAAAGCTGAATGCATCTGTTTAATAGTTAATAAAGTAAATCTAGGATTTTGTGTATTAGTGTAGGTAAATGTAATTAAATAGCTATAAATTACACTTCATAAAATTGTGTATCTGAGTACAAACTGTATATACACATTATAAAACACATTTGAAACAGAAAAATACATCTAATTCTAACTTTTACACAATTAGGAAAAGGACAATTACATTTGTCTTAAAAATGTTTACTAATTTCTAAAAAGGAAACATTTAAAAACGTTCCTTTTGTCCACATTATGCAAACTATAGTTGCCACAATCTGCAAACCTCTAATGCATCACAACTCTATACTTTCCAGCTTTTAAAATTAGGTAAAATACAGGTATGCATTCACATGTCAGTCACAGCTTAATTATGTGTTTGCAAGATTAGCTGATGGAGCTGCTCACATCTGTCAACTAATTCACTTTGCTGAATCTGCAAACCTGATTAGAGGGACACTTAACACAAAAGCTTTCCAAAAATTTACTAGTAAGATCTACAAAACAGTAAGATCTATTAAAAAAGCCAAGTTTGAAGAAAATAGTCCTTTTACTCAGAAAACAACCTTAAAAGCAACCAAAAAAACCACCAGCAATTTGTTCCAAATTTCTTGTGTCTCAGTGATGGAATTTGTTCACTTGATAAGCTTTTTAAAAAAATGTTTCAAATATCAGCCCCACATAAATTCATGCAGCAATGCCTTTCAGTGTGGAAACAGCATGAAACACCATCTGGCTAACATTTTTATCCCACACTCAATCTCCCCAGGTCCCAAAGACTCCAGTTTCCCAATGACTGCTTCTGAAACAAAGTTATTCATTGCCAATGCTAAAATCTCAAGTATTTGAAAACCCTTGTTATAGTGCCTAAAACCAAATTGAATTTTAACATTAAAAAAAACAAGAGGGTCTAGTATTGACTGCATTGATTATTTTATTATTTCATTAATTGAACACTTAATTTTTTTTAAATGTAAAGCAAGCTGCCTTAGAATCTCCATCCTGCTACACGTGCTTGCCACAGAGTCCAGGGCCCTTGGTGCAGAATTTCAATTCAGCTTAAACACAATATATTCCCCTGATATCAACTAAAATGGGTGCCAACAACAAAGGAAAGGCCATTTTGGGGATCAGAAATAATGTGATCTCACAACCTTTAATGAAATAATTAAAATGTGCAGCCTTCTCCTGAAATGGCAATATTCTAACTAAATAGTATACCATAAAGATACATTTTGAGAAGCATTCCTGTTAAGAATACTAGGATTTATTGGAAAGACAATAAGCTATAGCCTTGGTTGCACAATATCTGGTATTTCTGATGGGTGTCTAGAACCTCAGCCCTTTAGGGGGAAGCGATAGCTCAGTGGTTTGAGCATTGGCCTGCTAAACCCAGGGTTGTGAATTCAATCCTTAAGGGGCCCACTTAGGATCTGGGGCAAAATCAGTACTTGGTCCTGGTAGTGAAGGCAGGGGGCTGGACTCGATGACCTTTCAGGGTCCTTTCTAGTTCTATGAGATGGGTATATCTCCATCTATTAAACTCAGATAATTTTCTAATGCCTCAATTCTAAAAGCAATTATGCAGGTACTTAACTTTAAATATGGAACTACTCATATGCCTATGGTTACCTTTTACCCATAGGCATAACTGTTTGCAGTATCAGGGCATTAACGCCCAATAAGGGGGAAAACGTAAATATTAAGTGCAGGGTGAGAGGGAAATCAGGCTGTCTTTACAAATTCACAGCCTAGCATTGAGGAATTACATCAGACCACTAAATGAAATGACTTCAAAGCAATGCAAGGTAAGAACAAATACCAATTACATGTTTTCCTACTTTATATTTACTCATTCTTTATCCTCCCCCATACTTGATTCCATTTTTCCTCTATATTTAATGATCTAAAAACTAACCAGTTTGCTCTCTTTAGAAACTGTCTGCAATTGTAATACAGAGAACACGTAGACATTTTCCAATACTGTTAATGCTCCAAGCAGTCTGTTGCAATATTTAAACATACTTAGCCAAAAGCTATGAAAAGAGGTATATCAGTCCATGGAGCATGTCAGCTGGTTGAAGGTCTTTCGGTCCATATCTCCACAGTCATCTACAGCCAGGTATAGTAATACACATTGCTTACTTTTCCATATCTTGATTTAACAGGGTGAATGTATGTGTTCCATCCTTGTGTCTGTATTACAGTATGAATCAGACACTTAGTGTTAGCTGTATGAGGCATTTTATAAACTAAAAAAAAAAAAGAGTCTCTGATACAAAGACAGTTGTGCAGAAAAGCTTTACTATTCCACACTTAATAGCCTAAACACCCACAGGTTTGCACTGCAAGTGGGATTCCTAGGTTAGCTGAAGTACAGAGCAAGAAGGTAACAGTGATGATGTAATATACTTAGACTTGTCTAAGCAGGGGTCAGCAACCTATGGCACTCATGCCAAAGGTGGCATGCGAGATGATTTTGAGTGGCACTCACACTGCCCGGGTCCCGGCCACCGGTCCCGGGCGCTCTGCTGCCATCCTGGGGTCCCGGCTGCCGGCCCGGGGCTCTGCAGCCGCCCCCAGCTGTGGCCCACTGCAGCTCAGCCCACCTTAAAAACTGTCCCAGCACCACTGTACTAGGATATTTTTAAGTCCTGATTTGCTGCCTACATAACTATCATGTCATGTGGTACAGCACATTTGCGTTTGACATTGTGCATGCCATCTGTAGCAATTTTTTGCCACACTGTAAGTTGAGGGGTATATTTGACAAAATGTCAGCTCCTAAGAAAGCAAAGTTAGATGCCCATTCATTTCACTTCACAGCAACATTTGGTGGCTAAGTCATGGCAAGGTTTTGGTGCACTTTGTAAACTGTTTTGATGCAATCAAGGCCTTTTTGTCGGAAAAAGGACAAAACTACCCCGAACTGGATGATGACAAATGGCTGTGTAAGCTCATGTTTCTAACTGACATCACCGCTCACCTAAACGAATTCAACCTCTGTCTCCAGGGTGCAGGGCAAACAGTTCTGGATCTTTATGAAATCTGGAAGGCATTTGTTGTAAAACTAGCATTTTTTTCTCGGGATATTCGAACTTCGACTTTCTGCTACTTCCAACACATAAAAGAGCTATCAACATGTTGCACTGTCAGTGTCGATGAGACTGGAATGTACATGCAAGAACTGGAATCAGAATTTTCTGACAGATTTCAAGATTTCCAGCGATTTGGCCCAACACTTTCTTTTCTAATTAAACCTGAAAAGTTCAATGAAAACTACTTGGATTTGTCTGTATATAAGTGGATGGATGTTGAAGATTTTGAAATGCAACTCATTCAGTTAAAAAGCTCAGAATTGTGGGCATCAAAGATTGGAAATCTGCGGAGTGCACTTAAAGCTACCGAAAGAGATCATGGGCCCTCTATTCTGACTTGCTGGACGTCCCTGCCAGTGAAATTTAACTGTTTGAAGAAAATTGCATTTGCAATGCTTTCAGCATTTGGATCCACATACCTGTGTGAACAGGTATTTTCACACATGAAATCTGTCCTCTGTCCCTTTAGGAGCCGGTTAACTCAGAAGCCCGTGTGCAGCTTAAACTATCCAAATATGTGCCAGACATTGGAAAACTCAGCAAGGAAAAGCAAGAGGAAGGATCACACTAAACTGATAAGATCTGCATTTTAATTTAATTTTAAATGAAGCTTCTTAAACATTTTAAAAAAAACCTTATTTATGTTACATACAACAATAGTTTAGTTATATATTATAGAGAGAGACCTTCTAAAAATGTTAAAATGTATTACTGGCACACGAAATCTTAAATTAGAGTGAATAAATGAAGAGTTGGCACACCACTTCTGAAAGGTTGCCGACCCTTGGTCTCAGGCATTTCACTTACTACCACACAAAATTTTGATTAAAAAACTAAAATATACAATTAACACAGCATACATTAAATGGATTACAAACTAAGTGATAGGTCTCAGAATATAACTGTAAACAGGGAATCATCATCATCATCAAGTAGGTATGTTTACAGTGGAGAACTGCAAGGACTGATTCTTGGCCCTATGCTATTTAACATTTTTTCCCCCAATGACCTGAAAGAAAACAAAAGTCACTGATAAAGTTTGCAGACGTCAAAAATTGGGGGAGTGGTATGTAGCATCTATTGGTAAACTCAGTACCATTTTAATATAGCAAAATGTAAAGACGTATGTCTAGGAACAAAGAATGTAGGACATACTTACAGGTGGGGGGGAGAAAGAGAGAGAGGAAGAAACTATCCTGGGAAGCAGAGGCTCCAAAAACATTTTGGAGTCATGATGGATTATCAGCTGAACATAAACTCCCCACGTGACACTGTGGCCAAAAGAGTAATTGCAATCCTGGAATGCATGAACAGGGGAATCTCGAGTAGGAGAGAGATGTTATTTTACAGAGGTATTAGGCACTGATGCAACTGCTGCTGGAATACTGTGTCCAGTTCTGGTGTCCACAATTCAAGATATATCGGAGAGAATTCAAATAATAACCACAAGAATGATTCAAGGATTACAAAACATGCATTACAGTGATTGACCTTCAGTCTTATCTATTTATCTTAAAGAAAAGATTACGGGGTAACATGATTACAAATACCTACATGAGAAACATTTAATAATGGGCTCTTTAACCTAGCATAGAAAGGTAGAACATGATCCAATGGCAGGAAGTTGAAGCTAGGAGAGAGAGAGGACATTCTCCAAGTTCACCCTTTCCAGTCCTCTCTCTTGCTATAGGGAATTAATAGCAGCCATCTTTAATCTCTTCTCACAGCTAGACTAAATGCTATGGAAAGCACAGAGGAGCAGACTGAAGATGAGGGTATGGATTTGTGACAGCAGCAGCCTTTCCTGTCCTGGGAGTATGCAGTTATTTATTTATTTATTTTAAAAAACACCTGCGGCGGACACAATAGAGGTGCTGTGGGACCAGTAGGTCCCAGCTTTGCTTTCCTTTGACAACAACTACAGGATGGAGGAAGTGGACAGTTAGCAGGAGACAGCATGAATTATGTGGATTAGCATCCCATGGCAGTGATGGGACCAACCTGACCCACTAGTCCATGGGAAGCAGGATGCCATTGTACAGACCCCATTCCCTGCACTTGCTGGTCCTCAAACTGAAGTAATCTGCATTAAACTCATTCCCATGACCCACATTAGTGCTGTTTAAGGTATTTAGAATGCACTATTTATCGTGTTTGAAACTTTTGTATCTGCTTAGCTAAACCACTGAGAATGAATCAGTACTTACTTCCTCTAACATTCATCTTTGTAATGTGTTTCTCCCTAATCAAATAATCAGTAAGTGTTCAACTCTTATAAAGGTACAATATACTGTGCAGTGCAATTAAACCACTTCATTTGTTTGAGTAACAAATTAAAATAGAAATACAATTGGAATGCAATCTAATTCCAGTTGAATATAGAATTATAAAGTGTTACTCCTTTGCCCCCCAAAATCAAGATGGAATTGTTAATGGAGCAAATATGTTATGCATAGGGTTATTTCTCAGCATTTAAGGCATTCATTTATCCTCATGAAGGAATAATTGATTAGTTTAAGTAATTGGTTCTAGTAGTGAACAGTTAAAAAGTAATGAAAACAGGTAACTGTCATCCTGGTGAACAATTTTTGAAAGGTTTATCTGCTGAAGAGTAATCCATAGTGAGGAACAGCCACCAGATGTTTCAATTACAGTGGAATCTGATATTAACAGCTACTCTGTGATTAGAAAATAAAGATCTCTACAGACAGGTGGTCTTAGGAGAGGTGCATTTATCTTGAAGTTGCTTATTGAGGATCAAGCAATGCAGAAACAGGTGGCCTCCATAATGAGCTAGTCATTATGCATCATTCATTTATTCTTTGCCAAGGTGCTTGATCCAACACTATGCATTTGTGGTATTGTGCACATTATATAGTTTTTTCCCCCTTGATAATGAAAAAAAGTTTGTCTTCTTTTGTTCAGGGGAAAGACGTGCACTACTTTCTTTAGGCAAACAAGAACCTGTATTATTTGCCTTGAAGCTCAGATTCGTAGACCGTAAGGTACTCGTCTTGAAGCATACCCAGAAGCTTTAGGCAATATAAAATCTAGCTACTCTCCTCTTGAATGTGCTGAGTTGCAGTTAGTGTACAAACAAAAGTTCGCATATCTCTGCACTGACTCCCTGGGTCACGTCCATGCACAGTTCAAGGTGTTGATAGCTTCTAGACACTCAGTCACCAGAGGACTAGTTAGAGAACTTGTTACCTTATAAACTCTCACTAAGGAAGTCCAATGCTAAGGCATACTTTATATTAACCTAATACCAGCAGCAATGCATTCACCTATGAAGGCCTTTGTAGCATTCATTCATAGTAGGGAAGAGAGGATTCAGTTGTGATGAATGGAAGAACATCTCTTCATTCAGGCTGCTGGAGAGCAGCTTGGACTCCAAATTCACTGTCACCACGGAGGTGTTTTACCAAGTCCTGGTCTGGAGAAGACAGACAAAGAAAAACCATGCTACATCAGCTTTCCCTCCCACTTTGGAATTCAGTGATTTTGATGGTCTAACAGAGCTTAGGCTTGGAGAGGGTGGCTACACGATATAAGGCCATATTTAAACAGCAGGGAGGGGGGAGCTTGGCTTTGTTTAGTTATTTAAAACCAGAACAATAAGACTCACATTTTAAATCTGTCATGGTTTACCTGCACTTAGGAAGGCATTTTTAGTTTTTAATGCCCCTCTTGCTGTAGACAACCTAAGTTACTTATTTGTTTTTAGCATTTTTTTTTTTTATTTTGTAGTTCATGTGCCTAGTAGCTATTTTGATTAGAGGTACAGAAATAAGATGTGAAGCAGGGACTGAGGATGAACACTTGCTTAAATTAAACAAAAAACAGTATTTTTAAAATTATAAATTCTAACTGTTGAATAAATTATGATATAACTGGTAATTACATCTTCTTTGAGCTGTTGTCTGGAGAGAGTTAAATGTCTAGTGAACAAGTCCCTCTGGTTCTGCTTTGGAAAAAAAATTGAGAACCAAACAATTCACCCAATATGCCCAGAAAAGGAACAGGAAGTCTAAAAGCATCTGTTATTTACATATTTACTTTAAAAAAATATTTTGTTTTGTCTAGAGAGAGAAATGCTGATTTGGGAAAGGCACCAGGGAGCTCAAAAGAGAAGCAACAGATCTAAGTGTACAGGAAAGGTTTCTAATGTCTAAGGTTTCTCTGCTAAAAAGTTAGTCAAGAAGGCTCAGAAAACTGAGGCAGGGACAATGTTACTCAGCCTATAAAGTCCCTCCCTACATTAAAAAAAGTGTTTCTCATCTCCCAGTGAATGGTCATCCTATTCATAAATAAGCTATAAGCATCAAGGGCTAGATCCAGCAAGGTGCTAAACACTCTACTACTATCCAATAAAGCACTTAAGCATGTGCTTAAACTTTAATTATGTAAGTAATCCCATTGATTTCAATGGCTTCAAAAACTTCAGTGGGACTGCTCACATGAATCATGTATCAGAGGGGTAGCCGTGTTAGTCTGAATCTGTAAAAGCAACAGAGGGTCCTGTGGCACCTTTGAGACTAACAGAAGTACTGGGAGCATAAGCTTTCGTGGGTAAGAACCTCACTTCTTCAGATGCAAGTAATGGAAATCTCCAGAGGCAGGTATATATCAGTGTGGAGATAACGAGGTTAGTTCAATCAGGGAGGGTGAGGTGCTCTGCTAGCAGTTGAGGTGTGAACACCAAGGGAGGAGAAACTGTTTCTGTAGTTGGATAGCCATTTACAGTCTTTGTTTAATCCTGATCTGATGGTGTCAAATTTGCAAATGAACTGGAGCTCAGCAGTTTCTCTTTGGAGTCTGGTCCTGAAGTTTTTTTGCTGTAAGATGGCTACCTTTACATCTGCTATTGTGTGGCCAGGGAGGTTGAAGTGTTCTCCTACAGGTTTTTGTATATTGCCATTCCTGATATCTGACTTGTGTCCATTTATCCTCTTGCGTAGTGACTGTCCAGTTTGGCCAATGTACATAGCAGAGGGGCATTGCTGGCATATGATGGCATATATAACATTGGTGGACATGTAGGTGAATGAGCCGGTGATGTTGTAGCTGATCTGGTTAGGTCCAGTGATGGTGTTGCTGGTGTAGATATGTGGGCAGAGTTGGCATCGAGGTTTGTTGCATGGGTTGGTTCCTGAGTTAGAGTTGTTATGGTGCGGTGCGTGGTTGCTGGTGAGAATATGCTTAAGGTTGGCAGGTTGTCTGTGGGCGAGGACTGGCCTGCCTCCCAAGGTCTGTGAAAGTGAGGGATCATTGTCCAGGATGGGTTATAGATCACTGATGATGCGTTGGAGAGGTTTAAGCTGAGGACTGTAAGTGATGGCCAGTGGAGTTCTGTTGGTTTCTCTTCTGGGCCTGTCTTGTAGCAGGAGGCTTCTGGGTACACGTCTGGCTCTGTTGATTTGTTTCTTTATTTCCTTGTGTGGGTATCGTAGTTTTGAGAATGCTTGGTGAAGATCTTGTAGGTGTTGGTCTCTGTCTGAGGGGTTGGAGCAGATGCGATTGTACCTCAGTGCTTGGCTGTAGACGATGGATCGTGTGGTGTGACTGGGGTGGAAGCTGGAGGCATGAAGGTAGGCGTAGCGGTCGGTGGGTTTTCGGTATAGGGTGGTGTTAATGTGGCCATCGCTTATTTGTACGGTGGTGTCCAGGAAGTGGACCTCCCATGTAGATTGGTCCAGGCTGAGGTTGATGGTGGGGCGGAAGCTGTTGAAAGCATGGTGGAATTCTTCCAGGGCCTCCTTCCCATGGGTCCAGATGACGAAGATGTCATCAATATAGCGTAGGTAGAGAAGGGGCATGAGTGGACGAGAGCTGAGGAAGCGTTGTTCCAGGTCAGCCATAAAAATGTTGGCATATTGTGGGGCCATGCGGGTGCCCATAGCGGTGCCACTGGTCTGGAGGTATATATTGTCACCAAATTTGAAATAATTGTGCGTGAGGATAAAGTCACAGAGCTCAGCAATAAGTAGGGTGACCAGACATCCCGATTTTATTGGGACTGTCCCGATATTTCCTTGTTTGTCCCGCGTCCCGATCGACGTGCGGTCGGGACACTGGACAAACAAGGAAATGCGCCGGAGCCTGGAGCCCGGAAGTGCTCGCACCCCCCGCCCTCCCCGACTCCATCCCCTCCTCCCCCGATTGGCTCCCTCCCCGAATCCCCGCCTCTTCCCCAGGCTCACCATTCCTCCTCCCTCCGCAAGCGCTGGAGGGAGGCCCGGGAGACGCAGGGGGAGCGCGTGGCCGGGGTGAGTAAGAGTCCGGCCTGGCCCCGAGCAGACAGGACTCAGTTGGGCGGTAGGGAGAGGAGGGGGGCGGCCCGCGGGGCCAGGCGGCGGCTGTTCTCCCCCCCTGGGCAGCGGGACACGGGAGCAGCCGCTGCTGCAGCTCCCATTGCCGCGGGGGAGGAAGCGGCCATGGCACTTGGCGGCTGCGGCTCTGGCGCCCCCGAACCCCCTGAGCCAGGGCCTGCTGCGGACACTCAGCAGCGCACACGCTGCGCCCAGCCCCTGGCCAGTCGCGTCTGGGCTGATGCCCAGCTGGTGCTATCCCGCGGCAGTCCCGGGGCAGAGACATCGGCAGCCCAGCCCCGTTCGTTCCCCTGCAGGACCCGAGTGGGACGGGGGGGCTGGGGCCTGTTGCCCCCACTCCGGGGCCGCCGTGGGATAGCACCAGCTGGGCAGCAGCCTAGACGCGACTGGCCAGGGGCTGGGCGCAGCGTGCACGCTGCTGGGTCCCTGCAGCAGGCCCGGGGTTTCAGGGGCGCCAGAGCCACAGCTGCCGAGCGCCATGGCCGCTTCCTTCCCCCGCGGCAGTGGGAGCTGCAGCAGCGGCTGCTCCCGAGTCCCGCTGCACAGGGGGGGAGAACAGCCACTGCCGGACTCTCACTCACCCTGGCCCCGCGCTTCCTCTGAGTCTCCCGGGCCTCCCTCCAGCGCTTGTGGAGGAAGTTATTTTTTTTTTTTTCCCCCCCCCCCCCCCCCCCCCCCCCCCCCCCGCGTCACCCTCCCCTCCTCCCCCGGCGTCCCGATATTTGACTTGGGTGATCTGGTCACCCTAGCAATAAGTTGTGCTGTGTCATCATCAGGGATACTGTTCCTGACAACTTGTATTCCATCTGTATGTGGGATGTTTGTGTAGAGAGCCTCTACATCCATGGTGGCTAGGATGGTGTTTTCTGGGAGGTCACCAATGCATTGTAGTTTTCTCAGGAAATCTGTGGTGTCACGGAGATAGCTGGGAGTGCTGGTGGCGTAGGGTCTGAGTAGGGAGTCCACATATCCAGACAGTCCTTCAGTGAGAGTGCCAATGCCCAAGATGATGGGGCATCCAGGATTTCCAGGTTTGTGGATCTTAGGTAGTACCAAGCCCCGCAGTTCAGAATGCCCAGTGGGAGGTGGAGGGGGAGAGGTCAGGGAAGGGGTATGTGTGAAATGCAGGCACATTAGCATGCTTCTACAAGATCTCTATCAAGCATTCTTAAAACTACAATACCCACCTGCTGAAGTGAAAAAACAGATTGACAGAGCCAGACGAGTACCCAGAAGTCACCTCCTACAGGACAAGCCCAACAAAGAAAATAACAGAACACCACTAGCTGTCACCTTCAGCCCCCAACTAAAACCTCTCCAGCGCATCATCAGAGATCTACAACCTATCCTCAAAGATGATCCTTTACTCTCACAGATCTTGGGAGACAGACCTGTCCTCGCTTACAGACAACCCCCCAACCTAAAGCAAATACTCACCAGCAACCACACATCACTGTTCAAAACCACTAACCCAGGAACCTATCTTTGTAACAAAGCCCGATGCCAACTCTGTCCACATAGCTATTCAAGTGACATCATCATAGGACCTAATCACATCAGCCATACCATCAGGGGCTCGTTCACCTGCACATCTACCAATGTGATATATGCCATCATGTGCCAGCAATGCCCCTCTGCCATGTACATTGGCCAAACCGGACAGTCTCTACGCAAAAGAATTAATGGACACAAATCTGACATCAGGAATCAAAATACTCAAAAACCAGTGGGAGAACACTTTAACCTGTCTGGTCATTCAGTGACAGACCTGCGGGTGGCTATATTACAACAGAAAAACTTCAAAAACAGACTCCAACGAGAGACTGCTGAGCTGGAATTGATATGCAAACTAGACACAATCAACTCCGGTTTGAATAAGGACTGGGAATGGCTGAGCCATTACAAACATTGAATCTATCTCCCCTTGTAAGTATTCTCACACTTCTTATCAAACTGTCTGTACTGGGCTAGCTTGATTATCACTTCAAAAGTTTTTTTCCTCTTAATTAATTGGCCTCTCAGAGTTGGTAAGACAACTCCCACCTGTTTATGCTCTCTGTATGTGTGTATATATATCTTCTCAATATATGTTCCATTCTATATGCATCCGAAGAAGTGGGCTGTAGTCCACGAAAGCTTATGCTCTAATAAATTTGTTAGTCTCTAAGGTGCCACAAGTACTCCTGTTCTTCTTTTTGCGGATACAGACTAACACGGCTGCTACTCTGAAACATGTGAACACTGTGGGCACAAACTAAAAAGTTACCTAGTTCACATTAACATAGTCCTCTTTAGTTAACACAGACTAGGTACCTTCCTTTTTAGGCTGTCCTTGCAGCATCCATACAGGGAAGTTACAGCACCGCACATTAATACACGCTTCAATTCATACTGTGGTAGCCAAAACTTCACGGTGCTAAGTGCTTTGCTGGATCAGGACCTTCAAGGATCAAGTTTTAGAAAGAATTTTTTTTTGCTCTATTTATTACAGTTACATGATTGTAAAACAGGCACAAATTGTAAGATTCTCATGACTAAAAAAAAAAGCCACCCAGTCCTGTCAAGGTGTCCACTAAAAACCCAGTTCTACTCTCATTGAGGGCAATGGCGAAGTGTCCATTGACTTCAGTGCTGCACGATCAGGGTCTAACAGGGTGTAGGAACAAAGAAAAAAAAAAAAATGTTTGCAGTTTTCTTCATATGATATTTTTGGCATTTAAAGTTAGGCACACAAGCAATCAGCTCATCTTCCAAGACACCAGCATTACAGAGACAGGCAACAAAGGGTTATCCAAGAAATTTTCCTGAGTCCTGCATCATCTTCATTTAAATGAGTCTGGGTTTGGTCCAATTGTATTAATGAAGGATGTGCTACATCCTCGTAGTAAAAAAACCCAACAAAAATAAAGTATCTCAGGTCCTTATCTGCCCCCCTGGTCACCTATATCCCACCTTGCAGGGTCCCAGGATCCAGGCTGAGCCCACAAGTCTATACAGCAATGAAACAACCTCAAAGCCTGAGCCCAGGGGCAGCTGTTGTTTTTTCTTTATTGTGTAGACATACTCACTGAAATCAATGGCAAAACTCCCATTGAATTCCACGGGGCCAGGACTTCACCCACAGTCGGACAGGGCTAAGTGGCTGAAAGCGAAGCTGTCTCAAGTGCTCCTTTGTGAAAATGTAAGGACAAGATACTGCCCTCAGTCAGATTCTCTCACTGAGATCAAAGTAAACTTAGTGTGGAGATCAAAGCCAGAACTGGGCTTTAAGGGGTCTGTGGGAATCTGAGCCTCACAGCAGAAAACCACAAGCAAAAATGAAATGCACACCATTCCTCAGTGAAATGAGGCACACCATCTAAAATACAGGAGATGGAAGAGCTTAGTGATCAAAGCTACAGAATGCTCATTTTCCACTCCCCTGCCCCCATGACAAACAAAGGTCAGTTTGCTTTTATCTAAAAAAATAAAATAAAGTATCCCAAGAGTGAAATCATTTTCTTAAAACTGAATATGTAACAGCTTGCCATGGAATACCTAATGTGTCTGTTCACAACTCAGTTAAGGGTCTTTTATTAATATGGATTAATGCAATCTATTATAGCACATATTTTATAAAACAGACTCATGGTTAATATGAGCTGAGATTAGTCTAGAGGCAGAGTTGCAAAATTAAAGTTTTCAGAAAGTTATCCTAACCTATACAGGGAAACTGGAGAAACATCTTTCTGACACAATATAGCATCCAAGTGGTCCTATTAAAGAAGTGTTTTTCAGATATCGTTTTCATGCAGTCATGTTTAACAGAGATTATTAATTATGCAGAACATTTATGCGGATAAGTGGAAAGAATTAAATATATTAAGAATAGATTTTCAAAGCTTGGACCAAACCAAAGACTAGCTATAGACCCAAACTCATTATGGATTTTCGAATATTTTAGGGTGAAATTACAGACCTTCTTCCACTGTTACAGAAGGGCCAAAATTAATTGAAATTACTAATGTTTCACAGCACAGGGGGAGAAGATGAAGAAGCTATGAAGGGAGACAACTTTCCTGTACACTAGAGAGCTGAGCTCCACAGCAACTCACAACACAGCAAATCAAAAGGAGCAAAACTGTGGAAATGCAAATGTATGCTTTGCAAGTCGGCTAATGCCAAATCCAGCTGTAGTAGAAGTCAGGATCTGTGATGTACTAGCACCCCAAGCCCTCCCTCCACGTCAGGCAGAGGGAATTCATTCATGAATGCAAACCTATGTTCAGACACAAATTTCACCGATGAGCTGGGGTCAATGGGAGTTTTCCCTGTGTGAGGGAGGGTGGATCAGGCCCCAAGAGTAGTGTCCTGTCACTGTGAGTGCACTACACAAGAGTGAAAATGAAAAAAAGTAGTCAGGCTGATTCAGTTTCATTATATATAAGTACTTTGGATTAAGAGATTTGGCCACATGTTCAGGCCTTCAATACCATTTGCTGGCCGTGTTTCTTTGGCTCCCCAGAAAAAAGGAATCCTTTAACTACAGTCCTATTGACACACACATGTGCACTCATACCCTCCCACCTCCCATTTTGAACATAAAAATGGCCATACAGGCTCAAACCAAAGGTCCATCTAGCCCAATATCCTGTCTTCTGACAGTGGCCAATGCCAGGTGCCTCCCAGGGGATGAACAGAACAGGTAATCATCAAGTGATCCATTCCCTGTCGCTCATTCCTAGCTTCTGGCAAACAGAGGCTAGGGACACCATCCCTACCTATCCTGGCAAATAGCCATTGATGGACCTATCCTCCATGAATTTATCTAGTTCTTTTTTGAACCCTGATATAGTCTTGGCCTTTACAACATCCTCTGGCCAGAAGTTCCACAAATTGACTGTGCATTGTGTGAAAAAATACTTCCTTTTGTTTGTTTTAAACCTGCTGTCTATTAATTCCATTTGGTGACCCCTAGTTCATGTGTTCTGAAAAGGAGTAAACAGCACTTCCTTATTTACATTCTTCACACCACTCACGATTTTATAGACTTCTATCATACCCCTCCTAAGCTGTCCCTTTTCCAAGCTGAAAAGTCCCAGTTTTATTAGTCTCTTCTCATATGGAAGCCATTCCATACCCCTAATCTGCTATGAGCACATAATGTTTTCTGGATTACCATAACACAACTTTGTAGAACTGGTGGCTGGAGGTGACTATGGTCTGTGTCCGATTACACATAGGACAGAGTCAAATATAATTCCACATGGAAATAGCTACTCAGCTTATAAATGAGATACAATACTTGAAACTGATCCTATTTAGGGGTAGGCATGAACATTTCAATATGCAGCACTTCTACAGCATCTTCATCCAAAGATCCCAAAGCACTTCACGAGCATTGACCACATAAATCTTTACATCCCCATAAGATAATAAATGGGGTAGAACATGGAGCTGGGTAGCCCTGTACAACAAGGAAAGAACAATTCATTCAAATGGAGGAGACTACAGTGGATGTTTAAAGTAGTCAAGACACAGTTGAAGTTTGCCATGAAATTAGGACTACTACCAAGTTTTTTGATACTCCTCTCTAAAAGTTATTATGTCTAGACACCTTTTTTTTTTTTTTTTTTTTTTTGCTGGAAAGGCAATTAGTTTATATTAGCTGTTGGCACAAAACAGTTCTGTGAAAGGGAGCCTCTAAGTAAGCATCTCTTTTTGAAAAAGCTGAGTGTTAGCCCCATGCAAACAACACCTGACCATTTTATAACAAACAGCATTTTATAGCAAACAAACACAGAGGGCTGAGGCATTTATGCCTCAGGTTGATAAACTGTGTGCACTGTTAATCACATAGAAGATCAGCTAGTCCATATATTTTGTAAAAGTGTATCCACAAAGATGTATCATGGGAAGACAGGGTGCCAATGACTTAAACTAAAGTGCTTTTTGGGGTGGGTGAGAAGGGGAGAATGAAAAAAAAAACAGTCAATCAATAAAAAAGCATATTTTAGATCAAATCCAAAGGATGAGCTTCAAACACTGGATTCTAATCTCACTTACACAAATGTAAACCAGGAGTGACTTCAGTTATTCCAGTGTAACATGCAGACTTGACATTAAAACACCATCAAACTTTTTAAAACTGAAAACCTCACTGAAGAACTATTCCTTAAACATACTAAGGCAGTTTAAAATAGAACTATAATAAATCCCTTAGTTTGTGAAACTTCTCTCTTAAAGAGAAGTTCTTCAGCTCTAAGACCTGCTCTATGGAGTACTTGTTCACAAAATGAAAGATGTGGCCAGAACTGGCTGACTATCAGAAAGGTTCTGCAGATCACTACTGGTTCCAGTACATCAGGTTTAGACACAGGAGTGGGGTTTGTATTGGTGACAAGCAATGGCTGACAGGAGAAAAATAAAATTGGGGTTTATTGCTATACATCATCCAGTACCAAGGGAAGCAGTTTAGCTTTGATCCAACATGTGGAAACAACTCCTAGACACAATTTACACCTGTCTGTCTGTGTCTCAGCCCATCCTGGCTAAAACTTCCCTGGGATTGAGTTTGGGCTGGCATTGGTTTGAATGCTTTAATAAAGCAGGAATAGAACCTATCAAGGGGAGTTACTGGCAGAAGATTTGCTAGAATAGTCACACTACCCTTCCCCATGCAGAATAAAACCAATCAATACTGTAGAAACAGCAAATGCAGTCCCAGTCATACAATACATTATACTCCCCTGTTCAAAAAGATAGAAAGACACACCCTGTCCATGTCAGATACCAACAGGGTTTGGAGAATTATTTTTTATGACCACAATGCCATGCTATTAATAGTGCCAGCCTCCCAAAACTGAAAAAGGGCTCCTGCTGTAGTCTGGCTACTCATATCTTTAAAGCAAAACAATGCCACTTCTACCCTCTAAGCTATTTGTAGTCATGGTCAAACAAGTTTGGATCTATTAGGTGACCTTTACATGCACACAGGGCCCACTCCTGTTCTCACTGATATTAATATGTATTTTCCCCACATTCTTAAATAGCAGCTAGATTGGGATTTAGTTGTTTCCAGTAAGTCTGTGCATTTTAATTTATGCAGTTAAAATATGGTTTCATCCTGTATTTGCATAACTATACTCTGGTAACATGGCTGCCATTTCTTCCTCCATTTATGCTTTTGCCAGCTAAATACAGTCCAGAGGAAAAATGCACTCTCTCAATTGTCCATAGCTGAAAGGGGATAAAATACCCCTTCTTATCTTGCAGGGATGTTGTAATAATACATTACTCACTGTGACATGGCACATGTTCTGTCATACAAAACCCAGATTCTAACCTTGCAAAAATTGTGCTGTTGTTCAAGCCACACAGAAAAAATGGTTTGGATCAACTGTCTGTTTTTGCTGTTGTCTCCCTGAAAGGCAAGCCCTAACCAGCCCCCACTATTCCCCAACCCCTGACTATTTACAACATCCTTATTTTAAAGGCCAGAATTCTTTCTCAGTATCTAATCCTTTCCGTAGTCTGTGGTGCTCCAACCCACAAGTAAAGGTACCAAATTTGCCTTAGGAAGCATCCCTTCTTTGAAAGGGAAGTCTGGCCTTCTTGCTTTAGTGCAAGTAGAAATGATTCAATTGCCATTGAATCTGCAGTATAGAAACTTAGATCCAGTGTTTTATATTCCACAGAAAACCAACAAGATACTTAGTCAAATGTGTACTTGTAAAATGGTAAATTCAATCTTGTGACTAATTATACAGATTCATACATTATATTTCATTTGGCTCTACATGTCCAGTATCTATAGGAAACAGCAGGATAGACAATTGCCAATGTGTTAGCTCATGAAAATAGTTATTTATGCTATGAATCTCTTACTAAAGGGGTAAGCCTTTGATTTTTTGTTCATCAGAAACTCCAGCGGATTTAAAGAAAGTCTGCAAACATACAAACACCACCACTCCCTTGATTTAGAAAGAACCTTTACAATAGACATATGGTGAACATGGTTAGTAAAGCTCCTCTGCTATTTCTTGACCAAAACAAGTGAGTGTTTCAGTTAGATAAAGTGAACTTTAACATTCTAGATGTGTGTGGTCAGCAAAGACTGTCTTTTTAATAATAAAGAAAGATTTATAATGGACAGACGTTGGCAAGTAACTATTGATTTTTTGTTTTTAGGTAAAATGCTCAACAAGAGCTGCCTTGTTGTTTCTTTAATTTACTATGTTTACAGAGCTTGAATACAAGTTTGTGGATTTAAATCTCAAAATAGCTTTACAAATAACTATTTTTAGAACCAACAAACAACATTTTAGCATTTTTAGTGATATAATGCTGCTTTTGGAGTTGTAGCCCACAGGGCTAGCATGCCTTTACTATATTCACGGCCTTGCCTTCATTATATTTAGCTTCAGTCAAGAAACCCAGTGTTCTGTAAGACACTAGCCGAAGCATAAATTAGGTTAAGTAGGCCACAACCCTTGGCATATTGATCAATGGTTACCTTTAGATTTTAGGAATTAATGATAGCTTGCTCAATGACAGGAAGTAGAGTGTTTGAGTAAGTGTTACTGCAAGGAATGTGGAAGTAAGAACTGCAAATCCACTTAAGCAAGGAGTGATTGATATGATCATGAGCTGAAATTGTAGTTGCATGTATCAATATACTAATCTATAGAAGGAGGACACCTCAACGTATTATAAAAGTTGCATCCCAGCCTGTTGGGGCAGGAAAAAGAGATGTAACCCTTGGAAGAGGCCAGAATAATGTCCACTGGTGATGAGGAGGATAGTGGCTAACATTTCAGGTTGTCCTGCAAGGGATGGTGAGAGTATATGGACATGCAGATGTATATTCTATAGTCTACTGAGTTCAAGTGTTTGCTAAATGTATTAATGAACTACTTGTAAATATAGAAGAGTTCCTATTATGTGAGTGTTACAACTGTGCACATCAGAGTTCCCAACTACATAGTAATTTTAATATTACTGGGCCAGATCTTGGGACAAGACCCTATCTACCCTCAAAGTGATAATGGGGAATTCTTAAGTAATCAAGATAATTATTACATAATCTATAGCTGAGGCTACAAAGTTTTATTATATTTATTCCTGAAAAAAAAATATTTTTCTAGGGCTTCTTCATATATTTCTTTATGAGCTATGCAGGCTTAGAAACTAATTCCAACTTCTCAGTAGAACTTAAATTATGACTGACTATAGTAGTTTTCCTTTACATGATAGCACTTTTCAAATTGGCCACTTCTCTGAATCAGTGACTTACCCATGAATAATATCAGAACAAGTGCAAAAAATCCCATTGAAGGATATACTAAGAAATTCTCTCTCATACTTCTGTCTTCAGTTAGAGAAAACTACTAATAGGAAAGTGGCACGTAATGCATAATTTTGGATTTTTTGTTTTGTTTTTGTTTTGCTGGGGATGAGATTCTCTTGCATTTTGAAGGGGATTTTTTTTTTAAATATGGCTTTGCTGATTTTATAGTTTTAAAATATCTAATAAGAACTGACTCTTGCAATAGATAAAATACATTCATAGTCTAAATAAGCACTACTTTTCTATAATTCTAAACTCAACGGTAAAGTGCAAAAGCTTTTGCCTTCAACAAGTTTCTCCCATTGTATTTTTAATGCTGCTTAGAATCTTCAAACAGATAATCATTTGTACCTCAGGCAATTATGCAGAGAATGCTGTCATTAGTTGCCCTACATTAGATATCACACACTGCAAGAAGATGTTTCAGTTACTCATACTCAAAAGCAACTATCTTAGATCTCCTACCCTTTGCAAAGAGTGCTAAAACCAGGAAGTATTCAAAGTGAAGACATTGAGACCACCACATTTTTTTGTGTGTGCAAGCATGTGTTAAACAGTGGCAGATTTGCTGTTCTAACACTTTGAAGGTTAGTCTTAGCATCACAGTTTCAAAAAGCATCTAAAACTTTCAATACACAATGAAGTTACACAGTCACATCCATGATGATACACATATATAAATGGTGTCTAACCAAACAAAGTTGTAGTATGGGATATCAACTTTCAGTTACATTGGTCATTATTTTCCATTGTTCTGTTGCATAATATAGGAATCTGAACACAAATATTTTAAAATGAAAAAAAAGCATGACAATCAAATTTTCTTTTTCAAATCTCTATTTGCATGTTGTTGGGGTTTTTTGTAACCCATAACTTAAAGGCCAAAAAAATTAGGAAAAGGTGAAGCTTGTTAGTATAGCATCCATGTACATTTCACATAATTTTAGAAGTTCACTGTTTCATGATGCTTATTGATTGTCCCTAGGCTTAAGAACCCTGATTTACTCTTCTGCAAGAATGCTGTAGATGTAAAATTACACTGCTCTACAGCCAAAATGCTTCTGAAATAAATGTAGTCAAACTTTACTAATTCTGGGTCACTGAGAACGAAAATGAGGCTTACAATTGTTGATTGGCTCTAGTTTTCAAGATATGCTATTGGTCAGTATATACGACCCTTGGGTTGGGAATGGCGGAGGATAAGTGAGTTATAAAGGGAAGGGATCTCAATTTAAACCAGAAATGACTAAAATACATCTTTGACTGGATCTATGAATAAATCTATGACTGGGTTTGGACAGTACTTGCTTTTTTAGGCAAAATAATGAATGATGCAATCTGAAGCTGGTATTGCGTCATACAGGATATGAATTGCATCATGTTATTCCTAGAAGTCATGGATGATGCAATCATAACGAAGCTTACATCACTCTGCTGAACAAATTGCGCTATATCAGCTCTAGAAATCATACAGTGTTGTGCTCTCTTATTTGTCAGTGTTTGATTTTGCAAAGGGACACATTTCTATTTAGCCAAAGTGAGCAGAGATGCCTCGTACTTGTGTGAACCGTGCAGATAACTACTGCTATGTTTGTGGTGAAGTGACTTTTGCATCACAAAAGCGCAGTATAACCACAATGGTTAAGAAAGCCTATCACCTTTATTTTGACTGCAAAATTGGAGACCAGGACAAGAGGTTGGCCCCACACATATGCTGCAACACTTGTGCAACAAATCTTCGCCAGTGATTGAACAGGAAAAGGAAATCTATGCCTTTTGCAGTGCCAATGATTTGGAGACAGCCAACAGATCATAACAGCAATTGTTACTTCTGCATGGTGCTCCAGTTGGGAAAGGTGTGTCAAAGAAGAAAAAGTGGACTGTGCATTATCCAAACATTCCATCAGCTATATGCCCAGTACCCCACGGAGAAGGACTGCTGGTTCCTGATGCACCAGAATCATTTTCACTTGAGTCAGACGAGGAAGAGGAAGAGGATGAAACTTCTGGTCCTGAACCATCAATGTCACAGGACCCACATTTTCTCCCATCCTCCTCCTCTGAGCCACACCTCCTAACACAAGGTGAACTGAATGACCTTGTCAGGGATTTGAAACTACCCAAGAGTAAGGCAGAGCTGTTGGGCTCCAGACTACAGCAGTGGAATCTCCTGGCAGGTGATGTTAGGGTTTCCATGTTCCGTGACCGTCAAAAGGATCTTGTCCCATTCTTCTTCATGGAAGGTGATCTTGTAGCCTGCAACAAAATCGATGGTGTGAGGGCAACCCTCAACATCGTTCACGATCCAGATGAGTGGAGACTGTTCATTGATTCATCGAAGACGAGTCTAAAAGCTGTTTTACTGCATAATGGCAATGTTTTGCCATCTATTCCAGTTGGTCATGCAGTCCATATGAAGGAAACCTATGACAACATGAAACAACTTTTGAGGTGCATAAACTATGACCAACATCAGTGGCAGCTTTGTGGCGATTTGAAGGCTGTTGGTCTCTTGCTTGGTCTGCAGACTGGATACACAAAGTACTGCTGTTTTCCCTGCGAATGGGACAGTCGTGCAAGAGATTCCCACTACATCAAGAAAGATTGGCCACTCCAACAGTCATTGGAGCCTGGGAGGAAAAGTGTTCAGCATCCACCACTTGTTGAATCAAGGAAGATTTTGTTACCACCCTTACACATCAAGCTGGGTCTGATGAAGAACTTTGTCAAGGCCATTGACAAAACACAAGCAGCTTTCAAGTACCTCAGTGGAAAATTTTCAAGGTTAAGTGAAGCTAAGATAAAGGAAGGTGTCTTTGTTGGTCCTCAGATTCGTGAACTTCTTCGAGATGATGCATTTGACCATGTACAGCGTGGCAAGGAAAAGACGGCATGAAAAGCCTTCCAGTTAGTGGCAATAAATTTTCTCGGAAACAAAAAGGCAGACAACTACAGGTTGTTGGTAGAAAACCTCCTCGAGGCATACAAAAGCCTTGGTTGCAACATGTCACTAAAGATACATTTTTTGCACTCTCATCTAGATTTTTTTCCACCAAACTGCGGAGCAGTGAGCGACAAGCATGGCGAGTGATTTCCCCAGGACATTGCAACAATGGAGAAACGCTATCAGGGCAAATGGAGCCCATCAATGCTTGCAGACTATTGCTGGACAGTGACAAGAGATGCTCCATTTAATGAATACAAGAGACAAGCCAAGAAGCTCCGAGTACACACTGAATAGGACTAAACTATGTACATAATAGTTTTTTCCCTTTTGTTTCATAATAAATTTTATTTATATAACCCTTTTGCTGATTTTTAAAGTTTTACATAAACAGGACAGTAAAATATTATCATGTAAAGCAACCATAAACACATGAAAAGACCTAGGTTTACAATTTATGATTAAAACTCTACTATCTACACAATAGACATAGACATAAAATTTAAAAACTTAAATATCTTAAAAACAGTAGCCAATCAGTTGTTGTAATTGTCATATTTGAGTTCAGCACATCAAAATACATAACAAATAGCACATTTTATCTCTGAAGCACACAACTTCTCAAAAATTGTAGACCAGTGTTATTTATGTTATTTTACATCGTATTCTCCTTAAGCTTAATAGTTTATTATATGAGTTGCTGGCCAAAGGTAGCAAAAATAAATATTAGAATGCACAACATCACAATACTACAAATAGTTACCTTAATAAAAATATTTCCCTGAACACTATCATCATTCAGCTGTATCAAACACTAATTAGAGATCTCTCGCTCTCAAAGAGCCCAAGCCACAAGAGTGATGTAACAGATTAGTCTCAAAATAGGGAAAACACAGAGGAGAAGACTATCCAATATAATCTCTATACAATCATCTATGCTCATCCAAAAATTCTTTACCATGCATATATTCTTTTATCATTCCTTTTTAGGTATCTGAGTCAGCAAATCAAATGACCTTTAAGTACATTCTTAAAGCCTACCATGTAATTTAGGTTATGTGAAAACTCTATGACAGTGTATTAAGACATGATATAATCTCACACTATAATGATTACATTAGTTAGACTATCAAATGAGATGGTGGACCCTGACATTTTAGAGACTGATCAAATTAAACATTTTTTGGGATGAAAGAATTTATGTGGATAAATTAACAAATACATAGATTAAACAAACTGAATGGAGGTTGAAAAAATTGAAATAATCCTTCCCCCACAATTTTCATGTTTGCATGTCTGTACAGCCCAGTACAGCAAGTTGATTAATTTACATTTATCTTTTAAGTTAGCCCCTTGTTTATTTAGTGCACAGGTCAAACAGATCCTGATTAATTATGAAAAAATATTGAAATTCACTTAATAGTTTACAAAAATAGTTCTGTCAATTGATTGTGAATTGCTTGCTTTGACTACTGTTTTGCAGAGCTGTGCAACCACATCATGTGGTATTGCTTCCATGTCAGATACTTTTAGAATTTGTATTTTCATGAATAGTTGTAGTTGTCCAAATATTCAATGATAATGGGAGTCCATGAATCTGAGTACGCCAAAACCTGGCACCTTTATTTGTAAAAAAACAAAAACTAAACACAACGCAATGTGTTTACTATTTAACCAGCTGTACTCCTTAGTTACAAAGTGTCTCAGTGACAAATTGCACACACACACAGTTCTTCACACATTAGACAAATGGCAAAAAGATATTAGAAATCTGTTTCCAGCCCTATCTGGCAGATCCAAGGAATATGGAGAAGTACTCTACTGTTGGAATGCTTATCTTTCACAAATATCCAAAACTTTAAAGTCTTGCCATCCTCAGCAGTTATATAATGCAAGACTACCACAGCAATTGATGTACATGAAATTCATGTACAATTTCAGTCACCATCATACAAAATTAAAACATTAATGTTAACAGTTCTGAAGTAATTAGCACCAATTAATGTAAAATATCACTTCATTTACAAAGCATATAATTCAATATGCAAGCCAAGCTGTGCTAATTCAATAACCCTTTATTAAAATATCTTACTTATTAGCAATGATTGGGTAATATGTCTGTCTAGGGTGAAGACCAATTGAAATTGGATATTTCACTGTCAGCAAGTTGGAATTGTGCTTCATTACTTTTAGATACAATTTCTTCATTAGTAAATTGAACTTATTCAAAACAAAAGAACCTAGAAATGCAATTTATATTAAATGCTTTAAAGACTGACATTCTCCTGATAGGTATTGTTCATCTCAAGATTCCAACTCAGACCTTAACTATGCTTCTAAGCTGGAAATTTTGCTTCTGTCACCTTCCTTCCTATCTTTTTGACTTGGAATAATTTCAGAGGCACATGCACTAATATTCAAGACAGAATCAACTCAGATGTAGCAGTGCAAGTCTCTCCATGAGTTGGGTTTTGGTTTGTCTTAAGAGTTGAATATTTACTTCAAAATATATATATACTGATTGTGTGCTGCTGCTGCTATCACTAATTATGAATAACATTCTCTTACTATAGTTTATAAGTTGAAGTAGCACAGAAGTGGTAAACATGATAGTGGTGATGAGTATGATGGTAGTATATTCACAGTAATATGTGGTCACCTTTCAAATTTGAAAATTTATAGTGCTATAGAATAGCTGTATACAACTTACAAAACATTGACAAAAATGAATAAATAGCAGCTGGTAATGTAATTTAAGATTCACCCAGTTTGTCACTGTATTTGACTGCCAAAATGTATGTACATGAATCAGGTAGGAAGGATACATGATTTTAGTGAGGGGATGAAAGTATTTTGATTAGTAAGCAGAACAAACATGGCACGTATAGTTAACTATATGTACATACCTTAAACTGTCATTTTGTTATTGTCATCTTAAACTGGGAAGACATGGCAAAGACACTATTCTTACAGAAATGAGAGCACTAAATGAAATCACCTTTTTCATAAGGTTCTACACATTTTAAGAGACCAGATTTGGGGGGCTTTTAGAGGAATCTATAATCTCTTTAAGAAAGTACTGTATAAGCAACAATGGTTTTCTTCAGTATTTATGAGAGGTTGATGATACAAGCATGGATAACATTCCCCCTACTTCTGAAGTGACTACCAGTAGTCACAACTGTAGAGGAGGACAGAAGATGCCGCTTCTCTTTATTCCAAAACCAAGGGATATGTAGGTGCTCATTTACAGAGTGAAAGTAAAACTGATAGGACCTACACTGCCTTCTCCACAGTAATTACTACCTGGCTTCCATCTCCACTTCACGCAAAATGTACTGTCTGTCCCAGAGTCGGATAGTATGAAACAGTCTCCCCTATAACTGCTTACTGTATTGTCTGTAAGTGTGTCATTCAACATTAACACAGCAGGCTCTGAGGGGCAAAATGAGCAGGACCCTGTGTTGGAGAAGTATTTTATAATTGTACTAGGAGAATTAATGTATGATTTGATTTCATTCTGCCAGCCACCCTTTTTGAATAGCAGAAAGGAATGACCCTTTGGGACTATGGGATTTTGTTTCCCATATGCATTACAAATTGGGCCCTTTTAGTTCTCTGTTTTAAGGTTTAGTTAGTAAGAGACAGGATCCTGTATTGTGTCTATGCTAAGTAGATTAGAGGAACATTGAAGGCCTGGGCCTCAATGTGAACTGTTTTGGTTATAAAATTTAGCAAGGTTTAATTTACAATGTCTTTTCGCTTGGTATAAAATACTGCTGTTTGTATTCTCAAAAGTCTCTGTAAAATACTGTTTGTGTGAATGAGGAATGCATGCATCAGGAAAAGATAAGGTGTGAAGGCCATTATTGAGACTTATTGATGCCAGAGCGCCATCAACGTGCATCCATGATTGAAGAAGGGCAGATTGACGACCTTGAGGTGGAGGCTGGCACCCCTAAAGACACGTGATTAAATCACTCCGGGACAGGATGACCCTCTCAGAGATGTTTTGGAATGTTAACATCAAAAGATAACACCAATTAAGGAGTAACCGGTCATAAACTAACAGCAAAATCCATAGACTTCAACAGAGAAAAAGGACTATAAGGACAGGGTGCTTTGCCATGGGGCTTTGGGTTCGTCTTGCCACTACTCCAGGAGCATCGGATCATGACCAACAGAGTCCGGCTCCGCTCTGTGACCAATCTGGCTGGCCACTAGATTGATCCAGACTTTGGACTGGTAACTATAAACATCAACTGGCGGGACGGTGTGCATTGTGTGTGTGTGTGACGAAAAGCATATGCTAACTGCTGTATTCTCAATAAATGCTGCATGTTGCCTTCTCCCCTATAAAAGATCTCATATGCTTTGTTTAAACATAACACCTGCTTCAGATTGGGTGAGTAGGACCTGGGAACATAAGAGCCTATATTTAAAAAACACCAGAGCAGACATCCAATCCAGCTTGTTTTTGCAGGAAAGAAATCAATAGCAGGGGAATGGACACTCTTAAAGATGCAATTCTGGAACTACAAAAAAAAAAAAATCTAAGAATGGTTAGCTTTCCATACCTGCTGGAGTCTGGTCTCCTGAGTCCCTCAGTGGTTTTCATCTGTGCCTGAAAAATTTACTATTTACTGTACTAAAGATGAGCTAGCTTTTAAAAGATAGACTGGAAAGAGATTATACAGGATGAAAACAAACAAGACATAGGCATACTGCATAGAAAGAAAAGCAATAATGTCTCACTTAATAGGTCTGCATTTTGCTATTATGGGGAAGACTATCCCATCAAAAGTTATTTTTAAATTATCTACAGTATAGACTATCTTTTTCCTTGAAAAAGTTATGTTCTGAATCATTTAAAAAAAAAAGGACCTATTTTTCCATCCTCCACTCTAGAGTGGTAAACCAGTAGCATTATTCAAGCATAACTATGCAAACAGGTATAGCTGTCCTTCCAAACTCTGATTTTGATCCCATTCTTCCCCAATAGGATTTGACTGAATATTAGATTGAAGCTTTGACTGATTCTGCTGGAAGCAAAGCTCATTCTCAAAGACAAGCAAAGCCACTGAAGATGCACTGGAAAATAAAGGGCACTGTGTTTTTTGAAGTACTTCAAAAGGATGATTTGACAGAGAAAGGATACAGACCACAGCTAATTTTAAAATCTATGTATTCCAGATAGAAGAGGATATTGGATAAAGTAGCATGAGAGACTGGCTGTTTGAAATGAATGCAGGACACATCATTGTCGAAAATGGAATCTCATTTGTTTAAATTTGAAAGCTGCGTTTGCTACAGTGCAGTGTTCGCTGTCATATTCCGTGGCCCTGAGCAATTGCTGGGTTTGGTGCATTGGTCACACAGTCCTTGTAATTATATATCTATATGTTATCCCTACACTGCTACAACTGCACTACACTGCTACAAATTTTACTGTTTAGTCAGCAAGCACCATTACTCTCCCACCCCCCTTTTACACTCACCTACAGAAAAGAAAAAACAAATACACTTTGAGAACACATTCTTATCGGTCCAGGGCTGGTATCTCTCTTTGAATGACCTTGACAAGGTCATAGGGAATATGAATTAAATGATTGCAGGCTGCTGTGCTCAACAATACACATCACAAATTTGTTTGCAATGTGTTCCTCAGTCTCAGCTCAGAAAAGCAGAGATGGAGTGTTAATAGTATAAAAATGTCTCCATGGTGCTACCAGACTTGCAGTATAACAAACAAGAAAAAAAGCATCTTACAATCAGATAGTTCTTTATCCATATCTATTTAGATGTATGTTCTTATGCTTTGTACACATTCATAAAACAGTTATATGTAAGGACCCCCAAAACATTGATAGCATCCTAGAAATAAGTAGTGAGATTTATTTAAAAAAAAGGAGGGGGGGGCAAAAAAACAACCCCCAAACGTCAGATGTGATGACAATTGGATCAAAAGCATTACCAGTATGTTCTGATTGCTTTATAAATAACACTTAGGAAATTCTCTTCATTTCTAAGTCACGACATTTATTTATTTTTAATCTTCATCATCAACCACAAAAAATTCAGAGGAAAATATTCTCTTTCCTCTGCTGCTATAAAAGCTTTCAATACATCTGATAAATTACCACAGACAGGTAGGATGAGCCCTCTCATGCCACTGTTTTCAATGCAACCACTGTTATTCAGAGCACTTGCCAAGCGAGTTTCCCATTGTCAGAAAACAGAGGAAGGTCTCCCACACAGACTGAAGGAGCCCATCAGCCACAAGGTGCTTAAATAAATAAAATACATAATTATCAGGAGTTTCAGCTTCTAAGAGTTTTGGGATTTTGAGCAAGTTGAGGCCTCGCTGGAAGAGAAGCAAATGAAACAGACTCAGGATATTTCCTCCTGGGCTATTTTATTCACAATATGTACAGCATTCCTGTTCGACCTTGAACAAAGATAGCAACAACAGCAGCAAAGCTCCATCAGAGAAACTCTGTCTTCAGAACTCCATCTACCACACATACAGTTCTCCGCACCTGTAGCCAGAGGCAGTTCCTTTCTTTCTATTTCTTCAGATATACCCTTTACCCAATCTGCTGGGTGCCTGGGTCTGGTTACTCCACCCCCACCCCCTGCCACACCCACAATACTCCCAGGCTACACTCAAAGTATCTCTTCCACCAGGCTATCAGGCACCCAAGAACCAATATCTATCTCAGTCCAGACAAGCATGCTCACATTCTTCCACTACATGTGGAAAAAAAACGTTGCCTTTAATGCTGTTTTCACATGTTCCTAGCTACATTGTTAACACTCACCTAATGACTGAGCTGGGAGAGGTTGTGTTTGCTAGGTCCATCTGATCCCATATAAGAATTATAATAGAGCAAGTATCAGCTGTATTTTACTCACCTATAACTATTCTTGGGACATATAGATCAATTTATATAATTTAGGAACAAGTTAAAAGAGAAAGCCAGCAGCATATCCAGCTTTTTAGACTGGGTAAACAAAGTCTGCTATTTACTTCTCAGGCCTCACCCCCCTTCACCCTACTCTGTCATGCTATTATGGCCCTCTCTACCATGTAGACTGTACTGGGATATTGACCTGCCCAGCCCAGCATCTTTTGCTCCACTATTTGCTCAGCACTCTTTAACTGTGTAGGGAATGGTCTTGTGATTGGTGCGCCACTTGCTGAGCCTGGGCAACATAGTGAGCATCCAAACCACTGGTCAGAGCAAGATTCAGGATACTGGTGAGGAGAGGTTACCCTATCTTGCTTATCAATATGGATACTACTAGACTGGTATCAGCCAAGTAAAATGGTATATGTGTCTGTCTGTGGCTGCCGGTATTTCAGATTATATCTGTATTCACTTTAAAGGAGAGCGGCTTTCTTTGGCCAAGAGGGCAATCTGGGGTTTCCTATGGAGGTAAGATTCTAGTAAGGGTTGCTAGTGCTTAGCTCATACAAGTCAGCAATGAGTATTTACGGCCTAACTTCAAGTTTCTCTGAGAGGCTAGAAATTTTTTCACATATTGAAAACCAAACCCTTCTAATAAAATATTTCAGTAAACCATTGATTTTTCAGATCCAGTTGTATGTTCTAGAAGTTACACCTGTGTCAAACAGCAAACATCTGTAACACTGGATTCTAGAACAAACCCCTATATTGAAATAAGAAAGTGCTCTCTTTTTTCTTTAAGTGGGCATATTTGTTATAGGGGATAGTTTCTTCACGTAAGCAATACATGTAACCATTAATGAGGCTCATAGTAAAGAGTAATGTACACCCAAATTTACAGTGTTAGAATAGAGTTAAATGTGTCTTGCAGGTCTAGCACAATGTGCATATGAAAATGGTGCAATGGCCATATTCTAACTTAACTCAAGTATCTTACTATTTTATGGCTATCCTATTATATACCTGCAGAATCTGCTCTTGATACACAGTATATTTCTCTAATATTCTTCAAAATCTAACATTCTAATGTGCATTTGTCACAGAAATAGATTAGATTCAATTTATTAAGCTTTGTTAATGTTAGTGATGCTGCACGGGAGACACATTATAGACCAAATTCTGCTTTTGGCTCCCATTTTCTTCAATGGAAGCCATGTAACCACCCAAGAATAGGATTTGACTAAAGTACAAAGATTACAGTGAAACCTCGCATTAGAGCCATTCATAGTTAAGAATGTTTCAAATTGTGTGTTAAGTCTTAGTCCTGTTTTGCCTTCATTCGATAAAAGACAAGTTTTAGGCATAAAAAGGACCTTTACTAAATTAGCATCCCACAGACCAGTCTAACATTAACCCTGACACTAAACAGAAGAAAAGGAAATTCATTGCATGGCCTTGATGTGTTTCACCATCAGCAGGACACATGGAAGAGGATAGTAAGCACCACTGATACACTCGGTGTCCCTTGATGCACAACACTGACTTCCATTACTGTGCACCTCAGGCTCAACTAAGGTTCAACAAATCATAAAGCCACCCCAAATCACATCCCAATAAAGGATTTATATATTTTGGGATACATCAGGCCAGTTGAGCTAGTCAGGGAAATGATACTTTTCCCCATTTAATTATCCACTGGAAAAATTCCCATTTGAGATTTTCCCCATCAGAAAATTTCAGTTTTCCAGAGGTCTGTCATAGACTCACCATGCCAGAGCACCTCCTTGTGGTTAGACCCAGCATTGCAGCCCCTCTGATACATCCTCTTCCAGCTTTGGGCCAACTGTGTGGTGACCTGACCCTCTGGCCGTGCCACATGAAGAGTCCCACCCCTTCCAGGGTACCCATGCCCACTGACAGGGGGGAGCAAAGTGGGCAATTGTCCAGGGCCCCAGATGATTTAAAAAAGCCAGGGCCCCCCGGCCACTGCGTTAGTGGCTGGGAGACCCGGGCCCTTTTAAAATCACCTGGGCAGGCTGCAGGTCTCCTAAGCACGCATGAGGTGGTACCGGTGGCGGCTAAGGCAGCCAGGCATGCATATGGAAGCTCTGGCTGTGTCGGAAGAGCACGCCCAGCAGCGCAGCTGGCAGTAGCTCAGGCCCATTGATTGTTCTGCCCTTTGGCCTGGAATTGCTGTTGGCAGGCCTGAGGGTACCAATGTCCAAACTCAAAGAATCAAGAACTTTTCCACACTTTCTGGGCTCAGTCCTCCACAAACTCATCACCCCTGTTCTGAACACAACAAAAAAGTTATTTCTTCCTGAAGGCCTAGCTCTTCCTATGCCACTGACCCTTAGGATTTTTTCCCTGGAGTCTCTCTTCTCCTAGGGCTGCTTAAGGAGTCCTTCTTCTCCCCCACTGCCCACTCACTTCTGTAACAGTCCCAGGGCACAAGCTCCTTTTTCCTGCAGAGCCCACTGTGGTTCTCTTCCCAGGGAGAGGAAACAAGACCTCTCTCCTCACTTTCCTCCCCGTATTGCCATGCAGTCCTTCCCTTAGGTCTTCCCCCAGCTGGGTCTAATCCTTAATTACCTGCCTGCCTTCCACGTGCCACAGAATGAGCTAACTGGGCTCTCTGGTTCCCCATGATTCTGTCACTTCCAGTGTGTAATTTACATCCCCCTCACCATCACAGGGACATTTAGAAATAGGTGACAACATTTCATTTAATTTTGAAATGTTGGTTCATAGCCAAATGAACATTTCTTTCCAATGTGTTGTTTGTTTCAGGTTTTCAAAACTGACACATTTCATTTCTTTTTGGAGTTCTCCCTGCTTTTTCCTCCCTAATCCCCCTTCCCCGCCCCCCCAAAAACCAACCCCAAAACAAATCCACTCTCACTTTAATTTACTTATTCTAACTGGTAAATGGTGGAATAAGACTTTTTTCTAATTTTCAAAGGTTGATTAGAAGCAATCCTTGGTTTCTGGTGTTTTCACTTCCCCTCCACACCCCACTCAGGGGGAAAAAAAGTTTTATTGAAATTAGCATTTTCCAATGGGAAAAATTTGATTGCCCTCAAATTACATTTTCCAGTAAGAAAAAAATTGTCAACAAATTTCAAGCAGCTCTAAGCAATACTATGACAGTACTCCATGTAGTACCAAGTGGTAGAAGAATAATTAAATCTGAAATATAAAGCCAAAATGAAGCTTAAATAATTCACACCAGCTTCTAATATACTCTCTTTAATCACTCATTCAGTATTTCAGTGACAAAAAATATAAATCTTGTCTGAGATGTGAATCTTATTGCAATTATGGCCGACTATACATAGGCATATGAGTAGGCTATGACAAAATTATGTAAGTTTGAATATGACCTTCCTTCTATTATTAGAAAAATATATCCCCACCTATCTTTTCAGGTTTTTATTCAAATATTTATTTGGGGCACTACAGACTAACAAATTGCTCATATAGCTCCATAGATAATAATATCAAGCAAGGGCAACTGGTTTACACTGGAGCTTATTGTTTCAGTTTTCTTATATGAGGGCAACATTATTGGAAATGTTAAGACAAAACACAGGAAACACCTAAACTACAAAACAGTTTTGTCTGAATTATTTTACTTTAGCCCCAAATTTAAAGAAATTACTTGCCAAATATAACAGCAAGTTAACATTAGACTCTAATGATACTGTAGCACTGTGGTCACTTATTGAGAGCCCCTTTAGGGGCACCGATTACTTTACAGGCACTCTGTCCCTATTAGCCCCCAGCCCCTTCTTCTGGGCCCTTTAAGCAGTCCAAATAGGGCTGCACTAGAGACTTCTAGTGCTGGTTTAATATCAAATAAAGTTCACCTAGACCTCAGAGTCCTTATTCATAAAATAATCCAAACAATCCTCAATGAGCCCAAGACAAAGTCCAAAATCATAATTGAAGAATTCATACTTATTTCCAGTTCTTCAACCACATCCAGAGCTCTTCCATTGTCAGACTGCTCCATCTGAGTGGAGTTCAGCCCTGCTTCCTTTTGGAGTTAGTAGCTCCTAATTCCTGAGCTTCTCTCAACCATCCCACCTCTTCCTGCTGCCTTCTACATTTGAAATTATCTGATTCCCCTCAAGTGGGGCTCTCATCTTGTTTAGCCCCAGGCTCTCCAGCCTGAGAGCAAGCAGCCTGTAACAGATACCTTAAACACTCCATAAAATAATTTACTGCTCCCACAACCTCCCCTCTCCCACTCTTGTCCGACTGGAAGAAAACAATTTTTGCTAATTTCATTTACCACTGAAGCCTGTTCACAGTTATTTTTAAATACTCCCATTTAGCAACAAACCAGCTTGAATTATTACTTTTGCAGAAACATTCAGCAGATATGTAGCCTAAAGCAGTTGTTCTCAAACTTGGGCTGCCACTTGTTCAGGGAAAGCCCCTGGTGGGCCAGGCTGGTTTGTTTACCTGCAGTAAACAGGTTCGGCCGAACGCAGCTCCACTGGCTGCGGTTCGCCGCTGCAGGCCAATGGGGGCTGCGGGAAGGGCGGCCAGCACGTCCCTCGGCCCGCGCCACTTCCTGCAGCCCCCATTGGACTGGAGCGGTGAACTGCGGTCAGTGGGAGCTGCGATCGGCCGAACCTGTGGACGCAGCAGGTAAACAAACAGGCCCGGCCCACCAGGGGCTTTCCCTGAACAAGCGGCGGCCCAAGTTTGAGAACCACTAGCCTAAAGGCTATGGCAAAACTTCCCTCAGCAATGCTGTGGCTGCCTTGATATTTCACAAATACTGTATGTACAGTATTAAATCATAAAGTACTAAGTAAAGATAAAGGTGTTGATAGAAAGCAACAAAAGCAAAAACACTAGTTAAGTCCTAAAATCTGCCCTTAACTCATCGACCATCAATGACCTACTTTTTCTTCCCCTCATACTTTAGATTTGGCTGCACATAAAATTGCTGGCTACAATATCCTTTTCTAAGGATGCTTTCTTTAAGCCAAGGAGAGAGAGGTTGATGACTAAGACTATTGAGGGACTGAAGTCAGAACTAAAAGAAACCAGATGATACTTGTCCCCAGATTTCTTGCTTTATCCCATTGATAAATAATGTCAGATATAAAATAATAGCCTATCTTGCCATTTTAAGTATCCTTTGCCACCTTCAGAACCTTCAAAAGTTGCATTTCATGTATAGCACTCTCTTTTCAAAGGACACTTGAAGCCAATACAGTTGTGACAAGCGACATGCATCACACTCTCAGTCATATATCTTGACAGATTTTGTGGCTTGAGGCCAGGAATAGTTGAAAGAGGCAAGCCAATTTCCTGGAAGTACAGCTATGTATGTAGACTTGTATCCCTTGGCATTCACCAAAGGAAAAGGTCTTGGCAGAGCCTATGAAATTCAAGCCTGCCTCCCTTTTACAAGTTTAAGTTGGGAGCATAAAACTTGGTTAGACTGCCTACTAAATACTGAGGGTACATCTACACTGGCAGATTTTCAGCTCTGGCAGTTACAGCGCTGCTCAGAGAGCACTGAAGGGAAAGTGCTGTTGTGTGTTCACACTGTCAGCTGCCTGGGAGCGTGTTCACACTTGTGGCACTTGAAGCCGTATTCAGAGCAGTGCACTTTGGGCAGCTATCCCACAGAACATCTTTTCCTCTTCTGGCGCTAAGAGTTGTGGGAAGGCAGAAGGGGGTCGCAGGGCATCCTGGGTCCTGTCCCAAGACCCTGTGATGCATTGATTCACATCCCAGCAATCCTTGTGCTTGCATCTGCATTTGGCGCCATCTTTCAACGGTTTGTGTATGTACTGTGCGCTTTGCTCTGCCTCTTCGGTCTACAGGAATGGATCCCACACTGTTGCCTAATATTCTGTTCGCTCTCACTCACACGTCACAAGTGGCAGTGTGTAGTTATTACATAAACTACAAAGGCAAGAGCAGTTTGACATTGATCTCGCCACATGGTTGCTTGTGGCATTCACGGAGGTGCTGACCACCGTGGAACGCTGTTTTGGGGCTCGGAAAACGAGCACTGAGTAGTGGGATCACATCGTTGTGCACATCTGAGATGATGAGCAGTGGTTGTAGAACTTTCAGATGAGGAAAGTCACATTCATGGGACTGTGTGATGAGCTTGCCCCAGCCCTGTAGTACAAAGACATGAGAATGAGACCTGCCCTGCCATTGGAGAAGTGCGTGGTGATTGCACTGTGGAAGCATGCTACTTCAGACTGCTACTGATCAGTCACTAACCAATTCGGAGTGGGAAAGTGTTGACAGAAGTGTGCAGGGCCATTAATCTCATCCTGCACCAAAAAGACCGTGACTTTGGGCAATGTACATGACATTATGGATGGCTTTGCACAAATGGGCTTCCCTAATTGCAGATGGGAGATAGATGGCACACATATTCCAATTCTGGCACCAGACCACCTAGCCATTGAGTACATTAATCAGAAGGGGTATTTCTCAATGGTTCTCCAGGAGCTTGTGGATCACAGTGGGCATTTCACTGACATTAACGCAGGCTGGTCCGGAAAGGTGAATGATGCACGCATCTTTCGGAACACTGGCCTGTTCGGGATGCTGTAAGCAGGTACTTTCTTCCCAGACCAGAAGATCACCATTGTGATCCTGGGAGACCCTGGCTACTCCTTTTGAAGGGACTTATGAAGCAATACCTGGGGCACCTTGACAGCAGTAAGGAGCTGTTCAACAAGAGGTTGAGCAAGTGCAGAATGACTGTTGAGTGTGCTTTTGGCTGTTTAAAGGCCCACTGGTGCTGCCTATGTGGGAAGCTGGACCTGGCTGATGACAATATTCATGTATGCTGCATAATATTTGTGAAGGGAAGGGTGAAAGCTGCACTCAGGGCTGGCCCATTGAGGCTCAGCGGTTGGGAGCTGCATTTGAACAGCAAAACACCAGGGCTAGTAGAGGAGCACAATGCGGGGCCATAAGGATCAGGGATGCCTTGAGGCAGCAATTTGAAGCTGATAACCACTAATATTTGTTGCTATGCTCGGGAGTGCAGTGCTTGTAATGCTAGGAGGTGATTGTGATTGGTGCAGACAATGCACTATAAAGGTTTAAGAAAATTGCCTGTTGCTTTGTAGGCTTTGCTTTCAATTAATGTAAAAAAGATTGCTTTCAAACCATAACAATTATTTTATTAAAAAACAACAACCAGAAGAGAGAGACAAACAAAAAACAACAACACATCAGCACTGAAAGGGATGGGGAACGGAGGGTCCCGTCCCAGGAGGAGGTGGGGTCCCAGGACGGTTAAATATTTGTGTATGTCCAGGTATCATATCCATTTCCTTTCGAGTACAGTGCAGCGGGTACAGTACTGCAGAGGGATGGATGTTCTCGCTGTCCCGCCACTCCAATTCTTGTTTTTCGGCTGTGGCGTGCATCATGACATCACACTGAAATGCCTCCTTAGTTCTTCGTGGCTGCTTTCTAATTCTGCACAGCCCCTCAGCTGGCAATAACAAAAAGGGAGGATGGGCTTCCAAAGTCATATTTATGAAGCCAAAACACAACCTTTTACAGAAGCAATATTGTTTGCAACACAGAGACCATTGATTCAGTGATTTAAAACACAGCCACTAACTGGCTGACCTCAGTGCTGACTACATGAGCCACAAGACTTGCAAAAGTGGTGAGTAACTGCAGAGGTAGGGGAAATCAGTGTTCCAGACTGTACTGTATACTAGGCATGTAGCTGTTGGGGAGAGCTAGCAGTGTAGGGGGAGGAGGGGTGGGCTTATAATCATTCCTGTCCCCACATTTTCCACAGGCTGTGTTCACTATGGAAGATATCTCTCTGCTGAAGGTGAGCAGGGAATCAAGGGAGGGTCTTCTCCAAGACTGTGGCTTCCACCCTGGCCCTTATGCAGCTCGTCTGTGTGCAGCAATGGTCCCGTGTGCCCCCCTCCCCCCACTGTGAAGGCAGCGTGGCATGGGAAAGTTACTGTTAATGGGGTAAGAAACAGAGCAGCTCTGCCAAAGAACCTGTGGCAGCAGATTGCCCAGTAACTCCATGAGAGTTTCCTGGAGATCTCTGAGGCAGGTTCCTGTGAAGTGTGGGAGTCAATCAACACCCTGTTCTACCACTCAGACTAGGCATGTGGTGGTATGTCATCATAAAGATACAAGCCTGCTTTCTGCAACCCTCCTGCCCCCAACAACTCTGCTTCAGCAATTCCTAAAATCAAATCCACTTACCAGAGGCCTCCTCTCCTGTTTGCACTTCACCAAGTTCCAACAGCTGTGACAGGCTAGCCTCCTCCAGGGAAGAGCTCCTGGCTGCATGCATCTCTGACCTCCAAGCCATCCTCTGCCTCTGGGTCCCTCTCCCACTCCACATCCTCATCCAAGATTTCCTCCTTCTGGCTTGGTCCATCCTCAACTGGCATGTGAGCCACTGAAGTATCCACAGTGGCTTTCACAGTAGTATCGCACCACCAAGTATCGCATCCAGCTCTTTGTAAAACTGGCAGCTCATGGGCGCACCACCAGAGTGGTGGTTTGCCTCCCATGCCTTGTGGTAGGCATTCTGCAGCTCCTTCACTTTGACCCTGCACTGCAGTGTGCCCCGGTCACGGCATGCATACTGAAATTTGTCCATAGGTATCATAATTCCTACAGCTGGAGCACAGCTGGGACTGGACAGCCTCCTCTCCCCAAATACTGATGAGGTCCAGCAGCCTGGCATTGCTCCAAGCAGGGAATCACCTGGTGCGTGGAGCAGGCATGGTCTCCTGGAAAGATGCACTGAGACCACTGCACATGTGACCAAGCAAACAAGAAGGAGACTTTCAAAATTCCCAAGTAAGTTAAGGGGTGGGACTCACAGTTGGTCACCTGAAGGCCGGGCAGAAGAGTTCAAACCAAAGACAAGAGAGGTGAGAACAGGCATTGTGGGTCACCGCCCGGAGGCCAATTGCGGCACTGTAATCGACCAGGGTATCTACGTTGGCACCATGGCACTGTAGCCCTGGCACAGAAAGGCGTACGCCTCTTGTCGGGGTGGTTTTTTTTTACAGCGCTGCAGTTGCGCAGTTTCTGCGCACTAAGTGGCTTGGCAGTGTATACGCCTTGGGAGTTACAACATAGAAAGCTGCTTTACTGCACAGAAATTTGCCAGTGTAGATAAGGCCTGACTTTTAAAACTTCTGGAAGCACCACTGTAGGACACATTGTTTTTATATAACTAAGGTCTAATTGAGCCCATCTTCCCAAAGAGCTTCCACTATTATAAGTCCCACATTTTCAATTAGACCCAAAAATAATTGGCAGCATATCCACTTGTTTATTCAAGCACCTGCCTTTGTACATACCAATATATAGGTTTGTTGGTGCATTTATGCCTCTTCTCTCTCACTACCAAACTATAAATTAGGATTAAAAAGCAAACCAAAATCCTCTTACACATCCATTTTTTCAGGTCATGGCCAACACCTGTACGGTCTTCCTTAACTGTCACTAATGAAGAGTAGAAATATTTCCATCCAACCAAGGGATGTTTCTAATGGAAGTCTGCACTTCTTTGCTCATGATGTGGAAAACAAACAACGTTTGTCTCAGAAAGTATCTGGCAAGCACCTTAGATCTTAGGAATTATAGGTGATCAATTAATCGGTTCTTCTCTAGACAATGAACTTCCCAGGAGAGAAGATATAAAGGAATAATTCAGAGGTTCAAAGGGGTCAGTATGGAACAATGGAATTTAAGAACCAGATTAAGTCTCTTGAGGCTTTAATCAGGGTTCTGAGACAAGACACCACCTAAAACACGGGTTTTCAAACTGGGGGTCAGGACCCCTCAGGGGATTGCCAGGTTATAATATGGAGGGGTCGTGAGGTGTTAGCCTTCACCCCAAACCCTGCTTTGCCTCCAGCATTTATAATGGTGTTAAATATATAAAAAAGTGTTTTTAATTTATAAGGGGGGTCGCACTCAGAGACTTGCTATGTGAAAGGGGTCACCAGTTCAAAAGTTTGAGAACCACTGACCTAAAGTAACCTAGTTATTGTGGAATGATTCTAACTGGATCACTGCAGAGATTCTGGGAAGGGTAACAATCAACGGTTGAACCCTTCTCAGTCTCCTCAAGGAATTTTGAGAACTATGTGAAAGATTTTTTTTAATCAGGAATTAATTCAACTATGTACTAGAGTCAGAACACTAACTAAACTATGCAGTACGTGACTGAGGTCCCCTTTTTTTCTTTTTGAGAATGTGGGTATGCATAACTAAGGCTATATTAGCTCATAAGCAAATTAGGTAATTGCATAGGTCCTATATTCTAGAGAGGAAGAGTGATTATTAAAAAAAAAAAAACAAAGAAGGTCCCTTACTTGAGTGACTGGTGTTGCCACCTAGCAAATGGGATTGCACTCACAACACCACTCAAATTTGGCTCAGGGTTTTCTCCATCATGACAGAGGAGCAGCTGAGCAAATTCAAGTGGTGTTATGACCTCATATACAAGATCACACCACCATTCACTTAAGTAAGTGACCTTCTTTCAATAAGCACACACATCTGCACCAGTGGATGAGTGGGCAGAGCCAGACACACAGCTGTGACTCACTTTGCCATTCCCAACAGAGCAAAGGATAGAAGATAGCACTTGGTAAATAAATAACTTATTGCTGCTGGAGAAGGAAGTGAACAAGCTGGGATGGGAATTTACTGAGGTGAAATGTATGGGAGGGAACATCATGAAAATGTATTTTCCCTTCTTTCCATTTATTGGCTGTTTGTTGTTATTCATATTTGAAGGGGGGCCCCAGAAGTGAATGTTTCCCTAGGATCCAGAGATGGGTTAATCCAGTCATGTGCATAGCTCTTCCTGAAACAGTAAAAGGACCCAAGGTAATCAAAGTCCATTTGTCCCAAACCACATAGTTATCCCCACTTTGCACTGTCAACATCTAAGGGTACAAATGAGTCAAAATTAATTGCAATTTGGCTTGCCTGAATGCTCAGAGAACTTGAGTTAAGGTTTCTGATTTGCACAATGTTCACTATTGATTCCATGGGCAATCGAGCAGCTACTTTTGCTAGTTATTTGTTAAGTCTAGTGTAAATGTTTCCACTTTTTTTCCTTTGTATTTTGAAAAACCTTGAACATCCCCCTACATAGGAGATAAAATAATATATAAAAAACCTGGGTTAATATGATTTTTATTCTAAACTAGAAACCTCTCTTTCTTTAGCACTAGGACAGGAGAACTTCCCCTGAATCTGCAGAAGATAGGATTCTTTCTTTTTGTATAGTGTGAGTGGAGTGGGTTTTGTGTTTGTTTTTCATATTTACAGGGTCTCCAACCATTATATGATAGATGCTCAATGTTAATTTAACAGTCTAAATACTAAATTTCTGAACTGTCAAAAACAAATTATAGTGCCTGCAACCAAATATACACCTCCTAAAACAGGAATGACAAATGCGGTGTACTACACAATGGCGCAGAGGACAGAAATTCCCTTTCATGAAGGATTTTGAGATTTGCAATGTGTTTGTTCCAATTCAGAACAAATCTTGAAAAATTTTAAATTCTCAAAAACAAAATCAGATTCAGAATGCTCAACATGCTTTATCTCAATTTTAATTTTAAAATTATAATATATAATACAAAATAAAAATTGAAACAAAAAGTAGTTTCAAAATGAAAAAGTGAAATACTTCACACATGTGTTGAATTGGGATGTTTTGACAGTGTTTTCCAAAACAAAATTTAAGGAAAATCAACATGGTTTTGTGAAGCATCTGAATTTCAATAAAACTTCATTTTCAAGTGGAAAATGGTCCTGTCAAAGTTTTTTTCCCCACCAGTTTTACAGTATACATAATTTGTTATCCTAGGACTATTCTGACATGCTGAAAATATTTGGATGTCCTTTTAACATTCTTCTGTAAGTTTTACTCATTCTCTGTCAGATTTTTTATTTGCTATAGGTTTTTTTAAATTTGGCAAGTTGAGAATAGTAACATCTCTATTTACAGTATATCGATTTTTAGAAATCAAATTGCAGAGGCCATAAGGAAGAGGTGAGAAAAGGTCTCAAACTCTTAATGTAGGAATCAATAAGATTCAAGAGAACTGAGTGAAAAGCAAGAATAGTGAATCAAGGAAAATGATAGAAATACACAGCATTCATTCCTCAATTCAGAAAAAAATATTGAAAGCTATAGAAATAAAATCGAAACTGCTGATCTCTGATATTATTGGACAAACTTCCAAAGCTCCTTGTTCCACTGCCTCTATCCTTTATTTATTATTTTTCTTTTTAAACAGTTTGTGATGTCTGGACTTTGCTAGACACCAGATACATACTTGGACAAATGTTAGGTCACAAGCAAGAAACAGTAAAGTCTCAGTGCTTTGGAGTGAGCTCCGTTTCAGTAGAAAACTGAAAATCCAGACATTTACCAAGCCCTGACTGCTACTGGTGCCTTGAATTTTATTCACAAACCACCCAAGTCAATCACTGCAATACTGGATCTGAAATAACCAGTCTTCCATTCCTTAGAGAGTAGTCTTGACTGTATAAAGCAGAGAATGATTCAGCTATGTAACAAAAAAGTCAACAAGTAAATATTTGTACTAGGGGATCAAGCACTGAGTGTTATATGGGAAAGGGGTAACAAAGTGTCAAGAATCAGATTATTCATGTGTCCTCATATGTATTCTGTGCAACTTGAAAGAGAAGCTGAAATTCTTGTCTTGAGAGTGAATGCTGACACCAGCATTGTTTTACAACCACAAGCTTGTTTAGCAAGAAATTTCTGGTGCTTCATATTTCAAGAGAGGCTTTCTTGTGAGACACTTAGGGCTTGTCCATATTACCCACTGGATCGATGGGCAGAGATCGATCCAGCAGGGGTCAATTTATCGCATCTAGATTAGATGTGATAAATCGACCGCCAAGCACTCTCCCATCTCACTCCACCAGGTGAGAGGCACAGGCAGAGTCGGCAGGAGTGTGTCAGCAATCGACTTACCACAGCGAAGACACCATGGTAAGTAGATCTAAGTACGTCAACTTCAACTACATTATTCATGTAGCTGAAGTTGTGTAACTTAGATCGATCCCCCCTCACCAGTGTAGACCAGGTCTTTGAAAAAGATTTGACAGATCTTACCTGATCCTGCAGATTTTATGATTCAAAAGATTTAAATGAGCATTTAGCCTTTTCATCCCACCACTTTCACAGAATGTTCTGGGACTGTACTGAGTTCTCATGGATTCTATATATCTTCCTAAATGCTCTGTGATTTCTCTGTTGGAATTAGTGATGGGCTAACAAATAGCTGATCTTTTGAGGTGTATCAACTCCCTCATACTCACATATCAAACATTTGGCTAAACCAAGTCCCTTATGCACCAGAAATAAAGTTTAAAATGAACCATCTCCAGACCAGAGGAGCCTCTACATAACCTCCACTGTATTGTTGTATCACCTCAAGTCAGGTTTGTATATCTCTGACTCCCTAATAGGCTACTAAGGTGGCCTGCAGAAAACTTGATCTTCTAGGATGGAGTTGCATTTTTAAACAATTTTAAAAATGCACTCTCTTCCATGAAGCTCAGCTGCCTTAGAAGGCTTATTAAACAAACAAAAGTACATTTAGCAAAATATGCTGTCTGTTTTGGGCAAGGCAAGGACAACCTGTGGCCATCACTGCATCTACTTGGAAAACGTACCTCTTAACTCTCAATGTTCAAGGTTGGAATTTGGTGTTTAAATCAAGGAACAACACTTACTTTCATAATAGTGTGTGTTGGAAATCCCCAATCCAAGCTGAACTTCAAAAATAATGGTGAATAACAAAGAAAAGAAGCAAGAGGATTCTTAAATCACATCAGAGAGAGAAGTGGAGTTGATATCTAATAGCAATCTTTCCACATCACTCCAGGAGGACATAACCTGGCTAGCACCTCACAAGGGCTCTATTTTAGGGCTGGATACTCACTGGTCTTCTTCTACCCCCACAGTATCCTTTCTATTCCCCCTTGTCAGTAAGTTCAAACAACCACAGCCTAACCAATCCCCCAGCTGCAAAGCAGAGCACTGCTTCCACCCAAGGGAGAAGGGGGGAGCTTAGAAAGAGCAACCTGTGATCTTAGTGTGCTCTATTCTTTCATGTTCCAAATGAGGGCTGGCACAATGTGCAGAGGTGCAATTTATTCCTAAAAGCACAGAGAAGCCAAACATATATATGCCCCCTTCACATTCTCATATTTACATAAGACAATCCAAAATTCAGAAACCATTTATTCTGAAGAGAGAAAATATAGTGATGAAATCCTGGCCTTATTGGAATCTATGGCAGATTTCCCATTAACTTCAATGAAGCAGGATTTTACCCAGTTCCTACAAACTGTGTAAAATGATAATAATCTCTCTTTGTCACCAGGATTAGCCACATCTTTCTGAATAGCTCTTACTTTTACTCTTTTGAGTGATCAAAGCTATTCTAGTCCAAAATATGGTTATATCTGATCTTGCTTGTCAAATTTGATTTTCATGGTATATGTTAGTTATATTGGGTAAAATTTAGATAGTGGATGGCCTGTTATGGATTATACTACAGCAGCATTATTTTGGGGGAAAATTTAGAATTTTTTCCTGGTGCATCTCACCTTGGTATCCAAGCAGCTAGCCATAGGGCACACATGTGTGTTCATCTTATTTGTCATTTTGTTATGGACCACAGTTACCCTAGGCATAACTATATTCACATCTTACACATTACTACAATATTTGTATAAACTGTGCCTTATGAGGTATCAAATGAAAGTTAATATTGCACTGGATATTAATAAAATGTATGTGTTAACTTAATATGTGAATATATGAATTCCCTCTGTATGGTGTTACTAGAACATGTGTAAGACAAGACAGCCTAGCCCAGATAAAGGTCACAAATAGGTTTGTCTTAGACAAAGGAATGTGGGTTTACCTCAATTTACATATTAGCTGTAAAACAAGCTGTCAAGATAAACTAGGTTCCTGAACTTAAAAGATAAAGAATAAACATGGCTCCTCCATCCCAGAGAGAGACAAAATACTGAATCTGCGGGAGCCCTCCCTGATTTGTAAGACAAAGATTTCCCTTTGGGGATATAAGGAACAGAAAGAGTCTCCATCTTTATCCTTTACCTTAAGAGACAAAGAAACCAAATTATTTGATCTCTATGATGGGACCTGGCCTTGCTGGCCAGTAAAAAGCTGGAAAGGAAACTATGGGTAAAAGAAACCATCTTGAACAAAGGCTGTATCTTGCTAGATTATATGTCAAGTATCAGAGGGGTAGCCATGTTAGTTTGAATCTGTAAAAAGCAACAGAGGGTCCGGTCCTATGGCACCTTTAAGACTAACAGAATTATTGGGAGCATAAGCTTTCGTGGGTAAGTACCTCACTTGTATCTGAAGAAGTGAGGTTCTTACCCACGAAAGCTTATGCTCCTGATACTTCTGTTAGTCTTAAAGGTGCCACAGGACCCTCTGTAGATTAAATGTGTGTTTGTCACTTGTATTTGCTTGTAACCATCTCTGCCTTTATCTCTTTTACTTAGTATCACTAATCAATGCTCTTTTGTTAATAAACTTGTTTTACTTTTACTATAAACCAATTCAGAGCAGCAAACTTAGTATCCTTTATGAATGTACGGTGATAGGGGCTGTGAATTGGAAAGAAACAAGTTACCTGCTAGCAAGGTTGAGCCAAAAGACCCTTGAGGAGTTTCCTGATGAGGACGACAGTTTGGTGTGACAGGGAGTAGACACACAGTCTAATCTCCAGCAAAACTCACTCTTGCTGAGGCAGAAAGGTGACAGAGGCTCACAGTTCTGCGTATCCCAGCAATGTGCTCAACCACCAAGTCTTCAGAACCACCAAGCAATGTCTAGAGGACCCTCGAAGGGACTCTCTGCCTCTTATTATTGTATTACCAGAGCCTCTAGGACCCCTAGTCAAATTGTCATCTTCTGCAAAACGGTATCTGAAGGATTAAGGCTTTCAAGGTATTTGGGTTTTATTTAAATGTCATTTGGTAGCTCATGGCAAGGAAAATGATGGGCCCCAATCTTGTAATGACTTCCACAGGTTATCTTTATGCACTGACAGTAGTTTCATTTACTGCAAGTGCGTAAAGGTAAGTGCATGCACAATTCTTTGCAGGATCAGGGCTTAAATAGTAAAACCTTTTTGAAAGTATTGATTTATTGGGTCTGCTCTGTGTTGAAGTATAAACCATACAGTAGTGAAAAATATTTAATCGGTCAAGCAGCCTAACTGGACAAATTCTTGGATGATATCCCCAAACCTGAGAAGTGTTAGTTTATTCATGTCCTGACAACATACAAAAAAACACCTAAAAATGGAAGTAGATGTTAAAATACAATAAAAGTACTTAAGGGCAGGATGAAAGGTGGGAAAACTTTACAACAATGGTTCATTTATCAAAGTTCATATGAAAATATATATTACATTAATAACACATTGGTTCATCATGATTAACCTTATTGCACTGAATATCCAATGGGGAAGAAAATATATTTAGAAGGCAATACAGTATCTGTGACACTAAAGGAAGGGGCATGCTCTGAATCAGAAATGAAAATGTATTTGATTGGCCAGAATTATAGATCACTTGGCTAATCACTTTGAGCCTGAACCTGCTCCAACTGAAATCACTGAAAGTTTTGCCAGTGCTTTCAAAGGGAACAGGATTGGATAGTTCTAAAGGATCTCAGGTCTTCTCAACAAGAGTTTCTGGGATCATTGCCTTTATTAAAGATGCTCCTAATATCTCTTTCCCACCATTCTACATTCTTAAAACACACAGGCCTTCTACCTTCCTGCAAAGTACTGCTCACAAGGATTATTCAGAATACTGACTCTTGGCATCAAATTTATCTTGTTAAACTGGAAAACCCAGCTGCAACATATCTTGACCATAGGAGGCATTTTATTTATGTATAGGCATTTCTACAGCATTCATCACTGTAGTTGGCATTTATATATAAATGTATTGCTATTATTCATATATGAACACTTTACAGAAGAAAATAATTCATTTCTATAAGAACTCATCTCATATAGGCTGCAGTCATTCATTACTTAGTACAGCATCATGTTTCTACGTTACACATACACACATGCTAAATTGCTGTGGAGCAGTTGGTATTTTTAGAAGTCATTCTATGGGAGATGGATAAATCGGCACAGTGCAGAAGAGGTAGTCAAAAGGACGTGGAACATGCAATTTACCACATGGTTCTGCAGTTTATCTCAAGGATATCACCACAGTCTAGATATTATTATATACCTATGTCTCCAATGTAGGCAATTCTCTGTGTGTCAGATTTTTAAAGGAGCTTAGCACCCAACAGCTCTCATTTAGGCATTTAACAATGGAAGCTACTGAAAATTTTGGAATTCTCCAGTAGCCTGTAACCTATCATATCTGCTTACTAATAGAGATGTGCTTATTATCTAGATTAGCCTCAAATTATTTTTTTTTCTGGGGGGTGGGAAGGGAGAAGTAAGATGAATTGTAATTTATGCAATCTCCCAGTTAACTAAGGATATGTCTTCATTGCCGAGTTAACTCAGGTAATTGGTTCCTGCGTTAGCCTTGTCTAGATGTGAGCAATCACATTGCAAAAAGATGTGCCACTTACTGCGACCTCACTGGTGCTACACTTCCCTGTGTGTGTCGCTAGAACTGCTGGGGGCCTATCCTGTGGTTCTTTGTGCTGCAATAAGCTGAGCAAGTCTATGATTTTTTCCCAGTGAATTGTGGGGAAACATGTTTTTCATTCTGAGCACATGGTGGGAATTGTGGGAAGGCATTGGAGGACTATCAGTATTTGAGTGATTTAGCCTGGGTCCACACTGCAAAGTGGGTGAAAACTGTAGTGGAGGTTTAGCCCACAGCCCCAGCTGTGCAAACTAGGCCAGGTAGAAACCACCACCACCACCCCAGTGAGGGGATTTTGTTTATGGACAGGAGGGAAGATAGGGGCAACATCCAGATTAGAGTTTTAGTTAACTCTCCAGTGAAGACATAGCCTGAAGGTTTACAGTGTCTCCATATAGCAATGTGGATCCTGTTTCCTTGTGCTGCTTATCTAAAGCCTCATTTTTCGTATAGGCTTAGGTTTCTCTTTAGACTTCTTGCCTGTACTTAAAACATACATGTGGTACAAAGTGAATTTTGGAATTTTTTCCTGGTGCTTTGTTGTGAACAAAGGGCATGATTTGCAATCAGTAGTCTCCATCTTTTACATTCATAGTTTGCTGGCTCAAATAACTGCAGGCACATTTTGTGCTATATAGATGTCTTACTATCTGTTTGTGACTGAAAATTATAAATGACACATTGTATCTGAAAATAATTCCAGTGTGCAAACACTTATCTTAAAAAACCCTCTTTTATAACTGAAGACAAAAAAAAAAAAAAAAAAAGAATTGGAGGTTGGTTAGGGCGAGGCTGAAAATATGACCTTTAATTTAAAAATAAAATATAATGAATACATCACACTTAGCCTAGTGGAATTCAAAATAGAAAAGCTAAGGTCATGGTCTTTTTCTTGATCTCCAGCAGAATTACATTAAATTGATTAGTGTAACAGTGTAATAAAGAGGCACAGATCTCTAACTTTCAGAAATAGTACTTCTACTGGTGTGGGCTCAGTATGTCACAAGTACTCAATTAACTGGAAATCCGTTTGATAGGCTACTAATGATACTGCCAACTGACCCTTTGCAGTCTCAGTTGATGTGACAGAGAAAGGACAGTCTCTCACATAATTAACCCAAACCACATCGGGCTTACAACTTCAGTTGTAAGGCTTGAACTGAACCTGAAAGTAAGTATAGAGCCAGTGCAGATTATGGGACACTCGTGTCACCAGCTACTAGCTCTAGGAGAGTGGTCCACCCCTTCTTCACCAGCTGTAGTTTCTGAGCAGTTTTTAGAAAAGCAGCACAATTCAGAAGGCTTTATGATAAAGCATTCTGGAGTTCAAGGTGCCCTGGATACCTGCGGCAAAGTCCTCATCTGAGAGAAATGGTGAAAATCATCTCAAGACTTGGGCTATGTCTACACTATTAGCTAGAGGGGTGATTCCCCTGCTCGATACACACACACACACCAGCTCTCATCATATAAATTGCAGTGTAGCCACAATAACATTGGTAGCAGCAGCAGAAGCACTGCTGAGCCAAGCCAAGCACAAACCTGCCTGAACCCGGGGGTATGTACACAGCATGGCTCGGCCATGCCTCCATTGTTTCTACCCATGTTGTCACGGATATATTGCTATTTATACTCGAGCCAGGTCTGTGAGAGCTGGTGCAAGTATGTATACACTAGCAGGGGAATGACACACGGAGCTCGCAGTGTACACTTAGCCATACATGAAAAAAGATTTCTTAACAATGAAACCACCTCGGACTCCAGGAACCCTGAGCAATGCTGAAATGTTCTTGAATTGCATAGTGCATTGATAGCAGATGGAGATAGGCCTCCTCAATCACAACTGGAAACATCATGCCCTCTACATCCTTCCCCCAACCTGCATCATGTCCAGTGTACGTGAAAATGGGCCTCAGGCAACTCATGGTCAACTGATACCCTGGGAACTGGGAAAGCAGCAACCTTTTCCAGAACCTCAGTGAACTTTACAGACAGGCTATAGATTAGAGCTGGTCAGAAAACAGAATGTCTATCATTTCAAAGTTTGTTTTCATTCCAAATTGGAACAAAGAGCTGAATTCTGAAATGTCCCACAAAACAAAAAATTCCCCCAATTTGATTCAGAACAACTACGGCAAAACATAATATGACATACATTGTGTGTTGTATTGGCTATACTATAACTAAAATTAAGTGTTATATAAGCCAAAATTAAATCAAAATGGTATTCAAAATGAAATATTTACCTTATCAAAAGAAACAAGAAATTTACAATGATTTGCTTTAACTTTTTCCCATCAAAAATTGCATCAAAATCAATACATTGCTTTCAAATTTTCTCATTTCAACAACACTGCATTTTCCGACAGAAAATTGTTCTATTGAAATTTTTGAGCAGCTCTACTATGAACAAAGGTAGTTGAAACTCGGCGTGGCCAGTCTAGGCCACTGGCGTGTATCCAAGAACGAGACAGAAAACTCCTCATTGCTGGAAATATTAAAAATGTTTCCAAATGTTAGCAAGCTGGATTCACCAAGCTGTTGGATGAACTGGTGTTGGCAGAGCTGGTGGAGTTATCTAAGTTTTGCCAGATGAACTATAAACGATGCTATCATGAGAAAACTAAAACTTTCTTCATTTCCACAAAAGACATTGCACAGGTCTCTGCAGTAGCTCTATGATATAAATGACCTTGGAATGAGAACCCCCAAAAGCTCTCTAATTTGTTTAAATATTTGTATAGCAAATCTCAATAATGAGAAGGCACTAATGTAAAACATTACACAGTGTTTGACTTCATGACCAGAGAGGAAGAGGGAAGGGAAGAAGAAAGAGAGGCTAAATATGATACAAAAAGTAGGTCATTGAATAGCCCAGTTGCACAGACACATTCTGCCTCTTTCCCAGCACAATTATTATATTTTTGTATTTTATAAAATCCTTGGATATAAATATATCATATTTGTTCATTGTTTATTATTATGTACTCTGCCTTGAAGCACTTTGAATGGATTGAAAGGTTATTACTTTTCACTGTATTTTGTGTGAGTATCTCTGCTGTATTCTCTGCTGATAATGTAACTTCCTGCAGACAAAGGTAAGCTGGAAGGCAATTGTGTGCAGCTAGGATGGCTGCATGTTGGAATCTAAAAAGAAAAAAAAAAAAGACTTACTAACTACAACGAAAAAGCAGCTCCCATTTTATTTCATACTCCTTTACTGTTACTGTTGAGATCATGCATTACCACCTACTCCATCCCACCTCGGAATCCATTGATAACTTTATGATTTTATCAGTGCAGACGGTCACCTTATTACCTATCATGAAAGCCACTTGTAATAAGTATGGCATAACACATACAGAAGGTGCTCTTTGGAATGAGCATAACGTGAGTACCAATTTCTCCATAATTCTTTTCTCGCCTGAATGAGTAATGTACCTGTAATCAAATTAAGTTTTTATTGACACAATGAATAAAATAGCAGCTAAAATTATTTAGTCAGTTTACCACAATGTATGAATCGAAAAGAGCAAAGGTAGCCAGGGGAGATAAGCAGAGATGTTTTATTTCAAAAGGCTTCATAAAAATATTTCCCTCAAGCTTGACCTGTATGGGTTTGCACACACCAAACCCCAAGTGTTATTCTGAATGTGAATTAACCCCAAATAAGTCCATATTAAAGAATTGGCCAATAATGCCTGGGACTCTGTATAGTATTTGGAGTGGGAAAGGGTATGTTCGGGAGAAGGAAAAGGTACACAAATAAGGGACTAAAAGCAGTAGTAACAAAAACTGAGCTTTAGCTGTCAGGGCTAACCTCAGGAATAGCTGGGCAGCCAGTGCATCTACTCCAGCTGATTTCATATTTTGAAAACTCCCTCTCCTCTCAAGAAGAACCTCCCCACTTAAGGTCAGGAGCAAGGTACATTGCCTAAAAAGAGTGGGGAAGATTACATCATCACTGCCTGTGATTCTGTTCTGTAGGTAAAGAGAGCAATTTATTCTCTAGGGCAAGCAATCCAGTATCCTTCATTAACATTACATTCACATACACAAACAAGAAAAGGAAAAGGACAAACAAATACTGTATAGCTCAGGCAATACCAACAAAAGGGTAAATTAATAAAACCCAGCCCTGAGAAATGGAACCATCCAGATATACTAGTCCTTTGAGCAAGAAAAATATTGTTGAACAGTGTTATAAGGAGGTGAATTTTGATACCTAAATACAGTAGGAGGCAATACAACTTATTTTAAATTATGGAGATTTTATTTCACCTTTAACTTACATATTAAACTTCCTAATGGGGACAACTGACATAATCTGCATGCATCGATATGAACAGATATGAAAGTTACCAGTAAATCATGTTTTCAACAAACACATACCAGGTATTGACTTACTAGTAAACCTGAGACTAGCCATTTACATTTTTGACATGTTTGCTTAGTATTAATGTAATCATTTATTCATATCTTGTTACAAAAACATAGTCAAAATATTTCTTGAAACATATGTTATACTGATTTGATTAAAATAGAAAATAAAAACATTTTTCTTTTTAAATACATCCCAAACATAGTACAACTGTCTGAGCAACTGGTGCTGTCCAGTCCCTAGTCATTACATTATGGCAAACAATATGTGCATCTATTTCTAATACACTAACTGAACATATGTCTGTCAGAGAGAGATGGTTGTACATTGAGGCTAGCATAATTTAAATAAACAGCTGTCACTTTATGCAAGACTGCCTTTGGTGAGTTTTGATTTATGTGTGTATCAAAAAGGAAATGCTATGGTTCTTAAACAGAATCAGAGAGCTACAACTTTATAAAGTAGGTAGGAAGGGCAGCATATTTGTCTCCCTTTTTTGTTTTAGGTCCCAAACTATTTAAACCACAGCCTGTGCATCCCTGTGATCTGTTCTCTTATTATCTTAATCCCTTTCAAAGGTTTTGACACAGCACCTAAAACCTGTTAATATTCATTCAGATATGAGCTGCATTTGTGATTTCAAGAGAAAAAAAATGTCATGTCTATGTAGTATTATCCGGTCTGGCAGCTTTGACAAGTTGTAAAATTGTGTAATTCCATAATTCTACCAGAGATCCCAAGAAACAAGCAGCATTTGGTAACATATGCAAGCTGTAAGTCATTTACCTTTTGTACTTTTCATTGTTTCATGATTTTTTTTTTAAATTTCACACACACAAAAAGTACAGGCTAAACTTGCTCTGTTTTTCTTGTATTGAAAAGTTGAAACATACAAAAAGTGTAGAACTGTCAAGCAATAAAAAAATTAATCACTCAATTAAAAAAGAATCATGATTAATTGTACTGTTAAACAATAATAGAATACCATTAATTTAAATATTTTTGATGTTTTCTACATGTTCAAATATATTGATTTCAATTACATCACAGAATACAAAGTGTACAGGGCTCATGTTATAGTATTTTTTATTACAAATATTTGCACTGTAAAATGAAAAAGAAATAGTATTTCAATTAATCTCATACAAGTACTGTAGTGCAATCTCTTTATCATGAAAGTTGAACTTACAATTGTAGAATTATGTACAAAAAATAACTGCATTCAGGAACAATGTAAAACTTTAGAGACTACAAGTCCACTCAGTCCTACTTCTTATTCATCCAATCACTCAGACAAAAAAGTTTGTTTATATTTGCGGGAAATAATGCTACTTGCTTCTTATTTACAATGTAACCTGGAAGTGAGAACAAGCATTCATATTGCACTGTTGTAGCCAGTATAGCAAGAGATTTACGTGCCAGATGCGCTAAAGATTCATATGTCCCTTCATGCTTTGATATTCAGCGATTGCCTGAACAAGAAGTAGGACTGAGTGGACTTGTAGGCGCTAAAGTTTTATGATGTTTTGTTTTTGGGGCAGTGATGTAACAAAAAACTCCACATTTGTAAATTGCACTTTCAAGATAAAGAAATTGCACTATTGTACCTGTATGAGGTGAATTGAAAAATATTATTTATCATTTTTACAGTGCAGATATTGTAATAAAATAATAAAGTGAGCATTATACACTTTGTATTCTGTGTTGCAATTGAAATCAATATATTTGAAAATGTAGAAAAACATCCAAAATATTTAATATATTTCAATTGGTATTTTATTATTGTTTAACAGAGTAAATGAAACTTTTAAATTGTGATTAATTGTTATGAGTTAATCACGTGAGTTAACTGCAATTAATTGATAGCCCTAAAAAGTTTATTGTTATGTGCATGCACGAGAATATGTGTGTGTGTATATTGCTTTTTGAAGCGTGCCAACAGTCGCTTTGAATCAAATTCATCCTTATTTTAACTTCACCAATGTATTTTGAATTACTCTAGGAAAGAATATGGCTCATTAATATCTATTGGTGATTGGTGAGTCCCGTCCTCATAGGTTATATATTTTTTTAAGTTCGCTTGGTTAGAATTAATATCTGATGAATAACCGGAATTCAAACTCTCCACGTTCTCAAAGGCATAAGGAAAGATTCTTTCTCCTTTTAAGTATATATTTAAGTAAGTTCTCATGTGAATATAAATGTCAATAATACAAAATGAAAGTAAGAAACATCCTTTCAGGGCAGCACCATGTAGGGATTTTCTTCCCTTTACAATGGAGATAAGAGAATGTGCAAGTAATTCTCTCGCACACTCAGACTCCTTGACTCTGAAATTTCCTCCTTCCTCCTCTAACACCACATTGGAGTTGCATACATCAGAGGGCAGATTCAGCCTTGAGAAAAGTTCTGTGAATGTGATTTCTTTACATTTTCTCCATCACTTGTACTCCATGATGACACATTAAACTGTGCTAGTGCCTCTAGAAATCTTCATACAGTTAGCGATGTTTTAAGCCTAACCAGGAAGGGCATTGGCATGGAATGTGTTGTAAGCAAGTGTGTGGTTCAGAAAGAAACCTGGTGGAAAATGCCAGGAGCATTATTTATGAAGAGAAGGTGCCTGGAAGCAGAAAAGGAAGCAAAAGAAGGAACTCTATTGAGGATCATTAGGTGAGAGAACAAATAGGCAGGTCTATAGGGCTTCACTTATAAAATACCTAAATGCATTCCAAAAAAGGAATGCTGATGGATTTTTAATGACCAAGAAAACAATCCTCTTTCACCCCTCCTGCTCTTCCCATGCATTCCCCATCCCCACAGTCTCCCTTTTTTCCTATTGTTCTCACAGCCTGGGGAAAAAGAGAACACATTTCCCTTAAAGTAAAAGCTTTACTGGTGGGATACATTTTACTCCTGGCATTAGTCTGCATGTCATACTGTTGCATGGCACCAAGTCACATCTCATCTACATGCTCGTGGAAGCAGAAGTCTGAGACTGTAGCTACGTGGTTCTCTCCTTGACAGTACCACAGAGACATTCAATATGTATTTTCAGTGTTCCTCAAATGGTTCCTCCAAACCACAACAGACAGAATCATGTTCACGTGCCCACACACAACTTGCCTCATTACTATGACTGTGTGCAGGGAGGACTGGAAATTAGAACTAACCAATACAAATGCCATGCTTGTCACTTTTCCTTCCCAATGTGGAAAACAGCATGACAGACTGAATCTGTGCAGTAAGTGGTTGAACATTGTCTACACTAGGAAATTGAACCACTACTGAATATCATTTGCTGCAAGGATGCAGTGGTATTGAAAACAGCTTAAGTGATAACATAGATAATAAAGAACTATTTTCATAACCATTTCAACAATGAGTCTGAGACTTGTTTCCACCAATCTCCTACTGCTGAGAGGACTACTGAGAAAGTTATTGCAAACGATGGCCTTGCCTACAGTACACCACTGTTTCGCTTCAAATTTCCAGTCATTAGTACCACCAGTGCAGTTCCACAGTAATAGACAAGGCATTGGGAGCCCCAAATATTTTAATTATTGTGATGGGGGAGACATGCTCTGAGCAGGGTTAAATGGCCCTGGTTAAGAGGAAGGCATTGACAAGAGAGTGGTAGAGAATAGATGTTCAGTAATGGTAGGAATTTTAATACCTTAGAACAAGCTACCATTTCAACGTTTAACTTAACATCGTGTTCAGAAGTGCCACAGGACACAGGCTAAAGAGAAGCTGAAAAACGAAGCATTTAGAAAAGCAAAGAAGCTATCTGGAACACAATACCATGTATCAGCTTCTCAGCTATGCATTCAAAGAAAGCAGAAGCTACAGCAAACTGCAGAATAAATACATGAGTACAAGCTCTGAAGTATTCCCAAAGCTTGCTGGAGGGGCACGTGGACTTTGCATTGTTTTCATGATCACAGTGCTTTTGCTGTAAGCAATAATGGTATGGCAGGATTCCTCAGGATACACATGTGTTCTTGGTTTTACCCTGGGGATTTCAACACTTTGTTGTACCCCAATGAAACCTGACCATTTCTCAGTTTCTGCATTGCTCACTGCAGGTTATCAAGGACTTTTCAGCCAAATACAACCCTCAAATTCCAAGCTAACTTCAGGCAATGCAAACTCACACAAACCGTATCTGTTTTGGTTCACCAAAGTCAGGCATACTAAAAACAATTGATGTCACACAGTGTGAAGGATGAAGAAGAATACAAGATTAGTGCAAAAATATTGCTTCCTTGAGTATGTGTTCCAGTAGAATTTGCATCATGCTAAAGGAAAACAAATGGCCCAAAATAAACAGATTAAAGAAACAGTTACAGGACTCTATGGCAGGATGAAAATGTAGGCTAAAATGTTCAGTTAAGAAAGCCTGCAGGAAAGGTAGGATGCTGATCAAGGAGAATTGCTGTCTCCATGACATTGTCTGGAATAGAAACTAAGAATAATCAATGAAAGATGCATTGTCTGGAGATGTTACAAGGGTATTTTAGAGAAATTAACAATATCAGAGTTAATCCCCTTCCATAGCAAGGCCAATTTTCTTGGCACTGCATCTGATGCTGGCAATAAACACAGCAAAATTTACAAGGACTGAATGTGGGATTCTATCCTGAAAGACAAAGCAGGTGTAATAAATAAGAGAGAGACCATGAAGAGACTTGATCTTCTGAGACTTCCAATTTTTTTGCTGCTGTGAAATGGGATATGTAGAAGGTATCCAGTAGTAGGTATAAGATACATAAGTGTTGTAGGAGCAGCAGTTATCTGTATGCTATGTATAATCTATATGCTCAAAAGGTCTGTTACACTTTCCCCCCCACAACTTTGTCTCCTCTCCCTCTTTGAATACCTGTGAAGTTGCTTTCTACCTCCCCCTCCCTCCTGGAATGCTTGTGGGATGAATGGGCTGCTTGAGCAGCTGGAAGATCAGAAGAGCTCCCAGGTAGACAAGGTGTCTGGAACTCTAATCAGGCAGCAATCACACACCCAATGCATAGACACTGCCCGAGGTGGAGTGTGACCAACCAGCTGCGGCCAAGTCATCTGTAGTCGCAGGCCATGAGGAGCAGGTCCTTGAAAGGGGAAGGGGCTATGTGCTTGGGAGTGCACTCACAAGATTTTACCTCCCGTGAAGGCCCTTCGCCTGGACCACCTGGCCAGTGGTTCGCAACATTGCATTCCATCGTGCCTCGGGAAGACTTACCTTCATCGCACTGTCTATTGCTGCGCTGTGGGACACTTATCTTGAAGGATCCTGACATCTCCAGTGCCGTGCCTGTTCTGGGAGTGTGAGCATGTGAGTGTGAGTGTGCCCCCAAACCCTTCTTTTGAGCTTAGCTATCAGTATAATAAACATGCTGCTTTCTGCCAAACTCTGGTGGGTCATTAGTCCTCCCTAAGCTTCCTAGCAGGCCCAATTTCAGGTAACAATAAAAAATTAGGGTGAGGCATTTGAAAGGTAGGAAACAGACTTGAAATGCTGACACTTCAATTCACAATTTTAGAACTTTTTGAAAAATTTGAATCAGCTGAACTGAATGGCTGACAAGAGTGCTCATGGCATATATGGCATTTCATTTGCCATTTTAATGTAGTCCAGTAGTGACTGCTAGTTGTTATAATGCAGTGGGTGTTTGATGGCCAGTTGGTGGCCGCGGGCCAGTTCTTGGTGGACCGTGGCCCACCTTTACAAGTCATAACCACAGTTGGTATTGTTGTGTAGCCATGGCATGGATCCACAATTAAACTGACCCTCTCCCTCTTAGAGGTGGCAGGATGTGGACACTTGCCCTGTTTCTAGTTATTTAGTATGCATTCCACTGGTAAACAAAGGCTTTCCTATTCTTTTATCTGCCACCTTTCATGAGCAGTATATTCAATTTAAAATACAAAATGTTGTTATTAAAACATGAAGCTGTTTTTTTATAGCTGGGATTTCTGGAACAAATGACTCTGGGAACTCCTGAAGTAAATGGCATCATTAATGTTCTGGGCAATTGATATTTAGAGGGTGTTTTAATAAACATTTTAATATTTTAAATGTGATTGACTCTAGATATCTGGATATCAGTAAAAGGCATTTATCCGATAAAGTAAATGTCACAAAAATGTCTGTGGTTAACTCCACTGTGTGGTTAATCAGTCTCCTACACCATAACTCTCAGCTTCACTCACATGCCTCTAGTGCACCTCAGCTGTGGCTGAATCAGAGGAACTAGGATTAACCAATGCAAACAGAAAATCATGCTAGTAGTTTTATAATTTGAAATTCATTTGTTCCAGCCAATGCTACTACAATGACCCCATTCTGCAATGCTCAGTCATGAGGAGTTCTAGTTATTTAGTTGAATAATACCATTGATGTCACACATTGAAGTCAATGGGGTTGCTTGTGTATGAGCCACTCAGTGACAGTGGCAGAATCCAATCCTAGTTTTGAAGTTTGTTTTCTTCTGAAAAGGAGAGGTTAAGGAAAACACTACAAATGCAACTGTTTGAGAGCTAAGCCTATTTTCCTGCATGCACAGAAGTTTCTCCATCAAAAGCAAAGGAAGATCCGAAAAAATAAATCTAATGAAGTTGTTCATTTGATGAAAAGATGAGACGTCCTACTGCAGATGGGCTGGGAACTCTGTGGGTGGGGAATAAAAATCCATGTAAGGAATTGTAGAATTATAGTTTGCTTTTGTGTATATGTTTAGCTTTATTATCAATTACTAGCTCTTAGATTATAGTCTATTTGATTACATGCGTAATTCTATATTAATCTTATATAACTTTTGGTGGTTTTTTAATCAAAGTATTTTATTGTAAAGACTGAGTCAATTTGATTACCTAGGAATTTTAAAAAAGTCAACAAGAGATCAGTTTAAATTTCTACAACCCAATGAAGACTCCTTTTAAAAGAAAGTAAACCGGGACACTTGAACCTTAGAATTTATTTTAAAGCTTTATTTTTAGTATTAGTTACTTTGCTAGACTGTCGACCATTAACAGTTACCTCCAGGGCAATAACCTGAGTCTTTCCATTTCACTTGAATGCACATGAATTGTGTGGGCATGCTCCTGCAGATCTTGCTGATGGGAGTAATACTTACTTACACAAATAATTTGATTCAGATGATATTATTCACCTACAGGTTGCAAGATGAGAACCACACAGTGGGAAATGTGGGATGAACTAAATACCTGACACCCCAGGTGTTATCTAAAACAGAGAGAAGATAGAGCTTTTGGATCTCCAGATTCCCAGTATTCCAAGTCTGAATAAATGTAGATCCATAGTCCTGGTCTAGTCCATTACAAGGATGGGAGCTAATTGAGAAATTCAAGTCTAGGTCAGTTTGGATTCCAAAAGTGCTGACACTAAGTCATATAGATCTGGGGGTTTGATTTGAGCCCATACACGTGGGTACCCTTTCAGGAGAGACCCAACAGGCTACAGCAGGAGCTGAAGAGATGGATGTTGCTCCAGGGTAATGTCAGGGAAAAGAAAGAATTCTGTATTTAAATTCAATAGTTAAGCAAGGGCCACTACTCTTGGTCAGGTGTGGGCTGAGGTCAGGCCCCAAAACACTTCACCCACAGATAGACCTTTCCTCTGGAAGCCAAGGCTAGCAAATGCTCAGACAGTCTGTAAATGAAGATCTCTCTTTCTCAGGGAACCCCCTTGTCTTTCACTGGAGATCTGCAATCTTCAAACCTGCAAATCCAGTTCCCCGACAACCTGGAAGACATGTCTTCCTCTTGACAAAGCAGTCCCCTCAGCCAGCCTCCCGTTTACATTGCCTCGTGATCCACTATTCCTGGAAGACCTTCCTTTCAGGCCTGAAACTCAGGGTACGTCTACACTTACCGGAGGGTCCGGCGGCAGGCAATCGATGTTCTGGGATCGATTTATCGTGTCTGGTTAAGACGCGATAAATCGATCCTGGATCAATCCCGGAAGTGCTCGCCGTTGACGCCGGTACTCCAGCTCAGCGAGAGGAGTACGTGGCATCGACGGGGGGGCCTCCCTGCCGCGTCTGGACCCGCGGTAAGTTCGGACTAAGGTACTTCGAATTCAGCTACGTTATTAACATAGCTGAATTTGTGTACCTTAGTCCGAAGTGGGGGCTTAGTGGGGACCAGGCCTTAGACAGGTGCTGCAGAGAAGCACTGATTTAATCCCTGTCTCCAGGACAGACAATTAACTCCTTCCTGCTCTGACCCAACATTGGGTTTGTAAATCCATTATGTAATCCCAGCACGTAGCCATACTCTTGTACCCAATGGACAACTGACTCTACATTCAGTACTACAGTCTGTGCTGTGAAATATCATGACAGAGCATACAGAATGTAGAAGGTAGCTGAAGAAAAGATGTTACAAAAACTTTATCGGAAATTTCTTTTTTACTTGTATGTCTCAACTGTTTTGTTTTTGCCACAGAATTTTCTGTGTTTATAGTCAAATGATTAAAATGTGCACTTTGTGTGTACAATTTTTAGTGTCCCACCACAATGTGTGGACAAGTGATGTTATTTATACAAGAAACCCTCTTCCTTGAGATGAAAGGATCCATTTCCAGCCCCTGAAATCTCTACCTCATGCCTACACGCCTACTATTCACTTTGTAAAATATACACAGAGGACACTAAACTTGCATCTGATTTTACATGTGATGAGTAGCAATTCCTATAATAATCTGCCTAGTATATTTTCCTGAGTAAAAATATGTTGCCCAATATTAAAACTCAGCTTACTCACTTGTTCCCAATTTACTGATAAGCAGTGAGGCAGAAAATAACTATGTTCCTATATTTTACTAATATACATTTAGGAGTGCTTGAGAGTGTGCATCTTACTTAAATACTCTGTTCCTGCTACATGCAAAGAAGGACATTTTCTGTTAAGAGTTTACAAATTTATGAACATTTGATTGCATGCCTGTGTTCATAATGCAGCAAAGAGACCTGTGGCACCTTATAGACTAACAGATGTATTGGAGCATGAGCTTTTGTGGGTGAATTCCTACTTCTTCGGATGCATGTAGTGGAAATTTCCACAGGCAGGTATAAATATGCAAGCAAGAGTGAGTCAGGCTAGAGATAACGAGGTTAGTTCAATCAGGGAGGATGAGGCCCTCTTCTGGCAGTTGAGGTGTGAACACCAAGGGAGGAGAAACTGCTTTTGTAGTTAGCTAGCCATTCACAGTCTTTGTTTAATCCTGAGCTGATGGTGTGAAATTTGCAGATGAACTGAAGCTTAGCAGTTTCTCTTTGAAGTCTGGTCCTGAGGTTTTTTTGCTGCAGGATGGCTACCTTTAAATCTGCTATTGTGTGTCCAGGGAGGTTGAAGTGTTCTCCTACAGGTTTTTGTATATTGCTATTCCTAATATCTGATGTGTGTCCATTTATCCTTTTACACAGGGACTGTCCAGTTTGGCCATTGTACATAGCAGAGGGGCATTGCTGGCATATGATGGCATATATTACATTCGTGGACGTGCAGGTGAATGGACCGGTGATGGTGTGTCTGATCTGGTTAGGACCTGTGATGGTGTTGCTGGTGTAGATATGTGGGCAGAGTTGGCATCAAGGTTTGTTGCATGGATTGGTTCCTGAGTTAGAGTTACTATGGTGCGGTGTATAGTTACTGGTGAGAATATGCTTCAGGTTGGCAGGTTGTCTGTGGGCGAAGACTGGCCTGCCACCCAAGTCCTGTGAAAGTGAGGGATCGTTGTCCAGGATGGGTTATAGATCACTGATGATACATTGGAGAGGTTTTAGCTGGGAACTGTATGTGATGGCCAGTGGAGTTCTGTTGGTTTCTTTCTTGGGCTTGTCTTGCAGTAGGAGGCTTCTGGGTACACGTCTGGCTCTTTTGATCTGTTTCCTTATTTCCTCATGCGGGTATCGTAGTTTTGAGAATGCTTGGTGAAGATTTTGTAGGTGTTGGTCTGTTTCTGAGAGGTTGGAGCAGATACGGTTGTAGCTCAGTGCTTGGCTGTAGACAATGGATCGTGTGCTGTATCCAGGATGGAAGCTGGAGGCATGAAGGTAGGCATAGCGGTCGATGGGTTTTCGGTATAGGGTGGTATTAACGTGACAGTCACTTATTTGCACCATGGTATCTAGGAAGTGGACCTCCCAGATCCAGACTAACACAGCTACCCCTTTGATACTTCATAATGTTCAATGCACAGAAAAATCTCATTCTGCTTTTGCAAACTTGGACTTTGCAGAAAAGCAACAGATAGGCACTTACGTTGTAGTGCATTTATGAAGTACACTTGTGTATAGTACACTGATGCAAAATACATCAAATACTTTTTTGTGCAGTGGTTTAACAATACTTAACTGAGTGTAATGGATGCAATGGGTGTTAAACTTTTACTTTTTGGTCATTATCCTTTTCCCCTTTCACATTTATCATCACAGTTGGGATTTATTGTATGTTTAGGATTCATTATTTTGAGAGATTTTCCTTTAGTTTAACTTATTCTTTCAGCTTGATATTTAGGAACACTAAACAACTCATTGTCAGAGGAAAGAGGTTCTTGCTTCTTCCACTGACTGCAGCACAACAATTTTCAAATCAGCTCACTTTGTTTTACCTACACGATACAGCAGGAGTGTTTAATTCCACACCAGTAACGGCAGAAAAAGGATCTAAACCCAAGGCAGAGAGGGCTTATTTATGTCAGCAATTATTTCAGTCCGTTGTCTGGATGATGGACCAACAAATAGGACATACCTGAGATATCAGTTGGTAAGCAGGACAGTTTCCAGTTGTAGTTTCACCCCCCAAAGATTTTAGGGAAAGGTTGCGGCAAGGATATTGTAATGATTAATATTGACAGAACCTCCACCAATAGATAATGCTATATCTTTATCATAGCCTTGTTGTCTTGTGTGTTATTATGTTGTTGATCTGACCTGAGGGGGGGTTGGGAGGGGGGATTAGTAGGAAGTTCAGTCCTGCTTCAGATGTTGCTTGCAGTGTCCCAGTAAATCTCTGTGGCCCAGTACGTATTGCAGTATCATGGCCTTCATCTGCAACTTTAAAGGATGACGGTTGTGTTCTCTTACTTGTAGATCCAGTTAAAAGGTGGGAGAAGGTGCAGGAATGCTTGGCATGGAGACGGAAAACAGAATTACATTTGGACACCAACCTTCAAAGCCTGGATGAGAATCCAAGTACTGTATTGCTGGCTAGAGCACATTTGTGCCTGAAGAAGCATGAAGACTTGATTCAGTGAATCAATATTAGGGTGACCCGATAAGAGGCGTGAAATATCGGAACGCAGGGTGGGGTGGGCCGGCGGAGGGAAAAAAAAAAACGAAAAAAACCCAAGAGCCGGCGATGGAGGAAAGAACAAAAACAAAAGTAAAAAAAACAAGAGCCACCAGAGCATAGGAAAAATTGATGGGGGCTGAGCACCCACCGGCAGCAACATGCCCTGCCCCACCACACCAACTCGCCTCTGCCTCCCCTGAGTGGGCTGCCATGTCCTGCTTCTACCCCCTCCCTCCTGCACTTGCACCGCTATACAGCTGATTAGTGCAAGCCTGGGAGGGAGGGGGGAGGAGGAGGAATGCGGCGTGCTTGGGGAAGAGACAGGGCCGGGGGGGAGATTTGGGGAGGGATCCAATGAGGCAGTAAGCGGACGGGTCTGGGGGTGGGGCAAGGGCGGGATCCAATGGGGGAGGAAGGGGGCGGAGTCGGGGCAGAGTTGGGGCAGGGGGGCAAAATCGGGACATCTGTTCACCCTAATCAATATATACCTCCACATAACAGCTGCTTTCTGAAGGCCTGATTCTGCTCCACACAGCCCCTCATGTGCTCATTTACACCACTGTGAAGTAGGTGTAAAATTACTATAGCAATCACTGATGAGACAAGGTAGATTTCCTGAGAATGGAAAAGCTAGTTGCACAGTCTGTCTAACCATTTGCTGACCCTGTTTCCCTGAGAAAGGTAAGGCCTACTGATTTGATAGTTTTTTAGACCCACTTTGTCCTCACATGCTGGTGGAGAACAACCCTCTCCATCTCTATATTTTTAATTTCACGGTGCTAATTGCTCTCACCCATCACTTGCCAGAGTAACAGTTTCTAGGAGTTACAGGCGTGGCACAAGAATATTCCCCACTAGACTGCTCAGCAGAAAATACCATGGTCCTCGGGCAGCAGTAGCTCCACTTGGTGGTGGGCAGCTGCTGATTGAGAAACAATGAAAGATTCATCGGCCCCTCTTCTGCTCATCTCCCAGTTAAACTGCCTATCCACAAACCAAGCTGCATGGGGATGTGTAGGAAGCACTTGCAGAGCTGGAACCTGTGCCCTCCATGCAAAAGCTTTTCAAATCCTGCCTTCCAATGTATATATTGCAAGGACCTATTATCCTGTATCCAATATACTTATACAAATTAAGAGCCATAGCCTCGGTCCCATTACATTAAATGGCAAATCTGCTATTTGCTTCAGAAATGTTGCAATGTCACCTAAAATGAAAATGTTAGTCTTAAAGGTGCCACAGGACCCTCTATTGCTAAAATGAACAATAATTCCAGTACTGTAAGATACAGTGAAACAGTCAAGAACACTTAGGGGGACCAGATGTCCTGATTTTATAGGGCCAGTCCAGATATTTGGGGCTCTGTCTTATATAGGCACCTATTACCCACCCCCACCACCACCCAAAATGATTTTTCACACTTGCTATATGGTCACCCTAAGTCCACTGTAAATTCCATAGTAGCCCAGGGCCATTCAGCTTGCTATCTAATCAAGTTCATGCTATTAGCAAGTACTTTGGACAGAACATTGGTTGTCTTCGGTCTGCTAAACAGCTCATTATGAAACTTACTGATTGGCTGCATTTCTTTTTTGGCTATTTTATCAACCACTTTGGTGAAATTAACCCTGTTATTGTTTTAGAATGAAAACAGATCTGTTGAAAGCCTCACTTCTACCCCATTTTCTATACCCCTCCCCCATTAATTACAACTTTAATTAGTATATAACACGGCAGATATTTCCTTAATGCAGCAGACCTGCATAACCTTAAAATATACTGTATCCTAATAAAGCAAACCTAAAACATTCTGGTGTAGAGCACTCAATATTTTAAAAGAAATTCATTTTTGAAGGACAATATGTGTGTTTGAAAACTTTGAAAAACATTATTACATCTACTGTTTTTTCTTAAGGTATGAGAAATTATTATTTTATTTTACATTAATGAAATATAATAAAATAAATGGAGACTATGCATTAAAGTTTTAAATTGCCATTAATATGACTTCTGTAAGCTCTCTCATTCTAATGGACTTTATACCATTCCTTAATGGAATTCAGACTTCCTATACAGGTGAATTTAGTTTTTTAAGGTGTTAAAATTTTAATGACTTCATTTCTTGAGAGAGACAAAAGGTGCTGTGTGTTGAGGATTTTCTAATATTAAATTTATTAAAAAAATACAACTGTAAGTAAAATAACAAAAGCATTTAAACTTGGCATACAAATTAAATTAAAAACCAATTTTCTTTAAGAGCTGCATGAATTTGCTGAATTTAAACACATGGATGGGAGTATTCAATGTTGTTGGCAGCCTGTGTAGAATTTAAACATAGATCAAGGTGACTTGCACCTCTATTTAAAAACAATGTTTTTTTAATGTTTTAAAATGTTTTATTATTTACAACTGCATTTCAATAAAACCCTTAGATTAATTGTAAAATGCATCAATATAAAAGACAGATATAGGACTTGTGGCTCAAATATCCCCTTTTATACATTAGACTAGAGTTCAAAGGGTCTCAACTTGCCTTATAAGTTGCATAAGCAAATGTGCATATGCAAATTATAGCACAATGTGTATGCAGAATAATAGGTTCTGAATCCCAGACCTAACCCATGGGCAGAGAGTGGGGTAACTTCACTACTGCTACCACCCCAGCCTCTGGTTTAAAACAAAGTCCCAAACTCCTTTTCACCCCCTAAGAAGAGCTTTGTGACTACTGGATGTGCATAATCATGAACTGATCATGTCCACACCCTGATTAACTCAAATCAACTCCCAAGCTTGGGTTACATGTAGCTATATGGAGCTTTGCCTCTGATATATGCAAGTGGCGCAGAATTCTCACATGTGCCCACACCACTTAGGGGTACTCCTTGCTCCTTTCTTGTGACCCTACATAGGAGAATTGCAGAGACTCCACTTTGCTGGGTGACTTTCATATCCCCTATTCTGACAGGTGAATTTCAACTTTAATGAGCAGTCTTCAGGGTCATTTGCAATGGGAACCTTAATCAAGTTAATCACAAACAGTTACAGTAAATACTAGCCATTACACAAAATAGATAGAAATAATATATTATTTACTGGTATATTAGAATGGCATATATGATATCTGAAACCTCTAATACGCAGTATAAAAAGGAAGGAAGAAAACAAACTCTACTGTCATTTTTAGCTTACTAAACAAATATTTCCTGACATTGCACTCCTGAAAGCAGGCAGACATTTGCTTACTATAAACCTAGTGCTTTATGCTTGGTTTGGAAAAATAAATGAATTCATGTGTGTTACATTTTGTAGGCCACTAGGTATTTCTCCCCCCCTCCCTTAGACCTCCCACCTTATGTTTAGGTTGAAATGTTGAAATAATTTAAATTGTTTAACAAGCCGATGTTACAATTTTAAATTCATTTTGATTCAGGCCTACAATACGCTATCAATCAAATACAAAATAAAAGGAGATTGCCCAAGAGTAGATGCTATGACAGCCCAGATGTATAATTACTAACCTATTTAGTAACACACTGCAAATGTGTAATAAAGATCAATGGCTTACAGAATAATTTGGCATCTAAAGCAGAGCACTATGATTGTACTGTATTTGTAAACATGTTTTAAGCTGTTGATAAGATAAGGTCTGTCAAACAGAGGAAATTGAAGTCACCGTGCAAAGATTCCTCAGATAGTTAGCAGCAGAAGAGAAAATGATATGCCAGCTTCTCAGAGCATTCCTGCCATTTGTGACATATGCTGCCATATAGAAATGGCTTGTGGGAGATCCCTGAACTAGTGCCATTCAAAATAAAAATCCCAAAGGCAAGGCTTCTGGTAGTATCAGGATAATTCTAGGTATAGGAAAAATATATATTACTAAAAACAACAGTTATGATCTTGTAATGACATTTCTGTGCTAGTAAATTAGCCATTCCTTTAGAAACAATAGCTATGAGTGATTCATTTCAGGTTACTGGTAGATGATGTGAAGAGCTATAGTTGCTCCCCAAATGAACCACTCTCAAAATTATTTACCAGTGAACCTCTCTCAGGGTTGTTCTTACATGTTGATGGCAAATTATCAACATTAGAAACACTTGGAAAACTTTCAGTTATAGTAGGCATTCTTTCTGGGCCTTAAAACACATTTGAATTATATAAATCATTTTCTTAATCCCCAGGTAAACAACACAAAAATAGGTGGTCCATTTGCAGACCTATGTTTCCATGGAAATGCATTTTCTCGGAAACTAAGATGATCCTATATATTTATTTATTGGAAATAACGGTAACAAAATGAAATTATTGCAATAATTATTCTGCAACTGAGCTCAACAATCAATTATTGTTTTATGCAATATTTTATAATTTTATCAAATACAGTAGCAATTAAAATGTTGCTATCATATTCCAGCATAGACAACTTGCAAAGGGAACCAGACAATAATAAAAAGAGGTGCAGAAATGAACAAGATGGTAAAGAAATGGAGAAAAGGATGGAATGAAAGGACAGAAATCCCTGAGAGATTTCCACTCTTATGATGATATCAGGTTACCTATAAATTAACAGTTTCAATCAGTTCAATCATTTTGCAAGAGTAGGGTGCGGCAGTGGTTAGAATTTCTCTTTCTTTCTCAAACCTATTTAGACAGCTGCAAGCTTTCCAGTATCAGCCCCAGCTTCAACACAGACACTTTACTGGTATTTCTCATCCCAACTCCACCAAGTTCAGTGGTCTATAGACAAAGGCAAAGAATTTCCAGGCAGATAACAGCTTGGCTAATTAAGTCACGTGTTTAGAGACAGGCTAATTTTTTTAAGGTATGCTAAATGTTAAGCCACAGACTTCAAGAACATTACCATTATGCCTTCACATCAAGTTTACCTGCTCTTTGCTCTGGGCCAAGATCTTTTCACTACACTTCTTTGCCACTCTAGACTTAGCTTGGTCTGGAGTCAGATCTTACAGTTTTCTCAGTGGTCATGGTATTGGATATCTCCATCATCACAAATTTCATTTCTGGCCTTATGTCAGTAATTGAATTCCAACAGAATGGCCCAGTTGTCTTTATCCCTGCAGACTCAGTTCGGTGATACTCATGATGGGCACTCACAATAAACTTCAAGAACAGACAGGTAATTCTCAGAGAATGGTCCCCTTGAGGACAGTCTTTAACGTGATTCAGAGGCTAGTATACACTGAGAGTAGAAAAGGCATTCTTCTTGTAGCTCACATGAGAAAACTGGTTGCCTGTCCAGCCAAAAACATTATGCAAACCTTCAGCCTAATATTCTTGCTTCATAGAACTGGTCCGCTGGGCCAGGAAAGGTCAGCCTAGATTCTTAACTCATCAGGATCTCTAAGAGAGGATTATTTTCACTCTCCTGGACTCTAGGAAGGTTTTGAATAACAGAACCTATAAACCACACATGGGAAATCCTCCTCTTTTGTGCAAGGAAAAAGGGTGGAAAGCTAGTGTGTGCTGTTTCTAAGGATTTAAAACTTTTACATCAGTGATAAATAAATAAGAACACTGGGACACACTCTTCAGTGATCAGATTCAAGAGGGTGGCCAAAAACATATCATCCATACAATGTCATCTGGTTCCCCATCTGGAGCCACAATACAGTTTTGAAGAAAATGTTTCTTCCCTTCCTTTGAGCTCAAAGGCTTCAATTTCTCTGTTCTGGCTATTGATTAAAAATAGCTATCACTTCAGGCGGAGGACCAGAAGAGTTAGCAGCTCTCTCCCTTTGTGTGGTTACCAGCCTCAGCACCAGACTAACTGCCAGGAGTACTGGCCTTCTTAGATTACCACGATACAGTACTTTGAAGTGATCTGCAATGATCTGACCCTTTTCTCAGTTGGTCCCACCCAGGTCTGTAATATTGCAGATTATGTATTCCTTATGCCACCTAATTTTAAACCAAACTTTGTACCCTCGATAATCTGTACGTCATTCCCTGATAACCAGCAACTTTTATGCTCAAACTCTGTTCACTTTTAACACCATCTTAATAAAACTTTTATCAGCTAGGCACTGCCCAGCTCTAGATCAAGTTTGCTACTTGAAGAAAAATATTTTGATCTTGCCATGTAAATTCACTTTCCAAAACTACCAGTATGAAGGACACCTTTGAGAAATTTCTCCTTAGTCCTGTTCTGCAATTAAATTAGTTGCTTTGTTGTCATTTGAGGATATAGAAATTTTGACTAGAAACACATGCAAGAAAGAGCCTGAGTTGCAAAGAGTAGGAGATGTGCTGTTTTTGACTTGTCTGACCACATGTAAGGGATGAAATTACATGAATCAAAGCCTCAAGCAGCAGCAGCCTAATTCCTGAGTGATGGTCTCCACAAATAGTGACTATAGAAGTGGAAACCAAAATCCACCTGTCTACGATGGGCACTTGGAAGAAACCATCAGTAGCAGCAGCTAATTGCAAACAACAAACCTGGCTGCATTAATAAGTCGCCACAACTACTTCTGCTTCTATTTTAAACAATGTATGATATACTGCATTTGTCAATTTGAATAGGCAGGTAATATGTGCATTTTATTTTTATATGAATGCACAATGCTGTCTTGGATTACATAAAAAAATCAATAAAATATATTAAAGAAATGACTTACATTTTTTCTAATTGGAGCAAAGCAGCAGTGTTTACAATCTGATAAGGATCACATATAAATTGTCATTTAATGATTGGCCAAACTCAGGTTACAATAGAAGAGATGATGTGCCAATGAGAACGAAACCACAGATTACAATAGCTATGGTATCAACATTGTGGGTTCTATCCTTTTGGAAAAGCTTTGCAAATGCAGTAATAACTCAGAACAAGAGAGAAAATTATGCATATCAAAGAAAATACTGTATAATATGAAAGAGAATATTAGAAAATGTATAGGGGAAATTGATACTCTAACCTCTACTTCAAAGTAGTAGGAAATACAATATATTCATTTCTGACAGGTAACCTGGACTCAGAATTATGGTGGTTAAAATTTCATCACATTTTTTGAATGACTCAAACATTAAGAAACTGCCTTACTCTTGTAGATAGCATTGATAATATATTGTTAGCTCCATGCAATTGATCTTCTATCAAGGATCAAGCTCTTTTAACTAGTATGGATTTGACAAATAATGAAACATTTTAACTTCTGATATCTTCAAGTGACACTAAAGAGTCACTTTAGTTTATTATTTAAAGTTCACATCTATAAATTGACAAATTACCTGACACTGAATAATTTTATTGTACTGGTAAATGGCTTTTTACTAATTAATTAGGCTAAACTTTCAAAATGGTCCTCTACATTTGAATGCTCAAATGTGCAGTCCACAGTTCAAAAATAGACTCCAACGAGAGACTGCTGAGCTGGAATTGATATGCAAACTAGATACAATCAACTGAGGATTGAATAAGGACTGGGAATGGCTGAGCCATTACAAATATTGAATCTATCTCCCCCTGTAAGTATTCTCACACTTCTTATCAAACTGTCTGTACTGGGCTATCTTGATTATCACTTCAAAAGTTTTTTTTTCACTTACTTAATTGGCCTCTCAGAGTTGGTAAGACAACTCCCACCTGTTCCTGCTCTCTGTATGTGTATATATATATATATATCTCAATATATGTTCCATTCTATATGCATCCAAAGAAGTGGGCTGTAGCCCACGAAAGCTTCTGCTCTAATAAATCAGACTCTAAGGTGCCACAAGTGCTCCTGTTTTTTTTGCGGATACAGACTAACACGGCTGCTACTCTGAAACCTGTCATTATGCCAGGCACTGCATTTAGCCGTATGGAGTGGAAATCCATCAACGTCATGAAAAAATTCAGACAGATACAGACAGACATCATCTTCCTTTCCAAATGCAAGCAGATGGACATCACACCAAAAGGACTAAAGGTAAAAAATCCATTACAATCTACATATCACACAGACTATGCTGAGAGACTGTGTCACACACTCTCAAAGAAACTGTGAAACCACCTGATCAGCATCCTATACAGCAAACAGGGAAAGATTATGAATGAGCTCTCAAAACTGGATACTCTCATAAAAAACCAACCTTCCACACAAACTTCCTCATGGATAGACTTTACAAAAACTAGACAAGCCATTTACAACACAAACTTTGCCTCTCTACAAAGGAAAAAGGACACTAAATTATCTAAACTGCTACATGCCACAAGGAGCCACAACAGTAGTTCCCTTAACCCACCCAACAATATTGTTAATCTTTCCAGCTATACTCTTAGCCCAGCAGAAGAGTCTGTCCTATCTCAGGGCCTCTCCTTTTGTCCCTCCAGACCCACGAACATGATACAGTTCTGCGGTGACCTAGAATCCTACTTTCGACATCTCCGACTCAAAGAATATTTCCAACATACCTCTGAACAGCATACTAACCCACAGAATCCCCCCTACCAGCACTACAAAAAAAAAAAAAAAGGATTCTGAGTGTACTCCTCTGGATGGTCGAAACAACAGACTGGACTTCTACATAGATTGCTTCTGTCAACGTGCAAAGGCTGAAATTGTGGAAAAGCAACATCACTTGCCTCATAACCTCAGCCATGCTGAACACAACGCCATCGACAGCCTCAGAAACAACTCTGACATCATAATCAAAAAGGCTGACAAAGGAGGTGCTGTCGTCATCATGAATAAATTGGAATATGACCAAGAGGCTGCTAGACAGCTCTCTAACACCACATTCTACAGGCCATTATCCTCTGATCCCACTGAGGATTACCTAAAGAAACTACACCATCTGCTAAAAAAACCTCCCTGACAAAGCACAGGAACAAATCTGTACAGACACACGCCTAGAACCCTGACCAGGGGTATTCTATTTGCTACCCAAGATCCATAAACCTGGAAATCCTGGACGCCTCATCATCTCAGGCATTGGCACCCTAACATCAGGCTTGTCTGGTTATGTGGACTCTCTCCTCAGGCCCTACGCTACCAGCTCTCCCAGCTATCTTTGAGACACCACTGACTTCCTGAGGAAACTACAATCCATCGGTGATCTTCCAGAAAACACCATCCTGGCCACTATGGATGTAGAAGCCCTCTACACCAATATTCCACACAAAGATGGACTACAAGCTATCAGGAACAGTATCCCTGATAATGTCACAGCTAACCTGGTGGCTGAACTTTGTGACTTTGTCCTCACCCACAACTATTTCACATTTGGGGACAATATATACCTTCAAGTCAGCAGCACTGCTATGGGTACCCACATGGCCCCACAGTATGCCAACATTTTTATGGCTGACTTAGAACAACGCTTCCTTAGCTCTCGTCCCCTAACGCCCCTACTCTACTTGCGCTACATTGATGACATCTTCATCATCTGGACCCATGGAAAAGAAGCCCTTGAGGAATTCCACCATGATTTCAATCATTTCCATCCCACCATCAACCTCAGCCTAGATCAAACCACACAAGCGGTCCATTTCCTGGACACTACTGTGCTAATAAGCGATGGTCACATAAATACCACCCTATACTGGAAACCTACTAACTGCTACACTTACCTACATGCCTCCAGCTTCCATCCAGGACATACCACACAATCCATTGTCTACAGCCAAGCTCTAAGATATAACCGCATTTGCTCCAATCCCTCAGACAGAGACAAGTACCTACGAGATATCTATCAAGCATTCTTAAAACTACAATACCCACCTGATGAAGTGAAAAAACAGATTGACAAAGCCAGACGAGTACCCAGAAGTCATCTCCTACAAGACAGGCCCAACAAAGAAAATAACAGAACACCACTAGCTGTCACCTTCAGCCCCCAACTAAAACCTCTCCAGCGCATCATCAAACATCTACAACCTATCCTGAAAAATGATCCCTCATTCTCACAGATTTTGGGAGACAGACCTGTCCTCGCTTACAGACAACCCCCCAACCTAAAGCAAATACTCACCAGCAACCACACATCACTGAACAAAAACACAGACCCAGGAACCTATCCTTGTAACAAAGCCCCATGCCAACTCTGTCCACATATCTATTCAAGTGACATCATCATAGGACCTAATCACATCAGCCATACCATCAGGGGCTCGTTCACCTGCACATCTACCAATGTGATATATGCCATCATGTGCTAGCAATGCCCCTCTGCCATGTACATTGGCCAAACCGGACAGTCTCTACACAAAAGAATTAATGGACACAAATCTGACATCAGGAATCATAATACTCAAAAACCAGTGGGAGAACACTTTAACCTGTCTGGTCATTCAATGACAGACTTGCGGGTGGCTATCTTACAACAGAAAAACTTCAAAAACAGAATCCAAGGAGAGACTGCTGAGCTGGAATTGATATACAAACTAGATACAATCAATTTAGGATTGAATAAGGAATGGGAATGGCTGAGCCATTACAAACATTGAATCTACCTCCCCTTGTAAGTATTCTCACACTTCTTATCAAACTGTCTGTACTGGGCTATCTTGATTATCACTTCAAAAGTTTTTTTTCACTTACTTAATTGGCCTTTTAGAGTTGGTAAGACAACTCCCATCTGTTCATGCTCTCTGTATGTGTGTATATATATCTCCTCAATATATGTTCCATTCTATATGCATCCGAAGAAGTGTTCTGTAGCCCACGAAAGCTTATGCTCTAATAAATTTGTTAGTCTCTAAGGTGCCACAAGTACTCCTGTTCTTTTTGCGGATACAGACTAACACGGCTGCTACTCTGAAAACAGTTCAAGGAACTATATATCAAGATTCAGTATGTTGAAAACAGAATTATTTACCAGGGCTTAGTGAGTTTTTTGTTGTTGTATAGGGTCTCAATCTTAATTACTATATTTGTATGAAAAGCTTAATGCTCAGGCAATGAAAAATTATATTTAAAAAAATAGGTTACATGATTTCTGTCCTTCACCCATGTGGACAAACTGGCCAAATTCAGGACTGGCACAAATAGATTCAACTCTTCTGAGTTCAAATGACATCGAGCAGCACTGAATGTGCATGTCTAGTTACAAGTTGGTTCGGGCTTGGCCTGCTTAAAGTAACTGACCAGTTTATTTTATTTTTAATAGTCAGGTGGGTTCTTCCTTCATCAGAAGTGGTTCTGCATTCGCTGGGTAGGTATAGATTTGTGACTATAATTTTTGAACACACACACCATATGTTATGGTTTTGTGAGTGAATGTATGTTTATATATTATGACAAAGACAAAAGTCACAAGTTGATCATTAACGGAAACCCAGTTTTATTCCTCAAATCCACCTTAAACAGGAATGAAAACAAATTTTCATTCAAGGACAGAGCAGAGAAGCCTACTGGAGGAAGACTCTACTTTTGCCCATTGGCAGATATCTCCTATGCTTCTATTTGTACTTAGGGATTATATGTTTTAGCAGCATTTTCTGCTAAAGGGAGTACAGATTAAGAAACAGATGTCTCCTAGCAGCACTGCCTGACCAACCAGATTTTTCACTATCTCCATTATAATCATGTACCACTCTTTTGGCATGGAAGTCTTTTCTTTTCCCACACACTGAAAATCCTCATATTTTGAGTATTCCCTGTAATATTTTCCAGTGCTAAATTTCTCTCTATGATCCTAATTGCTAATCAACATTGTAACTTTATGAGCAAGTGGGTTAAAAGATGGCAGTGTAGAACAGAGTCATGTCCACTAGATATATCAGAGAAGAGAAAAGCCTGGTTCAATAAAAATACAGAGGTCACTTCTTGTTGAAACTGGCCAATGGGGGCTACCCTGGAAAAGGCACAAGGCACCATCCTAAAGATTATTATGTCCATGAAGATCTCACTTTTGAATGGCCCGGTAACCAAATGAGTGACACAAGATTCATATTCGGAATGCTTTGTTAACAGTGCAGTCCACTAGCCCATCATACTGACTCACTGAGACATACAGACAGTTTTACCTGGTCTCAGTATGCTGAATGTGAATCAATAAAACATTTAAAGGACAATTTTCAACTCACTCTGAACGTCACTTGAAATTGTTTAGTCAATCAGCAATCAAGACCTCAGATTGTTTAACGATAATGCAGTCACTTAGCATTTTCCAGAAATTGTGTCATCATCATTTCCCGTAGAACACTCTGATTTTTCACTGGCAATAAAATTACACATCCTTTCTTCTTTATTACTAATGGGATTCATAGTAAATCATAATAAGACAGTATACTCTATGCTAGGAATTGTCATATTCAGTTGTAACCCATAACAATTAATAGTCTTTCAGCAAATGCCTGTATCTTTATAATATTTTCTTTTAACATAACTACAAGGTATTAATAGTTTCATTTTGTAATTGGTGTTTTTTCTTAATATTTATGAGTAACACAAAAACTCTGGTGTCACTTACAGGTGCTAATTTCATAATAAAAGGATGGTTTAATTCTACGTTTTGAAGAGTCATACGGAAAACCGGTCTTAGCTGACATCTTGGTCAAAATGTTAAAAACTTTAGAGATATAGTTATATACAATGGGAAACAATAGGGAAACTAATGTATGAAGGTTATTTGATTTACTAAATGGAAAGGTGGGATGATCTTGTAGTCAATGCACATGACTTGGGGTAATAAGATCTGGGTTCTGGATTCATTACTACTTTAATCCTGGCTCTGCCACAGACTTCCTATGGTATCTTGACTCAGTCACAACCTCTCTGAATCCCAATACCCCATGTGTAAATTGGGGGCGTCACAATACCTACTCATCTAACAAGGACTTCGGGAGGCTTAATTTGTTTATGTTTGTGAAATGCTTTGAGATCTATGAGGGAAAGCATTATAGTAACAATATTAATAGTATAAATGTTAATTATTCTCTCTGATCTCCAAATACCCACTGTGACATACTTGGGTGCAAACCAGACCAGTGAGGGGCCGTGTTACCCCTGCCCTGTGACCTTGAGTGACATACAAGGCCTTGCTGGTAATGGTTCCCAACTGGGCTGCTCACAAACAGCCTTCCAGGATGCAAGTCACACTCTGAGTGTCTGTATGTAACTGCGGCCTCCCAAACACACTTGGGCTACACTCTGGCACTCACCAACCTTAGTTATACTGCAGGGTGACCCCACTACACCCCAAGTCCTGGATTTTCCCCTAGAAATCTATGTCTTGCACTGCTCAGCCCTCTCTTGGAGAAGTTCAAATGTTAAATCCATTATTCCTTTATGGGAATAAAATACACAATTTACCACCCTAAATAGAGTTAGCCAGACATTTCAACTTAAACACACTGGATTAGATGAAACAATAAAACAAGTATATTAACTAGAAAAAGATAGATTTTAAGTGAGTACAAGCAATAAGGCATAAAAGTCAGAAATGGTTACAAGAAAATGAAGATAAAAATGCTTTCTAGTGCCTAGCTTAACAAACTATATTAGATTCAAAGCTAAGTTTCTCATTATATGCTTTGAACAGCATTACTGACCAAACTTTTCAGGTCAGTTTTCCCTGAAAATTTGTTTATTGCTTAAATGCAAATTAAGACAAGCATACACTCTTTTCTTCAAAACAGACCTCTTCGATGACTTCTGCCTGGGCAGGGCTAAGGGGGGTTTCGAACACCGACTAATAACATCGCACAGGGGAAATTCATAACTTTACACATAATGCTGCTACATAAATTTCACCATGACAAAATTGACTAGCAAGTTATAAGTTTTCAAATGATACCTCACAAGGTATACATTGTACAAAGATTATTTTAATAGTGTGTAGGGTGTGAAGACAGGGGTGCATTCCATCTCTCTCGCTCACACACAAAAGCAAGGAATATAATAATGCACAGGCGGGTATAGTAGTAGTCTCTGTGCCAAACTGATGCTTATCAGTTGTCTTTCATAAAGGCATTGTCAGATGCATACAAAATAAACCATAACTGTGTTCAAAGAAAAGCATTATATGGCTCAGTGGGAGATTTTAGTTTTAAATGTCATATTTGCAAGCTCATTTCTGAAACTTTTTTCCAGAGAACATTTTGAAGGGAACATCATATGTAATTAACTTCTTGGGCCCGATTTTCAGAAGTGCTGAATATTCAAATCACCCCTTGAATTCAATGGGAGTGGGAGTTGTTCTGCTCGTCTCAAAATCAGGCCCTCTCCGTCTAGCTGCTAGGCCAATATCTATAAGATGTGCTCTGCATAAGATATTTCCCCTCAAGGAAAAAAAAGACAAAGGAATTTCTATTTAGATAAAGGTGACAAGATACCTGGGATGCTCCCTCTTGTTACCTGAAGGGAGCTGGTGTAAATTTGCTTCAAATACTTTGTTAGTTTACTGTAAAGTTACATATATTGGTATTAAATTAAAACACTATGAAATATATCCCAACTGTATTATAAAAACAAGGAAGCATATATCAATAAAGTAAAGGGTCTTGATTACAGTGAAAAAATAGTTAAACAATCCAACAGCAGCTGTCATTTTGATGATATCATGAGTCAGATTGGACTGAGAAAACTTCAATCATAACAAAGACAATTGTTTAAGCATACTTTACCTTACACAAACATACCCTTGAACACTTTGAATTCTCTCAGTCATAACTAATAATTAATCTAGACATAACTCATATGTATCTAGACATAACTCATAATTAATCTAGATCTCCTGTTGAGAATTATAAAGTTGGGCCTTCTGTATAAAAGGACATCCACACACATATACCAGACCCATTCTCTGAATGGTGATACTGACAAATAATTGAAAATTTCATTTCTAATACAGAGCAGATATTTGGTTATGTAAGGTATTATAACTAGTCTTTGCCATTTTAGGTATTTAAATATTCCCATTCAAATGTATTTAGGCACCATATACACAAATTTTAAAACATTCCATGTGAAAGGACCCTCATGTCAAAAGTGGCATTATCTGTTTCTGAGTCACTGACAATTCAAAAGAAAATGAATACTTATGGATCAATGTCCTAAAGGATAAAGCACAGGATAAATGGGGTACTAGTTGGTGTCTGCTACAGACCACCAAATCACACTAGAACTCAGGATGACCAGCTCCTTACGCACCTGTTTATAATGTATTGGGAAAAAAAGCTGTGTGATCATGGGGAACTTCAATTTGAGTGACATATGCTGGAGGTCTCATGGTGCCAATAGTAAAACTTCTTTGGAATTTCTAAATATTATAGATGATAATTTCCTAACTCAAAAAGTATTGCAGTAAGCAGATTGAATTCTGTATTAGACCTCATCTTGACAGATGCATAGGAACTGATTACAGAACTAAAGCTTAATGTAGGTTAGATACAGATGTTTATGACCTAATCATATTTATAATGTGCAAACAGAATGAAGTCCAGACTAGTAAATTGAAAACAATTATGAGCCAAATCAGTTGAGAAGAAGAATTTAACCAGAAAAATGTAAATGATAATTTGGAATTGTTTATGAGCACCATACTTGATGCCACAAAAAAAGCCACAATGAAGGCCGAAGGCCATATTGGTTATAAATAAAAAAAAGACCTGGTTAGAGAGGAAGTGAAGACAGCTAAAAATATAACAAATGTAAGAAAGGAGAAGTTGATAGTAATGAATAAAAACCAGAAGTTAGGAACTATAGAAAATAGATAACAGAAGCAAAGGAACACAAATAGAAATCTATGGCTTGCAGAGTTAAGGATAGCAAGGAATTTTTTAAAGTATTTTACTAACAAAAAGTATCCTTATAATGTTATTGGTCCATTGTGAGATGGAAATGGGAAAATTATTGATAATTCAGAAAAGGCAGACTTGTTCAATAAATATTTCTGTTCTGTATTTGGAGAAAAATAGATGATGTAGTCATATCATATAACTGTCTCCATTCCACTAATATCCCAGGAGGATGTTAAACAACAACGACTAAAGTTGGACACTTTTAAATCAGCAAGTCCAGAAAACTTGCACCCAAGAGTTTCAAAGAAAAGCTTGCTGGACCATTAACACTGCTTTTCAATAACTCTTGGAACAGTTGGGAAGTTCCAGAAGAATGGAAGAAAGTTAATGTTGTGCCAATATTTAAACATGGTCAACGGGATGACCCATATAATTATAGGCCTGTCGGTCTGAAATTGATCCAGGACAAGGTAATGTAATGGTTGATAGAGGACTTGATTAATAAAGAATAATGAGGAGGGCAATATAATTAATGCCAATGAACACAGATTTATGGAAAACAGATCCTCTCAAACTAACTAACTTTATATATATTTTTTATTAGATTACAAGTTTGATTGATAATAGGTAATAGTGCTGATGTAATACACTAAGAATTCTATAAGGCATTTGACCAAGTACTACACAATTTACGGATTAAAAAAACCCCTAGAATGATATAAAATTAACCTGTCACACATTAAATAGATTAAAATCTGACTAACGGGTCTCAAAACATAATTGTAAACAGGGAAACATCACTGAGCAGTGGGGTCCAACAGGGAACTTGGCCCTATGCTCTAACCTTTTTATCAATGACCTGAATAAAACATAAAATCATCACTGATCAAATTTACAGATAGCACAAAAATTGGTGAATGGCAAATAATGCAGAAGACAGGTCACTGATACTGAATGATCTGGATTGCTTGGTAAACTGGGTGCAACCAAACAATATGCACTTCAATATGGCTAACTGTATATGCCTAGGAAAAAAGACTGTAGGCATACTTACAGGATAGAGGACTATCATGGGAAGCAGCAACTCTGAAAATGATTTGGGGGTTGCGGTGGATAATTACCTGAACATGAGCTCCAAGTAAAGTGCTGTGGCCAAAAGGGCTAATGCAATTACCAAACAGCACAATTTTGAGTAGTAACATAAAGGTTATTTTACCACTATATTTGGCACTAGTGTGACTGCTGCTGGAATACTATGTCCAGTTCTGGTGCCCACAAGTCAAGAAAAATGTTGATAAATTGGAGAGGTTTCCAATTTAGAGAAGAGCCATAAGACCAATTAAAGGATTAGAAAACATGCTTTATAGTGATAAGTTGAAGGAGGTCAATCTATTTAACTTAATAAAGAGAAGGTTAAGGAGTGACTTGAGGGGGAACAAATATTTAACAATGATCTCTTCAACCTAGTAGAAAAAAGGTATAACATCATCTAATGGCTGGCAGCAGAAGCTAGACTGGAAATAAGGTATTCATTTTTAACAGTGAGAATAGTTATGGTAACCACCAGAACAATTTACCAAGGATTGTGGTGAATTCTCCATCACCATTAATTTTAAAATCAAGATTATATGTTTTTCTAAACAATCTGCTGTAGGAATGATTTTGTAGAAGTCCTATGCTCTGTGTTATACAGGAGGTCAGACTAGATGATCACAATCATTGCTTCTGGCCTTGAAATCGATGAATCTGTGTTATCCCCTAGCACAGGTGCCGGAACAGAGGGGGGCCAAGGGGCCATGGCCCTCTCACCTTTGAAAGTGGACAGGCCTGTCCCATCCACTGCTTGCCACAGGCCTGTCCTCCTGCCCCTACTCCTCACCCCAAGCGCCTGCCCCTGGCCAGGCTGGAAACGGGAGCCCAACCCAGGGAACAGTGGTCTGAGGAGTCAAGGCAGTTGTGGGGATCTATGGACCCTCCACGTGCCCGGGGTGGGGGGCCAGAGAGCAACCCCTAGGTCATGCCCCTGCCCCCAAAGAACCCTGCCCAGGGCAGATGGAGCGTCCGTGGCTACCCATAGCTGCTCAAACAGCTCTTATCATGGCCTAGCTGTTGCTCTTCAGTCCCCCAGGCCAGACCAGAAGCCAGAGCTGGGTCTGGGTAAGAGCCACGCAGACAGCTGTGGGGAGCTGCAGACCCTCCACCTTCCCTTGGCAAGGAATCCGGGGGCTGGGGACATGGGCCAGGGGCTGCACTAGGTTACCCCTACCCCAGGCAGGTGGAGGGCCTGGGCTCCGGCTTGTCTAGGTGGTCAGGGACTCGGGGGGAAGAGGAGGGGCAGGGGTGAGGGCATAGAGGAAGCGGGGACTCGTGCCCCCCCTGCTTTTTGGAAGAATCCATCATCCCTATCCCCTAGGTTACATTGATTTCTTCACCAGGTTGTTGCTGCTTTATCTCTGGGAAAGATCCAACTGGTCATTCTTCAGCAGTAAATATGAAAAGGCTTGCACAAATTAAAGTATCTTGAACTTCACCCTGAAGGTGGAAAGACAAGAAATCAGGTTGTGCTTGAATAATAGGGACTTCCGTAGTAGAGGGGCTGTCACTGAGAACTTCTGGCCCCAGTGTTCCAGTACTCCTTTGAGTGGGACTTGATTAAACAAATATCCTGTTCATCACACCTGGAATACAAAAGATGAACATGAGCCTCCTAGATATTTTGTCAACAAGGTGCTGTCTCCCTACATGTGATATAGGTGAAATCTTATTTATATAGGTTTTCATCTGTGACTGGTGCGATTTGTATAATAGTCTTATTTAATTAAGTCATCAAAGTGTAAAAGAAGGAGTTCCTGTACATTTTAAATGATTCTAGGTCTCTTCAAAATGGAAAAGGCACAGTCCCTGTCCTGAGAAAATTATCACATTAATACAAACAAAGAGCAGGTGGAGGAAAAAGAAGAACATTTAAATAAGGACGACAATATGGTGATTGACCAAGCTAAGATTCTGTTACGAACTAACAAACACCACTTTTAATTAAGTTATTCCCAATTATTCCTCATATTTGTCAGTATAAATCAACAGATTTCTCAGCAGAAGTGGATCTCAAGAGGAGATGCTCAGAGCAACATGAATGAAAGAACATAACTATATAGAAGTTACATTTGACAAACAAGAACGTTAATTGCACTATTGTGTGACATGTCCCTCCTTAAAGTGAAAGGCAGGTAAAATTTTAGGTTTTCAGCTGAGCTTACCTCAGTTTGGCTGGCATATCAGAGCTGATAAGACAGCTTGTGACATGCCTTACTCACTTGTCATGAAATGCTGCAACCAGTGCTGGCTGAAGGTCATGAGTCCCCTTGCATATGTCCAAACAGGGATCCTTGCATCATCTGACCTTCATGAAACCTACAGAGAATTGGGTGTCTCTAACACCAAGGAATCTATAGGTTCATAACCCTGATGAGGTTACAATCTCTCTCTCTCTATATATATATATATATCAGTCAAGCACAAAGTATTGTGTGTGAATGCAACAGTTGTTGTTATGATATGTATTGTTGTATATAGTATGTGTATTTGTGTAGTATATAGATATAATTGTTGTTATAGCCATGTTGGTCCCAGGATATTAGAGACACAAGTGGGGTGAGGTAATATCTTTTATAACACCAATTTCTGTTGGTGAGAGACACAAGCTTTTGAGCTCATATAGTACTTTTCTTCAAGTCTGTGAAATGTACTTAGAGTGTCACAGCTAAATACTAGGTGGATCAGATTGTTTAGCATAAGTAGTTAACACATATTTCAAGGGACCATTCATAGTGAAGTTGCCCATTAACATGTCCAGGATGGAAATTCTGGGTAAGGTGGTGTGTAGCATTGTTGAATCCAGTGTATCCAGTATTAATAGGATACGGATAATGAATGCAAATTTCCTGTTCCTACACAGCTTGACTAAGCAGTTTTGGCTTCTTATTTACAAATAAGCATTCATTTTTCACATAAAGCTATTTTTACTTAGTTGCCTCTTCTGGCATATGTAAAGAAGTGGCTGAGAAACCATCCAGGACAGGACAATCTGAATGGACTGGAGAACAGACAAAACAGAAGACCACTAGGGTTGCCAGGTGTCCAGTTTTGGAATGGAAAGTCTGGTTAAAAAAAAAAAAAAAAAAAAAAAGACCAGTTACCCACAGTAACCAGCCGCTGCCACTGGGGGGTGGGGTGGGAAGAGCAGCAGCTGCGGCTGGAGCCTGGAGGAGCTGGTCTCTGCTCAGCTGCTCACAGAGAGAAGTGTCTGGCTGGATCATAACCAGAGTTCAAGTCCCCAGTGACTCACTCACTTGCAGCTTTTAAATTTTGTAGCCTATTAGTTTTAGACCAGTCCAGACAACCTTCTGTTTATATTTAGAAAGAATTATCACATCCATCAACAAGAAAGGGCAAACAATTAAGGAAGCAAAGACAAATTAAGCCAAACTACAGGAAATTAGGAGATTCAAAGATTATCTACACATATTTGGTGTCAATGTGACTACTTCCCTATTGGAAGAGACCGCCCCGGATACTTACAATCACTTCAATATCCCTCAATCTTCTGTTTGTTATTCCCTTGGAGGAACAAACTCTAAGGTGCTGGTTCTAAAGTGCTGGCTCTAAAAAGGAAAGAAGGTTATTTCATGTCTGTTTTTAAAAAGTACTTCAGAAGCGACCGACATGTAGAATTCAATAGTTTTCGCCATCCATTAGTCTAACACATGAATTGAAATATTTTCCTACTTTTGCCTGACCAAATTCAAATAACAAAAAAGAATATCACCCCAATATGTTATTGCACTATACTTAAGAATACCATTTGCATCATCATTCTCATTTTAATAAAATCTTCACTCAAATTTTGTGTGTTGTACTTTTAAGTTAATTATAGTATACAATATATGACAAACTGTAAAATGTTTGTCTTTTTGATAGAAACACAATTGCAAGAAATATTACAGCCACAGTTTATCACTGGCGGCCTACAGTTAATAGTTATAGTTAATAATGAATGGTAGCTGAAATGTGTAGAAATGCTACTAAATACAGTAAAGAACTCAGGGTTGAAAAACCTTTGCTGAATTGTGGGAGCCTAAGCCATTAATTTCTGCTGAATTAGTGCTCTTTTATATCTCTCAATCTTTTTGATTGCGATGTGAAGTATTATTGCTAACTTTCAGGTTCAAAACTTTCAAAAATCATGAGTCAAGTTCCCCAATGAGACTGGCATAAAAGTCAAGAGTTTTTAAAAAATAAAACAAATGAGAGTGCATATGCTGACTGTTCTTCTTAGTCTTCAGATGCAGTTCTAGTGCCTTTGCTGATTCTTTCAGCTTTTTTTAAGAAGCAGAGTTATTGTTAGGATTTGTCACTCTATCTGCTGGTGTTTACTTCTATTGCTGGTATTCAGGTATGTGAGCAGACCTGAAACTGTTAACGGTCATGTTAATTCTGTACTTACTGCTTTGAAAAGAAATGAGCAGCAGCAGAGGCAAGAACTAGAGCAATTAATTGGGAGCAGGATCTTAAAAATAGATGAAGGTGGGGTAGAGTAGCATTTTCTTTTCCTTCACATTCCCCAGCAAGAATGAAGCTAGTATGTGCTAGGGACAAGAAGCCTTCACAGAGCTGATCTGCCTACAACTCCATCTATTCTATAATCCCGGGAACTCCAGCACCTCCAGAGACAAGTAATGAGAAAGTAGATAAAAAATGGCAGAGGCAGACTCTCAGGTTTTAGAAAGTTAATATCAACTCCTTGAATTCCATCACGAAGCTCAAAGGCAACGAGTAGGAACACCAGTGTTACATACTTCCAATGTGAAGATCCACTTAATAAACAGTTGCAACATTCTGGATTTATTTTTAGTCTCTAAATGGTCTGCAGGTGTAGGCCCAGGTATAACATGTTATTGTAGACTAATCTTAAAGTGACAAAGTTGTTGATAAGAATATCAAGGTCTTCATTCAAAACAAGAGTAGATAGTCGGTCATTGGCATCACCTGTTTTCTTAAGAACAGAGGACCATCGTATTTCAGGGTGACTGGGCTGTGTCAGCAAAGGTCCCAACTATCCTGGTGTTATTGGTTAGCCATGAAAGGACACATATCTAGAGTTTCTATTGCCTCATTTGCAAGACTGGGGACAATTTTGACAAGGAGAGCAGTGTGACTGTCCCTTCCTGCTCAGTTAGTCTGAATAAATCTCTAGCCATTAACACTCCAGCTTTCTGTCTTCACATTTCGCCTATGCAAGACCATCACAAATCCCTTGGATTTAATATTTAATCTTGACTTTATAAAAAGGAAACTAAATTGCATTCTGGAACACTATTTCTTGTCTTCCCAATCGGTAGGGATGGGCAAATAGAAGAATGATTCCAAATTTCCAGCCTTAATTCCTAAGGTACAGTCCTCTATATTTTCTTATTGTGCCAAGAAACTATAAATTACTGTGTACTATAATATCATGAGATATATCTAACCAAAGCTGCATTACACAAGAAAGTGCTTCCAAAAGCCATTTCCCAGCCTTATTAACATGTTCCACTTATATGATTTGCTATAAGTTAACTAAGTTCTCATATAGTGCAAATTATAACTACATTTTTGTTGAAAAATTAAGAAAAAATATGTTTTCTTGAGCACTTGTGATAACAGACCTAAAGAACAGTTGTTTCCAGCAGAAGTCATTAATTCAGACCAAATTTAAATTTTGAAAGCTAATTAAAAATCTGTTGATCTTCATTGCTCTGTGATAAAGAAAACACAATTCTAATGTTTGCACTAAACTAATTTTATTGACAAATGCTTGGCATCATGGAATGCCAAAACTTCAAATTTAGTGAAAAGCTTACCGTGTTTTGATGAATTCTGAAATGTATCCAAACACTTAATTTTGCAAAGCATCTGTTACAAACCAACTCCTGTAATGCAAAGCATCTCAGTGCATGTTTTAGTTTTATAGAAAAAGTTCAGTTTATTATATTCAAAATTGTACACTTGATCTTCTGGTAGACTAAAACCTCAGGAAGATAGACAGTACAATTTGAGAGAGTAACTATTCTGTAAAAACAGGTTTTCTCATGGAAAACTGGAGTGCTTATTCATTTGGTGGTAAATTTTCAATAAGAGCTGCTTTACTGTGGGGAAAAAAACTTTAAATTATTGATGCTTTTCAAACCTTTTAGAATTAAATATAGTATCATAAACTGTACAGTATTTTGCTTGTGCCCAGCACCAGCACTATAAGGACTTTTGTTTCTTATAAATATCATTATGTATACCAATATGAAGAAGTCACATTGCAAATTACATAAACTAGCCATATTAATTTGACTATTGTATCAGTAGCCTTTCACTTTTTTCCAAATTATTTAATCAGAATATGGTATGTGCATGTATATAAGCATTCATATTAACTTTTGGGGGAAAGGAGGAAATGTATGCTTTCCAGGGGGGTAGTAAAGTATGAAGAGTGTCAGAGATTACAAAGAAAGGAAAAGTAAAGCAGGAGGGTGAAATGTAATTCAGTTATTATCCTTCTTGACTATTCTATAAATATACAATTACTGTGTTTATATCAAAGCATCCCAATGACTTCAGTATTTCTGCTGTGTTATTTTCCTGTGTGATATAGACCATTACTTTTAACCATTCTATTATTATTATGTGAATTTGTCTGGCATATTACTCACAAAATGTGAAAAGCAATAAAGAGTCCTGTGGCACCTTATAGACTAACAGAAGTATTGGAGCATACTTCGTCCACTTCGTCAGATGCACGTATTCACCCACAAAAGCTTATGCGCCAATACTTCTGTTAGTCTATAAGGTGCCACAGGACTCTTTGTCCCTTTTTACAGATCCAGACTAACACGGCTACCCCTCTGATACTTCACAAAATGTGTTAATTCTTCCATTATAAGATATTCAATTAATAGTTTTTTTCTTCCTATTGATCTACAGTAAAAATCATTTCCTGGATCCATAGATTTGTTGTGGTGGGTTTTTTTTGTTTGTTTTTGGCTATAAAAAGCAGGAATAGGAGAACCTTCCTTATTCCTGGCTAAAATCTTTTAAACAGGCCAACTCCCAACACACAACTCTTTAAGTAGTCTTTGAGATCTATATCTATTTGTTTAGTTGATTTCAGGATGGATTTCCATATATATACATATTTTACCATCCAGAAGTCCCATATCTTGTGTATGAAAGAGCACCTGGCTGTTTTGCATTTCATACAGATAACTAGGGAAATATTATGAATTTTATTATATAGAGATTATATTCTGTAAATTAAACAGTACTGAATTTGCACTATTTGTTCAGTATTAGAACCAATAATTACTTTCTGCATTATCTCATTCCATTCTTTTGTTGTTGTTTCATATTTACAGTCTCCATTCCATAACTTAACAGCTTTATGGTGTTTGCCCTTTAAAAACAATCACAAGATCACACATTCTAGACATAATTTTGATTTCTGAAACTTCAAGCCCTTATATAAATTATTGTAATATTGATAGTTTGTTGGTTACTTTTTTTACTCTCTGAATATATATTTTTAATAAAGTAAGCAATCTACATAAACTAATGTTGAACATTTAAAAATATATCATAAAATCATAGGACTGATTGGAAGGGACCTCCAGAGGTCATCTAGTCCAGTCACCTGTACTCATGTCAGGATTAAATATTATTTAGACCATCCCTGACAGGTGTTTATCTAATCTGCTCTTAAAAGAGACAGCATCAATGAGTGGGCAAAATATATAGGTATTCTGGTGGAAGAAGACATGGCTCTTTCACTTATGTTCTTTTGAGTTGGGGGATATGAATTTCCCAATACAGAGGGCTTGTCATTGGAAGCTGAAATGCAAGGAACTTTATTGTTATATTTACATCACAAGATGTAAGCTATGGCAACTTTCACAACTCTAAGCCTTGCGCCAATTCATGTCTTTCAAGTTCTCAAAAAATGTACTTTGTTGAGGATAATAGAAGAAAATCTCCTGAGGATATGTAGTCTCCTTTGTGATTACTGTTCAACAGTATATACTTGCTGAGGTCCTAAGGTGCACTGTAACATAAATCAGTATTAATATTTAGCTATCTGACACCTTCTGAAAACTGTGACTGAGTCTTAGGGGACAATGTTTGCTGTAAATGAATTATTCTGAGTTGTGCTGCTTGCTTTTCTGTTCTGGAAAGAAGCTGCTATGAGTAAGCCCTGGTGGCATGCTGTTTGATTGGACTTATAATATTTCCATCTCTTTTCTTTACACATATTATCTTTGTAAACTGTCAAAAGATAATTTGAAAAAAAAAGATGCCTTCAATGCCAGGCTTTTTTTTTTTTAAAGATATAAATAAAGTTGTTAAAAATAAACAAACAAAATCTTTCACTTCTGCATTTTCCCTTGTGTAGTATCATTGCTTGTGTGGCAGCATCTTACTTAGGCCATCCCAAAATTACAGCCAAGGACATCACATATCTCTTAGAAAGAATTAGCAAAAGGTGGAACTGGCTAACTAAACTAGTTTCCCAATGAATATTTTCATGTTTCCATTTATATCCCAATATACTACCACCTGTGATAGATGGAGTTAGTAATGTAGAGAGATAGATATTATAGTTTAGTGGATTTACTTTGAGCTTCCTCACTAAAATAAATCCTCCTTTGGACCGAGGTTAGGCACAAGAACTTTCAAGGGTAAAGGGATTTTTTTTTTTTTTCCCCTTTAAGTCAGAAGGAAAATGTAATTATGTGGTAAGACTCCAATTGCAACCAGCAAAAGAAGAATTAAACCTCTCACAGAACTTTTTGCCTGGCCTGTTTATATCTGAGTTTCGCTAGGAAACACTTCCAGGACAATGACCAATATGACAGTGATTCTGTTAATAAAACTGTAATGTTGCAGTACATGAACATTGCTCATATTGTTAAAATAAATTTGTTTTCTCAGTCAAATGTAGCATTGCCTAGTGCTGTGAGATGGTCCTCATAGAGACAATGATAAATCACAAATACTGCTAAATCGGATAATACTAGCATGAAAGTGAAAAGAAATAATCATCTGCAAAACACAGAATAAAAGAGGCAGCATATTTAATAAGAATGAATGTAATGTAATGCCAACTGGAGACGACAAGACTATACGTTTCTTCAGTTAGCCATACAGACAAACCATGAATGGAAATACTCAATATCAGCACTCCTGAGTAAACAGAAAATCAGAAATTATGTCAGAATAAACCAGGTAAGTCCAAACACATGAGAATGAGTCATATCCTTGCGCGACCGATCATCTCTCATATACAATGGACATGTCAGCTCCCAACATCTTCATGCCATCATCGCCCATTTGTTAAATTTTCAAACAAGGATCTTTGAGCATACTACTATGGGATGAGCCCCCTGTAAACATTCATAAAGTCACCTCTCTCATTGTCTACCTTGTTGGTGCAGGGGAATAAGAATTGCTCCTCCCACTGCCAGCAACAGCCTAGGAACCAGAGATGGGATTCAAGGTGATGTCTCCAGAACCGCCTTCACTCCTGGGTTAGGCTCAGATAGGACAGCTTTAAAAATCTGGAGGCTCCAGACATGGTGGCCCTACTGTTGGGAGGTAGGTAGGTGTTGAGTCAGCACATCCCCTGACCACCTTAGCACTGTCCACTTCTTGAGACTGTTGACTACCTGTAGGTTCCATGGTGATAATGTGCCACTGTTACTTTCCCCCAGCAGACTTTCTACCACTGAGGCTCAATGTATTTCAACCTTCAAAGCACTGCCAAACTGTTCATTGAAACTACTGGTTTGTATATTTGCTAGTTCATCCAATGTGATTGATCACCTCAGTCAAGTAGCATTGTTTCTGTACCCTAATTGGATGCCTCCAAATCCCACAAAGAGCTTTCAAGATGGATGTCAACCATACATTGCACAAACACTCATCCAAATGTATTTTTCTGAAGCTGTCTCTTTTTGGCAAACCTTCCTGTTAATAAAATATTCCTTCATACATTGCAAGAAGAAAAAAGAAAGATTTGGAATACGATCAAAGCAAAATGGGTGCGTTTTTATTCAGACCAACATGTATGAATAATTTCTGCCAATTTTCTCAGCACTGGTATTGAGGAAGCTAACTGAACACAAATATTCTGAATGCAGGACACATGGAGAGTGGGTGATTCTAATCATAAAGAATTCCACTTTCTAAAAAAATGTCTTCAAGCACCATATATTGTCTATTAAACAATAAATCATAAGTCATTAAAGACAAAATATTCTAACTCTTGCAGTTTGAGTTCTAACTAGTATGTAACTGACAATTGATTATTATGAAGTTGTTGCATCTCAATCATACTGTCTTGGAGGTTTCTTTTGTATCAACAGAGCCAGCACCTGCCTACTGACTGAGGAGCAGTACTGGCAGTCATGGAACATAAGTAATCCTGTAATTCCTCACCTTCATTTTTTCTCAGCAGTTGCTGCTAATGAAATGGTAATTAAAAGATGTAAGGTGTTTCTGTGGGTAACTAAGGTAAAAGAAGGAATTTAAATAATCAGCTGTTCAGGAAAGTTCAGTTTGGCTGCATTTGTGAGTCATGGTGCATTTTAGCAAAAAAAAAAAAAAAAAAAAAAAAAGTCAGTAACCGGTTTAAATGCATACTTATAACTAAAAATTGCTTCAGGTGCAGTGTCATGTTCTGAGCACTGAACTGGGGAGCTGGGAATTTCTGAACTCTAATCCCAGAGCTGAAACATGAACATCTTGGTAGCCTTAGGAAGGATAAAACTAGACTTGTGCAACAAATATAAAGTAGTATCTGTGATAATTAATTCAAACAAAAACAAATTCACTTTGAATTCTCTCATGGCCTCTTTTACCACTTGTCAGAAATGTTTATGTACACAAAACTTTGGAAGGCAAAATGTACAAAATATTAATGTAAGTATGTACTCAGGTGAACATTCATGCAGGAAGTGTTCTAGCTGACATCTTGAAGGCTCTTCTAAGGTTTCAGAGTCATCCAGTCAAGAACTGAAAATTGTACTTAAAGATTATCTTGTGCTCCAGGGGGGCGGGGCTGCACACTCCGGCGGATCTAAGCAAGTTTGATATAACACGGTTTCACCTATAATGCGGTAAGATTTTTTGGCTCCCGAGGACAGTGTTATATCGGGGTAGAGGTGTATTTTAAATGGAAAACACTGGATTATGGGCTTCCTTTTTCTGGAGATTTCGTAAACAGATGCGTATTTGGAAAAGATGCACATTCTGTATCATGCTCTGAACTTAGGTGTTCAGAGAAGGCCTGTATGCTACATCCTTTAGATATCAGCCTAGTTCTGAGTGAGTAGGCATTAGCAACTTTTCACATGAACTGTTTCCAGAACTACCACCCCCTTTGGGAGCAATATCAAAGTTCTAATTGGCTGATCCCATGACATTTCTAGAAGGGGAATAAACATTGCACCTCACTGTGCCATCAACTGCCCGGGTACAAGAGAGGGAATTCTAGGTGGTATTCCCACAACTCCCTTCCCATATGGGTTAAACTCATGTAGGGTAAGTTTAAAATCTGAAGGCTGTGCATGTACTGAATTTTAAGAGATACTTACAATTACTTGCATACACGTGATGTTTGGAGAATATGATAACTCACATACTTATATTTTTGGTTTACTAAACTGATAATATGAAATGTTCAGGCTAAGGAAGTTGCTAGGTCTCTGCTTTCTGTCAACCAGAGACAGACCAAAGTATCAAAGAAGATAACACGTCTGAGCCATAATACCTCTAAGTATGTTTACACAGATTCTGTAATAAAACTTCATAACATCTATTATGTTTTAACATTATAGACTATTTTATTTTACACTATGTTTTGAAACGTTTTGAAAGAGTTATTTTCATTTTTGTGTTGCACTGAATATTTAATAAGAATCTTTAACTGCAAGTTGTAAATGCAATAAAATGGTAGATTGTAAAACTAAAAACCACTTGGTCTAAAGACAAACAAACCAATGAAGTTGTCTTTTCAAAGACCAGGCATATCTATCTTGTATATGATACCAGTTTTGTACAGAGATAATCCTATCTCAAAAAAGCAACCTTAGTAAGATATTTGTGTTTTAGCAAGGATCATGACTGTGTAAAAAAATGTAATGATGTGCTCTATTCAGAATACTTCACAGAAGAGTGATATGTAAGAGATATTGTCATTGTCAGAGGTATAAACAAAGCGGTAAAAGAGGGCACTCTTCCTGACGCCTTTTTCCAAGGAGAAAAACATTGGCTTCAAACCTATGCAAAGAATTACAGAAATATTAGAATTCATTTATTTTATTAGTACTCTAAAGTCTTCATTCTGTTAACTTTAAAGTAAGCATGTAGTATTAGTTCTGGTTACTTCTAACCTCATGTTTCCTCTTACATTTGAAAACCTTTGTTTATTCCTTAAATGTTAACAATGGTATACGCTCCCTTTGTGATATTTATTTGCAAATATTTTGTATCTGAATGCAGTAACTTTTTGAAACCACTGTAATCTGAATAGTAAAATGCTTTTTTAACAACTATAGCTATGGCATTTGTTGTTATAACTAGTTAATAATATAAAAAGCCATTTGAGAACAAAATTATTTATATTAATTGGTGACTTGGTTACGTTAACCAACTACTTAAATAACTTCTTAAACTCAAAGAAAAAAGACCTCTCCAAAGACTATTTAGTGACAATGCCTTCTTTGATGACTGAAGAATCGGTTAAAGAATTAGTGAAGTTTAAATACTGAAGCAGAATTCCAACTCTCATTAAACCCTGCTGGAGCTAACGGGATATCTCAGAAAACTGACTTAATAATGATAAAAAAGTTAAAACTTTAAACTTTAAAAATGTTCTGAAAATTCCCATCACAAGAACAACATCAGTTAGAAACCTGATGCACATGCACATGCACTAGGATTGCATATTCATGAGATGAAAATGAAAACAAGGCCAACCCACAATGGTGTTGAGCAAATGAAAGGGTGACACAGCAGCTGATATTAGATTCTAAACTAAACCCCTAAAGAAGGAGGAGGAAGAGTATAAAAACTCTCTGAATTGAGCAAGTAGCATCAAGAAAAGGTCAGGGTGAACAGAAAGCTTTAATTTTGATTGCTCCTCCATCTTTGTTCCTACACTCTTTTAAAAGGCCCAATTCTCATTTACACAATAGCCATTTTATACCTCTCTCACAATATAATTTAATTTCACTTTAATTTCACCTTACTAGAGCAACATAGAAGGGCCCAGATAGAAGTGAGAATTATGTCCACAATGAATATGCCTAGTTCACTGTTGCACCGAGCCTTGTGTACTCATTCACACCCATGTAAAGTGGATGTAATTTATGGCCATTCTGTTTTGATACCACTTTACACCCACTGTGTACTGGTGTTCATAACTATACAAAGTGCAAGAAAATGGGAAATCAAGCCCTATGTCCTTAGCATGGCATTTAATCTGAATGACCCACATTTGCTCCTGAGTTCAGTCACCATAGACATAATTTATTCCAAAGATTAGAAAGCATATTCACAATCAGAACAGAATGATAGATGTTTAATGTTACTTTGTGTTTCAGCTGTCATGTTGCCTCCCACACTTGGAATAATTTAAATGTCTTTGAGGCAAGTATCCTTTCCTCCATCTTCACCACCCACCGTCTACCTTCTGTAGGGTCCCTCTTCATTGAAACCCTAGTGACTAATTTCACACTTCAGGTGTAAAGCAGGCGTATGGGGTGAATGGCAGTAAACATGCATGCTTTAAAGGGCTCCTACAACTGATTTTGAACCCCTGGAAAACAGCTGTTATATTTTGTCTAGAAAAATAAAGCTAATGCCAGGTTAACAAAACTGTCACTTATTTAGTAAAATAACTTGAATTCCAATAAACTGTTTAGAAAATGCTCTCATTTACTCTTGACTGTTATGGAATTCAAAAGATAATTTCACAGGCCATTACAGTGCAGTGTATATTCACAGCTTATTGCATTGCTATAAGTTTGGTGAAATCTAAATATTTTTAAAATATGAAGGAAAGAAGATAAAATATACTTTAAGAACAGATACAGAAATTTCAATTCTTAAAGAAGACCCACCGAAATGTGAAACACAGAAATAAACAGAGGGATCAGTAAATATTAAGATCCCATGATTGAGGGAGATAGTTTGAAAATACTTACCATCTTTGTACCACTATCAGCTGAAAAAGAAGTAACAACCCTCTTGCTTCAGAAGGCCAGTCACCTCTTGAAGGGAATTTTATATATTTTGGTCTCAGTATAGGTATTCAATTTTCCAAGAGTACAATATTCTTCTGATTTTATCTATTTATTTCTGTAAACAAGTTCTACTTCATAGTCAAAAATATCTTTGATTTAAAGGGACTTACAAGAGAGCAAGGATAATACCCAGGGTAGTTACCAGATGACGTAACTTACTGTAGAAAATAAGAAAAAAAGATCTAAGGCCAGGGCTGGTGGGAGTCCAGATAGCCATGTAGTTGGTTAAAACAAATAAAAGGTTCAACACAGATAATATTTAATACTCAGTGACCCAGCAGAGATTTCCATAGTCTGCATCTTTCGCAGGAAAATAATTTTTATTTTAAAATGATCATTTACATGGCAACATTAATTTAGATTGTAGATAATCACACTGCAGTCTTTTCTCAATCGTTATTAATACCCTTTTGACTGAAGTAGGAGTGTCACTTGGATAAGAAATATTGGCTTCAGGATCGGTCCCACTGGAATTATATTAAAATGTTTATTGAAGACTTCTGCTGCCCCATGAATTGTGGGAGGAGACAGGAAGAGAAGCAGCAGCTCTTACTGAGGAGGTTCGGCTGTGAATCTTTCCTCCCCTCCTTTGAGACATCACCACAGAGGTAGGGAGTTTGACGGGTTCGGTCACAAAGACCCCCTTGAGGCAGTCACCTGACATGCTGGAATTACCTCGGAGCCCATTTTCCACTGACAGCTCGGGACTCCAGAACCATGCCTTGTTGAGCCAGACATGCTAGTCAGCTGCAACACAGATCCAGGTCTGGTCCATGCCCCCAAAGCTGCAGAGTTTAACCAAAACCTGCTCATCAAGTCACCTATCTCTAGCACCCAGACACCCAGCTCCCAATGGGATCCAAACCCCAAATAAATCCATTTTACTCTGTATACCCTCTATAACACTGATAGAGAGAGATGCACAGCTGTTTGCTTCCCCAGGTATCAGTCACTTATTCTGGGTTTACTAATAAACAAAAGTGATTGTATTAAGTATAAAAAGTAGGATTTAAGAGATTTTAGGTAATAACAGACAGAACAAAGTAAATTACCAAGCAAAATAAAACTAAATAGGCAAGTTTTATCCTAATACATTAAGAAACTGAATACAGATAAATCTCACCTTCAGAGATGTTCCAGTAAGCTTATTTCATAGACTAGACTCCTTCTGGGCCCAATCCTTTCCCCGGTACAGTTCTTGTTAGTTCCAGCTCAGGTGGTAACTAGGGGTTTTCTCATGACTGCAGCCTCCTTTGTTCTGTTCCACCCCCTTTTATAGATTTGGCACAAGGAGGGAATCTTTTCTCTGTGGGTCCACACCCCTCCTTCTAAATAGAAAATCATCAGGATTAAGATGGATTCCAGTACCAGATGACATGGTCACATGTCCTGTGAGACCCCAAGCCTCCATTCTTTCCGGCCTGACTCTCATGAACACAGGAAGGCTTACAAATAAACAGAGCCATTTACAACCAATTGTTCTAGTTAATGGGAGCCATCAAGCTCCTAAACCACCATTAATGGCCCACACTACACATAATTACAATAGGACCTCATCATAATACTTCATATTTCATACAAGAATGATACATTCATACAAATAGGATGAACACACTCAATAGATTATAAGCTTTGTAATGATACCTTACAAGATACCTTTTGCATAAAGCATATTCCAGTTACATCATATTCACACTTATAAACATATTTTTTTATAAAGCATATGGAGTGCAATGTCACAGGGAGAATCATGTGTGGGCACACCAGAGGATCACCTGAGATTCTGAGGGTTTGGATCAAAGGACTATAATCAAACTGCAGCCTGACTCACTGAGACATCAGGTGTGGAAGGAAGTAGCCCAGGAAAGATGAATAGGAGGTGGTCCAAGTGTAGGCCAGTGTTCACTGTCACAATTTCAGAGCCCTGGGCCAAGATCTGGGTGGAGCAGGAGGGCCCAGGTCCCCCTTTTCACCTCACATCTCCTACGCTTTTGGATGGGCAGGACCAAGGTTTTACTGTTAAAAAGTGAGCTGACTCACTTGAACCCCATCTAGTGGTCCCATACAGATGGTGTTAAAAGAGAGATGGAGAAGCAGGTCATGACCAATACTCCTGCTGAGGTTTTTCGCCTTCCTCCGCAGCATGGGGCAGGGATCGCTAGCTGGAGGATTCTCTGCTAATTGAAGTCTCTAAACCACAGGATTTGGGGACTTCAACAGCAGAGTCAAGGGAAAGGGTAGGGACGGCTTTGTGGCCTGCATCATGCGGGAGGTCAGACCAGATGATCATAATGGTCCCTTCTGACCTTAAAGTCTATGAGTCTATGAACAAACCAGCAACCCCATTACAGAGATACACTTAGATAATCCTGGCAAGTGACTCACATCCACATACTGCAGTGGAAGGCAAAACCACAACAAAGTCACTGCCAACCTGACTTAGGGGGAAATTCCTTCCAAACCCCACATATGGCAGCCAGTTAGATCTTGCACTTGTGAGCAAGAACCAGTCAGCCAAGCACCTGAGACAGAGAATGCTTGGTGCCGCCTCAAAGCCCTCACTTTCCTGGTTCAATGTCCTGTTTCCAGCTGTGACCATCCAAAATGCTTCAGAGGAAGACTGAAAAACAAACAAACAAAATGAATACGCGGGAGGGTGAGGGCAGAGCTGGGTGAAAAACTTTTCCTGACTCCTGCAATGGCCAGCTGAAACACTGAAGCTTTTGGAAACATAAGACAAACTGGAAGTGAACTCCAGGGCTGCTGAACCCTGTTCCCTCACATGCAACCTTGTCATACAATCACACTCATAAATTTGTCTGGACCGCTCTAAAAACTAATTAAATTATTTGCCCCACAACTCCTGTTCTAAAACCTTCTAATTTCCAGTCTGAACTTTTTCATGGCCAGTTTATATCCATTTGTTATTTGCCGACCTTGTGCATTAACTTAGACATTTTTTTTAAGTAAAAACAATAAAACAAACAAAAAGACAAAATCTTATAAAAGCTGAACTACTTCTGTTTTCTTATTGATTGAACTATACATTAGCTACAATTAATTGCTGTTGGCATTAGCTCTTAGAAGGTGACTCAGTACTATTAAATAAAGTTTCCAAGAATTCAAATATGTTTAAAATTTGACCACCATGGATACAAATATCTTCCTTTAGTGCTTGACCAAGGCTCTCTGTATCATTTTAAATTCTTGGAACAGCACCATGGACAGCAACACCTTCCTTGCTCTTTCTGCTTTAGTTCCAGCATAGGACCATCTGCATGAGGTGAAGAATGGGGATAGTGCCCTGAAACCAGGACTCTTTCCCCTTCCGCCCCAAATCCATTTTCAGGACAAAAGGGAAAGTGTGTAATGGGATGAGCTGGCCCTCAGTTTGGATAGCAAAGCTTGTACAGGACCACCTCTCTCAGCCCTCTAAAGTTGTCTCAGATGTGGATTTAGAATGAAGACCGTCTCTAGCAATCAGAAGCAGCTGAACTATAAATGTATCAGTGCCACAAACAGCTGGTTGCATTCCATGCACTATCACATTTATGAGGAGACCTTGGAAAGTAGTTAATTAGGATAAAACAGAATATCAAATAAATACAGAACAGTAGGCCTGGATAACTATATCCCCATAAGCAGATGTTTATTAGCAAATACCTAACTACTTTAGGCTATTGGGATACAGCATTTTGTATAAAACAGGACCTCAGTTGCCACACTAATTCTTTTCCATCAATGGTGCTAACCATCTTGTCATCAATGGCTACATTCCCATACAGTCTGATGCAAGCATGCCAGAAAAACATGTGCAAAACAAACCTTAAATGCACAGAGGATGTGGACCTACTTCCTCTAAAAAAACCCCAAATAAAAACAAAAAAACCCCATGTCTGTTAAAACAAGTGGAACTGGTGTTTTAGGGTCCCACCTAGTTCCCTATGAGATTGGGTGAAATTTACTATATGCAGTACAAGGTCTATACTCCACCTATGTCCCATCTAATCCCTAAAAATAGTACATAAATGGGGTTTAGGCTTACTACTGACCCTTTGTACAGGGGTGAATTTCACCCACAATTCTTATGGAGACAGATCCTGTCTCAATTCTACAACAAAATCCCCATCTACTTTAATGGGAGTTCAGCTGATTAAAAGCAGAAGAAAGCCCTCAGAATTTGATCAATAGTTTTAATTTAATTTTTGACATGCAAATTTTCTGTTACTATTTTAATTAGAACTATTCAAGGTTAGTTTGAGCAACTTTTGTGTTATTGGAAAGAAGTGGATCCTCTCAGATTAAAAGTCAATGTCCTGTTCAGGGGCAAAATTTGCAGTAGAAAAGGATAAAATGTCTGGGGTTCAGTTTATGAAATACTGGCAGTGCAACCTGAAGGCTAGGATTATCAAAGGAGCCTAAGGGACTTAACTCTTGTTCAGTGGATTTAATTTCAATTGCATTTGAATACTGCAAATGTCCCTACACTTGCCCACACATCCAATGAGATTCAGTGAAAAATGCTGACCAAATTTCATATGTAGTGGGCAACATGTTGGATCTTTTTATATTTATATAATGATTATTGTTCATGCCATGCTTTTCACAATTCCTTTGCCCAACTTTCTCTCTCCAATTCTATCCACATATAAGAAGGTGCGGGGGGGGGGGGGGGGAGAGAAGTCAATGGCTTGCTGAGTTTCATCTGTAACAATCCAGACAGATAAACAATTCCACGGGTACTTCTTGAATGTATGCGAACAAGGAGTAAACCACAGAACTATTTATATAGATTTTCAAAGATAGGAGAAAATAAACATTGCTATCTCTGTGCATGCAAATCTCCCATTGGTTTCAGATGGCCAAAGCTTTACCAAAGTAAGAACTGTGGGATTGGAGCTTTAGAATTCTTTTCTCTTTCACCCTTCTTCCCACATAGCCCGGATTGTTTACATGTGAAAAGCTATAGAATGAGACTATGTAAGGAATTGTTGTTGCCTTTATAAATGTCTGACAGATTAGAAAGAGATGCACTGTAATCTAATTTATACAGCTCTCTCTAGTAAACGTGGAAACTACACCATATTATCCTGTCTTTTCAGCTGTTCCTTTATAAAACTCATTAGTCCTGTAATTGAGTGTGGATGGCATAAATGAATTCATCCTAATGCAAAACAAACACTCATGAAGGTGTTCTGTAAAATTTATATTAGCAAAAAATGTTTAGTTTCAATTACAGATGTGAATTATTGGTACCATCTAATTAAAAATCTTTAATCACTTAAACTGTTAGGATAACTGCACTGGAGATATGGATAAACAAAATCTACATTAACTAGACTTGGCTATCAAATGAATTTAATATGAGAAGAGCTTATTCTTCAGAAATGTGATTTTCATGAGTGACAACTACAAAGTCCTCATGGACTGCTGATTCTCCCCCTGTAGAACTGATTCCAATTTACTAACTCTCCCTTCTGTTCTGAAAAGAAGATATGTATTGCTTTTTCATTAATAATACTTTTCACCCAAAGTGAGAATTCTAGAGCATTTTACAGTCAATTAAACCTCACAACCTTCCTATGACAAAGGTAATAACCATTAGGCCCATTTTATATGTAACCCTTTTGGAAGACACTGACACAAGCAAATAATAAATATTTATTCTGTCAAATTTCAACAGTTTTAACAAACTTCTGAAGAATCACTCCCTCACTCAGAGAGGGACTTGTTGCAGAAAAGCAAAATGTTCAGTGGTCTTTCCCAGGTCAGAAAGTGTCTACAGACAAAAATGTCAAACTTGAATGATTAAAATTAGGAAGCCAATTTCACATTTAAGCACTTAAATCACTGGTCTGTTCCCAGGAATGCCACACATTCTCAACTCCCAGTAACTTCTGTGGAAATTGTAAGATGGCAGGAACCTTTGAAAATAGGAATACAATTTATGTTTGGAAGCTAAATATTGATTTAAGGGCCTAGCTATAAGCAGACACATTCGACAATTTTGGCCAGAGAGTTTTGTAATAAAAAAGACCAAATTTTAAAATCCAAAATTAAAAGCAGGATTATTATTAAAAGACTGAGCTTTGTTACTGTTTATTGTTAAACATAATTGTGATAAGTTTATTGGTGCTTTGTGAGGAATATCTATATCTGTAACTAGCATGTATCAGAGGGGTAGCCATGTTAGTCTGAATGTGTAAAAAGCAACAGAGGGTCCTGTGGCGCCTTTGAGACTAACAGAAGTATTGGGAGCATAAGCTTTCATGGGTAAGAACCTCACTTCTTCAGATGCAAGTAATGGAAATCTCCAGAGGCAGGTATAAATCAGATAACCTCGTTATCTCCATACTGATTTATACCTGCCTCTGGAGATTTCCATTACTTGCATCTGAAGAAGTGAGGTTCTTACCCACGAAAGCTTATGCTCCCAATACTTCTGTTAGTCT